>NW_019211454.1:66338993-66503693 GCF_002443255.2 Varroa destructor | reverse complement strand
TATATATAATATTTAAGTCAATTTCTATGGTACTCACGACAAGTAAATGTCACTTATGTTGTATTCCTGAGGCACAACATTGTAGTTTATATATATCTGTAGCAATGGAAACATCGACTTAACAATTCTAAAATTTGTTTAAAAGCGCCTACTTCGCACATTAATAGAAATAGATCCCGTCGATGTGGTTCGTACAAAGTCTTCTGTGTTAATTCGACTTGTTTTGTCTCTATATGAATACTTTCCGTGTTTGGTTGACACGTATTGCCGGGTTTTACTGAACTTTAGGCAGGGTAAAATATGTTGAAACTCAAGGCCGAATTCTATGTTGGATTTGCTAACAAATTGCAGCATTTTTCATATCAAAATTATTAACCCATCCTGTATTGTTGGAGGCGAAGATCTTTAGATTTAAGCAGACGACACTTTTGTTTTATATGTGCACACCTCTAATTTTTCCAGCGATATTATCAACGGGCAAAGGATGCAGCTGTCCAATACTCAAATTTGCGCGAGAGCTTCCTTTCGAGTCTGACTCCAGAACAGCTTCGAGAGCATAAAAACATGTCCGTCGAAAAAAAGCTGAGGCAGTCCAAGAAGAAGCTTTCCGCGTTAGAAAAACAGCTCGAAAAACCACTTCCTCCACCTAATGCTTATAGACTTTTTGTTCGGGATATGATGCAGAATTCAGTAAGTACTACCGCCAAAAATGTAATCAATTCCATTTACCTCTCGAATTATTCTGTACGTACCTCAAAAAAGTATAGTGGAAACTCTGTAAAAATTGAATTTCTATGTCATCTCTATTATGCCTCTAATCCATGGTTGAATGCGTGTCGTACCGCTACCAGAAGGAATTTGAATATTTTAGAGCTATCACCCATTGTTGGAAATGGGCGCGACGTTTAAAGTATGATTATACCTTATTATTGTGGCTCTATGGAAATCATCTTGAAAGATACGCTACATTTGTGAATGTTTATGATGTTGCCTTTGTGGTAATCAGACTTATTTTTCAGCTTTCGTTATCACTGCGTCTACATAAACATATTTAGAAATTGTATGTTTCCCCTTTAATGGCATATAGTTAGCTAATCTTGTGTATTGATGGGATTAAGGTGAGAGACAATTAATTTTTGTCGTGAAAGCGTCGGAATCGGAAAAGTATCTACCAAAGTAGAGAGACTGCAGTTTACCGGGTTTCACCGGGAGTTGTTATTTCGATGATTTTCTACGATATATAGATCTATTTTTGTCATTGTCGATTCCTCTTGCAGGACAGTGATAGCACTGTGATTTCCAATGTCGCACCTCAATGGAAGCTGATGTCAAATGAAAAAAAACAAGTTTACGTAAGTCGGGCTAATAAGGAAAAGGAAGCGTACCAGAAGAACTTAGAGGCATGGACCAAGCGTATACAGAAATCGGCGCATGTAGAACAACTTGATGTCCTTAAGGATTCGATTGAGCAACTCAAAGAGAAGTTACGGTTATCCAAATAACAATGGGAGGCGGAGCTCTGCCAGGCAGCTCTGCTTAAAGCGACATCAGGTCAGCAAGCGGCACTAGAAGAAGCGGATTTTAAAGAACTCGTCAAAGAATACAAAATAATGGTTGATACTAGAGAAACAGTTAGTCGTTCAGTGGACGAAGACCTAAAAGAAATTTGCAAGTTTGAGGCTGCCAAGCGCATTGTGTACGTGAGTAAGCCGAAGTCGACAACGCGATTATTAAATAACACCGCTACTACAGGGTCGCTGATGAAAACAAATTTGAAAGTGGCAGTAGACAAGAAAATGGCAAATGTTACAGTTGTCCAAAATAACGTTGCCTTACCCGATGTTGACAAAAGTAAAACTAATGTTACGATTTCGGCGGAGGAAAGTATTACGGACACTACCGATATGATTTGCAAAGATAAGGTGACAATGGATAGAAAAGATCATCTAGTATGTTTCGGAGTCTATATAACGCCCTACAAAAGTACGCAGAAGAATCAACGATGTGTTGCTTTCATAGAGAATCCTGAAAAAAAAAAAATTCTAGACTCAAACGCCACAGTGACTGAAAATGTGTACCACAGCATGGATGTGAAAAGCACTATGATCACAGCAGCCAATATTTTACCTTATGAGAAAATAGAACCAGAAACTTTATTTCAGCGATCATTCGGCTCCCCGATGAATTATGGTAGTAGTGAGGCGAGTTTTCCTAAAGAAGCTACATTTAAGATCCTCATTGGAGATTCAGTTGACTCGGTGTCGGAAAATAATATATCAGGAACATCAGAAGATTTGGACGTCACTGCAGAGTTGGCCATGTCATCTGTCGAAAATTATGATATCAGCACTGAAGTGGTACTTAAAAGAAGTATTTCTTTCACTTTAAAAAATAACGCCCAAGACTCAAATATTTCAAAATTAGCTAACAAGTGCATCACAACCCTTAACCAAAACTCCGAAAATGTCCCGGACGACCGTGTCAAGCTTTCGGCAGGTATGAGCTGCGATGCAGTACTACAAAATGAAGGAACATTGGATAAGGGAATACCTAAACAAAAACCAGACGGTTCGGTCATAGAAGGTGACTCGTATTCTAAAACTTCATCAGAAGATTCAGAGTCTCCTGAGGTAGTGGGGTGGCACCGAAACGATAAAAATAAGGAGCTGATGTTGCATTCTTTAGACCAAAACAAGCCAACTGATGAACTGTGTGAGGTCACGTCGGAAGTAACTGTTTGCAGAGGTTTAAAACAAGCTTCAAACATTTTTCGAACTCAATTTGAGCATCCGTTTATGAATGCTTACGTCAGGTCAGCAAGTGTACAATGGGATCCAAACTTTGGCGAATTATTAGTCAAATCTCCGTTTCTACAGGCGGGCCTTGACGGAAAAGCTTTGAATATGGAAACACCTGGTAAAAAAACAGACACCGCAGTGTCTAATGAGAGCATTTCTGATACGATGCTACAAGGTGCCAACTCCACTGAACTATCAGTAAAGCCATCTGTCCCTAAAAATTTGTGGTTTGTATCGTTAATTAGAGAGCCATTTGATCTCAACTTGTGCCGAAGGGAACAGCCAATCTACAAAATAGCTAATCAGACCGAAGATACTTTAGCTAAGCAGGATACGTCTACGCCAACTTCGAAAGGAATGTTTTCTTTTTCTAATACGTGTATCGATCAAAAGCCTCATGTTTCTGTTATACCCGTTTCAGCCTCGCCTGTCGTTCATGAAACGAAGGAGTCTACTTCTGCGCCCTTAGACGAAGCAAATTCGAAATCGGTAGGCGACTCAGTATTCGTAAGAACGTCGTTGTCTTTACCATCATGGCATACTGTCGTCTCTGCCGTTTCGTCATCAACTATACATACACAGTTTTCAGGCCTACAAGTCCGCCGGGTTCCAAACTATATTCCTCCTCACGCCAGACGTCTGCACGAACGTCTTGTCGAGACGGATATCAGGGCCCTTCAAAAGATCTCATGGCACGACAAAGCAAATATGTATATCCTAGCTCACTACACTAAAATGATGAATTCGTCGTAGTTCACAACCAACCGCTTCACAAAAATCGCTTTGATCTAGATGTTCGCTATTCAGCAGACGCTGTCCGGCATTATGTAGCATACTGTGTAAGAAAGTCTTAATTTTCTTTGTAATTTCTCGTTCGCTAAGCTAAACAACTATGTAAGCCCTCCAAAATGCACGTAGCACATTATGTATGTCAAATAAACACAATAATGAAAACAACCTGTGAATATTTTTTAGCAGATTCTAGCAGGATTATAATAATAATCATAACAATAGTGTGACCTTGAAAGATTCCGCCACTTTGTGTAATACCAAATGGGCTGTAAGTTAGACCCACTCAAAAGCCTAATTAGATTTAATCCGAGTAAATTTAAATTGTCTTGAGCAATGTGTGTGCGGGGTACTCACGATAAGAAGAAATACATTGAGTTACTCCGTACGCGCGGCCTTCTTTGATATCATAGTTATAATAAGAATTTAATTCTTGGATCGCTTCCTCTTAAGCCGAGCATATAACCGCATTCTTAGCGCATACTTTGAAATGTATGTAGTGTAATATTCGCTGTTTTATGCAGTTCATGATTCTTGTTAATGGATTTACTATTGGGTGAGCATACACAAGCTTGTTGTTCTGTCTCTCGTAAACGGCGTAGGTCCATGTTTGCATGTATGTACGCTTTTGCATAATAAGAGTGTTAACATTCATATAGACTTAAGATTAACAGAAGATGGGATTCTAGGATGCTCTTAATTGTGAATCCTGCGAACTTATAAGCTACTATCTGATTATATTACACATTATAAAAGAATGTGTCTTTCCTTGAACTATTATTCGCATACAACACATACGTTCCGCACTATATGAGAATGTTTTTCCCTTTTTAAAACCCATCGATCATTTTTCCAGTACCTTTGAGGATTATGGCACTCCAAATGCAATTACGATTCGTCCGATATTACGAAGATTACTCATCCAGCGACGCCAGCCAGTACTTCCAGTTGAGAAACACGGGACTTCCTCAATGCGGAAATTATTTCATCATATTCTACACGATGTGTTATAATATTTTTTATATTTTGTTATTTCGGTGCTGTAATTTCTAATTCTTTGTGCTTGTTGGAACACAACGTTTTTGTTCTCAAATAACGAATAGCGTACATTAGAATTTTCAGCTAGGCTTAATGTCTCATTGTAAACTGCAAAAACTTTTCCTGAATAGCGGAGATCTTGGCTTCACAACATGCCAAGCATTTTTTTTTATGTCACGATCAGGGAGGGTACATTATTATTTGGTTCGTATTTTCTTATATTTCAGATACCACATAAGTCTTGATTGTACAGTCTGAGTGTTCACCTACCTATCAGATGGTGTATGTATAAATGTTAGGTTTGTTTTTCGTGAGTTTGGGTACCTATCTTTACAATCCAGGGAGAAAGATCCTGCATGCGGAGGTCTCAAACCTGAATTTTTTTACTTGCCATCATAACTGGTAGTATTGGGGCCAAAAGCTGGTGCTACGTGAATTATAATGGATACGGAGTCCGACAGAATATGATGTAGCTACTCAGATAATGATATTTTATTTGTTTTGTCCGGCTCTTATACGTTAGGATTTATTTTAGATCGCGGCTCGCAGCACGAAACAAAAAAACATCTACGCCCGAATTCAAACGCAGGCCACCACGCATCACTAAGCTTAGCAAGCAAACACGTTACACACTGCGCTATCACAAAGAGGAATGTTAATAGCGCTAGTATTTACGATCTTTTTTAAATATATCGTCTTCACCATGATGTCGTTTCATGAAGCCAAGCCTGCATATGAAAATCGTTAAAAAAAATCCCGGCCGTTTACTAAATAGCCTATATATCAATACTAATATCACTTATGTCACTGCTCATACTGTTTTAAGAAGCAATCAAGGATTTAATCCAGCATTTTGCACCACAACTGCATTCGTTACATTTTTAAATTTTAAATTTGGAAAGATCCCGTTAATACTATACGGAGGCTGAAATAGGATTAGACTGATTCTTTTCAGTAAAATTTCATTTTATTTTGAAACGTATATAGAAACACACCTGATCCAAAACGCGTTGAACGTGAGGTAGACAGACCAATTTACAGTGCTCACCATATACTGGTAATGTATAAAAAAAGGCAAGGGTAGCTTTACATTACGGTCATACAGTGCACTTTTGCATCGCCTAGTACTGTTTTAAAACCTATAGGGCGTTTCGAAAATAGAGATCATCTAGGTAATGAATAATGCATTCAGTAAAGGGTCGACAAGCAGGATTATTTGGCTCCGACTTCAACTGTCGTCTAAGCCAGATTTGATTTTTCTATGATTGATTCTTGTCAATCATGGTTACTTTCGCGATTCTCCAGTGTTTAGTTTATGATATGACCACGTCGGAGAATTTGACGAGAAGTGGTGCGGTTCTTTGTGTGTGTACTGCCACGTTCAGATTTCAGGCAAAACGGAACTTCTGGGACTTGATTTTAAAATTTACCGTTTATTCCTTGATATAATCGTATATTACATAGAATGGACGTGAAATTGCGAAGAAAAATCTGCTTTGCGTCTTTTACCCAATCCAAAGGGTGCGAATGGCTTGTCATCTCTCTTTTGTCATTTATTTTACGTCACGGTGTTCTGAA
Organism: Varroa destructor; assembly: GCF_002443255.2. Taxonomy (NCBI): domain Eukaryota; kingdom Metazoa; phylum Arthropoda; class Arachnida; order Mesostigmata; family Varroidae; genus Varroa; species Varroa destructor. The sequence continues at coordinate 66,497,490 of NW_019211454.1, read as the reverse complement.
ATCCGCTCACTAATATCGCCTATTCTCGGAAAACTTGCTTTGATAGTAACTAATCATATTTTAGAAGACCGAGCTAGAGATATTTACGGATGCTTCCTCCCTGATGGAAGATACCCTTTCTCCTTTTGGATACCTTTTATATCCTGGTCTTCGTTACTTCTCTGCACTGGCATGAGTAGACGAATTGCAATATAAATGCTAACTCGGTAACAGCACGACTGGCAGTAGAGGGTTGTTGACTCAAGGCTAGGGGTTCGTTGAACAGTTTCTCTGTTTCAAACGAAGCGGAGCGGCAAAAGGAGCAACCAACTTCTGTTAGGCTTTGCCGATTACTTTTGTAGGAATTAGGACACCGCAAGCCGAAAGCCAGTCATAGTGGTCTCAAATAGGAAGCAGAAGAATCGGACACAGCAGAGACAGGAGTGAGAATGGAAGCTCGTGCCTCCATCTTATTATACGTAAAGGAAACGAAGCATAGCCATTTTCCAGTCTGTCGCTTGGCTATCTCGGGTATCTGTGATATCGGGTGTCGAGAATTAGTTATCAATGTAGCGTTATCCTAGCAGAAAATTGCTTGTTTCGATGAGGTATGTGTGAGCCATTCTTATACTCAGACACTCTACTATTTTTGATTTTAGTAACAATGAGTTCTATGAAATGTCTATGTTTAATTTTTGCGCGCAAAAAACATCTAGCTAGCTTAAAAAGAAATGACTGGTAGTCATTTCTTTTTAAGCTAAATTCTACTAGCTATGTCTTGTTTTGATATTAAAACAAATCGTGCTTTAATTCTTGATCAAAAACACCATGTTTGTTATAGTCAACTTCCCTAAGGCCACACGGGTTTTAGAAATAATTTATGTCAATTCACGACCTTTTCCCACTATGAGCAGGAACCAAATTCTGATCTCGCATTTTCAATTAACGTATTCCATATATTGATAAGTTACTATCAGTGAAAGCATCGGTGATAACTTTGAATTTCCATGGTGAGAAGAATAAACTATGGAGCTGTTGACGACAAACCTAGGAGCACACATTCATTTATTTATAAAAGAGACGGTGTATTGTAACCGAGTCATTTTGACCGGTCTACAGGCGCTGATCGCTAGAAAGATTACTATCACAAATAATATTTAAACAATCGTGTATGTCTTCATACACGATTGTGCCTCGTAATACGATAGTGTCCTTCTAGACAATATTTTACAACTGACAAGTTGGAAACAAAGAAGTGTACCCTGCTTTTATTCACTAGTATCCAAGCTCTATCTTGCAGAGCATAATATTTCTACCTCAACTAATATAATTGCCAAAGTTCCTTCAACAAAACAATACAGGTGCACTGTACAGATTAATATCCATTATATATATATCACCATATCGACTTCAGTATGTACTTACTCCAGCTGTTTTTTCCCTTATTCTCGCTGTAACTTACTTCTTCAGCTGAACTTGTAGCATAGATGCACTGACACGCATAAAGCTAAATACTAACCATTTGTTACCTGAAATATCCTAGCTTAATAAAAAATGAAATATCTCGATCCAGGCAGGTAAGATAACATACAGTCGTTTATTTTCGTAATCACTTTCTCACTGTTTTCAGTCATTATGTTGTTATTGCTGTTGTAAAAGGGGCAACTAGCCCGGACTTTGCGAATTCAGGTAAGTAGATGGAGATAGTAAAGCGTACATCATTCGACTGTTTTCGAAGCAGCTTTTCGGTCATTGGTTAGCTGGCAGTTTCCTTCGTAAGCATCAAGGTATGCTTAGTTGCACTCTATTAAAAACATACATAAACAACCTGCGCATGGACGAACGCATACTTTGCATAAATTGGTTCAGCTTGATTTAATAAAGGTGCATTGCATATGTGTAATGTATATTTGATCCTCCGTTAAGTTGCTTGTTAGTTCTATGCAATGTGAGCGTCTGTGGACGTGTGAGTGGCATGCAAGCACAACACTTATGTCTGTGCGTGTTTTTTTCTAGCAAGTGATGCTGTTTCAGAGCTTAATGTGTATCCTTGGGAGAAACAAAGTATCTGTGCATTAGCGCTCATAAGGCCAGTTGGTAGATCTGCGATGGGCGGCATGCCAGACACGATGTCTTACCTGGTAAATGCTGTTAGTGGAGGCGGTAGAATTTCACACAACGCTACAAAAATCGCCTATGCAAAGGGGCCATCACCGATATGAGCAGGAACAGCAACAACAATGGCAAAATCAAAACGGGGAAAGCTGCAAATCGGTGCGAGCCTCAACGGTTCTGTGATCCTGGCCTTTCGCTAATAGTTCACCATCATTACTGTTAGCTCAACCGCATTGACATAGATTTTACGTACAATAGACAAAACCGAAGGAACGACAGTACTTACTCTCCAGATAGAATTCAGAGCATCTAGCCAGCAGATTACGTAAATTATCATACAGTAGCTGCTTTTAACCAGACCGACCATATAGCATGTATTCTCTGTTATGGCAAATTAAATCATTACAATTTATTAATAACGTTTGCTTGGTGAGCAAAATATCTATGGGAAAAGATAAAATCAAATACGTTACAGGTAATCTCACTAGAGCCAAGTAAATATACGGGAAAATACAAAATCTATGCTGCTTTTTTTTTTTCGAAAACAAAGAGACATGGTTCAGAGGTAGATTCAGCTCCATATAAATCTGAAAACGCAACAATTCAATAAGAAGATTAAAATTATATTCATGAATTTGCCAATCCCTCAGGGGGGCATCAGTCAAAAAATGATACCACACACGTTTCATTTAAACGGGTACGTAAATACCTTCCTGTCTTACTATGTTCTTAAAACGGTACCGGGAGAAAAACTCATTTGTTACTTAATAAAAGCTCCGTTTCCACGTGTGGCTTTTCAAGATTTCGCATATATTTACTGGGACGTGATATCGGCTGCGTCATTAACTATAGCAGGCACCATTTAATTAGTTGGTAATTAAACAATCTCGACATGACCAATACCAAACATAATAGCCGTATGCATTCATTTTCAGCTTCTGCTTATTCTTATCTTCGGACTTTTTTTTTACTAGCCGTTGCACACACAGCGAAGCATCGTAACATTCTCAGAACGCCCCATCATCTTTCATAGCTGGGTCCCGCGCATCTGCTCGTGGCGAACTCTGTTGACGACCATCAATATGCTGCCGCTTGCAGGTTTAATCCTTGGGACTATCGTTCTTTCCGTATTTAGTTTTGCCTCTTGCCTATGCACGATGTATACATGCATGCAACAATAAACACTCGTCAAGCGTACATGTACAGCTTAAGACCAAGCTTGTTCGCTGAGACAACAGGGCATGAATTCTCTACACAACTATCAGCAGGAGTGGTTTAATTCGCATAAATTTTCTTTACCACCCCTGACTAAATCCCTTCTCCCACCGCTCTAATTCAGCTAAGTTACCTAACTAATAAAGCTACCGCTGTAATAGTAGGCCTAGCCACACGAATAACTACGACGGGTAGAACGAATTGTGTTAGTCGGTACATGCAAGTCGCATATATCCAACTTGAAACACAAAACACATATGCCAGCATTGGCGGCTATCACTGCAATCATTACCGGTAGACATCCAACAGCAAGCTGCACAGCCGGTACAACAGCGGTAAAACTCTAACAACGCGCTGAGAGAGTACTAGTGCGTATTTAATAGAAATCCATATATGCCTTAGCATAAGACATGCAAACAACGTGCGAACTGTATCGTTGCTACTGAATGGCACGAGTCGCTTTTTAGGTCGGTTTTGGCCTGTGGCTTCTTGCTGAGGTATTATAGCATTCAATTAATGATATATACGAGTTATGTCTTTTCACTAGCGTTGGCCATAAATCGTAGCCAAGTATCCATGAAGAAATACATTGGGTCAGTGTCGCTGTTCAAAGAAGCTGGCGCGAATGCATTTGATAAGTTGCCAATTGTTATCGAGGTCCATTATGTTCTATTGTAAGTAAGATCGAGGATGGTTCTTGAGGAGGAAATGCGGGATAAAATGTGATAAGTTAAATACTTAGAATCAACAACAAAAAAGTTTTACTAGACTCGATATACAGCAATATTGCATCGATACTTGATCCAAGTGATAGCAGCTTTACGAATATATGGGCAAAGCAGGTAGCCCAGTTTGCCGACCTGTAACCTGTTGAAAATGAAATTGATTTTAAATTCGGCAAAGTGTCATATTCCTGAATTTTAAGTATAAAATGCAAACATAGTATATAAATTGAATATGGCGAATGTTTCTAAATAGAAAATTAGGCCTGAAGTTTGCAGACGTCGGCTAATAAAGCAGTTGCTTGCATTGAGTCTGTAGAGAGATATTGTAATCGAATAGAGCTTCAGGCATAGTTATTTTGATCGCTAGTATTGATCGATTTCAATCAACTTATTTAATTATTATTTTTTAAATATATGCTATTTGTTTTTTAAGTCTTCACAAAACAAAAACAGCAAAATAACTAAAAATTGACATACAACTGAACACTTTTGATAATATGCCGTTGTTATTTTCTGAACCTTAATAAGGCTGGCCGTTTTAGTTCAGATTAGCGTTGTTATACTCCTTATCTGATTTGACTAGCTTTCTCATTATCGTTGCTAGTACCGATGCAACCACTAGCGCACTGATATGTTTTAGACAGGCGAACTGCATAATCTTTAATCTTAATAACAGTGCTGCTTTTTTTTTTGGGAACAGGGGACTTTAGTGCTTATACGATGATGTATAACTGTTTAAACAATTGTCTGGATCCGCGATTAAATTGTAATCCAATAAAACTCTCCCTACTCGTCCATGTTCAGTAATGATGAAGAAAAGGAAACCTGGACTCTTTGTGGTCGTGCCTTTTAGGCATTAACTTGCTAGTAATACAATGTCTTTTCCTGTAGCTGATGAGTACATGGTAGTAGTAGATAGATGCTAGCACCTTGATTAAACTTAGGGAATTTCTAATTGTCAGCTTCGTTAGTCTTTGCCCTTCAGAGAGAGCTAGTGCTAAGGACAAGCGCCAGGTGGTTGCCTGAACGAGTTTCGCTGAAGCGGCGCTGCAGAAAATGAGCATCGAAGGGGTAAATAATGAAAAGGAAAGCTTCACCGGACCGGATTGAAATTGTAAACAGGCTCGCCCAACAGAAACAAACAAATCAGAGTGGTATCATCAAGAAATATGCCTTCGCCTTTAAATTAAAGGCGGTAGCACAAGCCGAGGCGCAAAGAAAGAGGTCCCTAATAGTGAATCCCGATGTACACATACAGGTAGTTAAATGTTTCGAGCTTCGTATTTAAGCTATTAGGCATTGCTGCAGACGGACATGCAAATACACGAAATGAACCCATTTCAGTAGAACAGTGCAGGAAACTGCGAATGGGTTATCGGTCGAAACTCTAAAACAGATGAAATCATGCGCACAGAAACATACAATGACGAAATTGAGCTACGCTTGAGCCTTTCGCTATCGCACTCCTCGTGTCAAGTTGTGTAAGCTATGACTCATCACAAAATTTCTCACAGTCGTTACGTTCGGATGAAAGAATTAGGGAAGGGACAGAAATGCTACCGTTATGCTCGTGGTGGTCCGCCGATCATCTCCTTCCCCTTTTTTAAATGCACTGCTGTTATATGCAATCCGTTCAATGAGTAGAGGGTGCCAACAAAGTCGGAGAATACGCACTGACCCAGAAAATCGAAACGGTCCATTTTTGTCTGCGGATGAATTTGTATGGCCTCTTGGTAATGAGAAAGATGTTGTTTGTTTTGTGAAGCTGGCTGGTGAGCATGAAAAATGATCAAAGATTTGGCTTAGCGAACAAAAGTGTGGGAATCCCTGAGGGCAGCCACTGGTAGATTGGTACGTATTACAGAACTGGTTGATGTAGCTGGTATAACGTTGGATGTTTTAAACCTTGTTGAAACAGACAACAAAATAAATAGCCAAGTTCAATATAAGCAAAATACATTGCATCAGAGACCTAAAAATAAATTTACGAACTATTATTGGCTTTCTTTAATCAAACGGAATCGACGAAAGGTCTATAGATCATGCATCCAAGTAAGATTTTGATGACACAAACCCAGCTTTGAGGAACTAATGGTTATATAAAGTAAACTCGGAAAATTCAATGTTGACCGATCTACACTATGGTCTTGCAAGAATTGTAGTTAGCAATCGGTAACTAGAAATGCATTTTTACTATCCTATCAATGTTATTAGGTATCTTACACACATTTTTACAGCTGAGTCATTTGGTATTTATCTCCAAAAATAGAAAACGTGAAATTCGTTATTGCTCTCCATTATAAATCGATTCCGTTTACCTAGAACATTAAGTCAGTTAAAGATGGAAAACTGGATTAAGTTTATTTTGCTAATTATGCGATAGATAAATTAAAACAGTATCACATATCGTCTATCATTGTATTTAATGGTCATTATATATACATTGGCTCTTTTAATTGTCATGCTGATAGCGAAACGCAGGGCACTATATACAGCATGCCTCACTTATGTATCCTCACTCAACCTCTGACGACATCATAAAGACATCATCAACATTTTGTAACTACTATTACTTGCCCTTTGATTATGTTTGTAAAGAACATAGCTGAACGCAATGTTCATTTAAAAAACTTGTATTTTATGTTTCAAATTGTACTTCCATTGTCCATAATGTTTATGATTATCATACATAGCATAGCCAAGCTCCCTCAACCTCATCGACCCGAAATGCCGCTGAATCAGTGAGATTCGACCAGTCAACGTATATGCTATCAACCTTCAATAAGCAGCTCACTAAAATGGATCGTATTCAAATATATTGGCAGTGTTTCAATAGTGGATGTAATACCAGCACGATGTTTGCTCTTGATACAACCTAATCTCTGTACAACATCTCGAACAAAACAGTGTACATTGCATTGCCTGACATCGCATGCATGTACGGCTACAACAACTCTGCACATGATTCTTTCTGGTCCCTTCGCTATGTGGCAGGTGTTTTTTTGTTACTTTTGTAGATTGAAGCTTATCGCCGATTTAGATGGCGATGTATTGCGAATGAACGAGAAGAAAGTGTGGGAGGGAGCTTCTTTCCCGGCCGAAGAAAAAGCTTCAGAGTCAGTTCCTGGTTAGAGATATGAGGGACCCTATGAATTTAAATGTGTTCTTTCATACAAACTCCATTTGTCGTCCGAACAAATGAAAAGATCAATGCTCATTGCTTATTTTGGCCGCGTATACTTTTCGGCCAGTCATAACTCTTTAGCTAAGCAGCTTAGTTTTTCTGTGATTAAATAGAGAAGCCTGCTTGCTGCAATTCGAGGTTCTGTCCTTTGAGAGTTAAAATATCATCGTGTAAGATGCAAAAGGTCCTATAACATGTCATACTTGCAATACCCTTCGAAAATAATTGTCGACAACATTGCCTATCTTTTGTGTCTTCACCTTCTTCTGTGTTTTGTTGTTTTTATAATCTTAATTTTGTGGCTCGCATCATTATCGGATTAACATTTCGTATATACTTAGTTGCGCTTACGTTTATATAGAGTTAGTTTATCGTAAAATGAAAAGTAAAAATTTTCTTGAAACTAGAAGGACTCCAGTTGTTACAGTATGTAGAAAGATATATTAGAGGTGAAACTCAGTGGCTAGGGTGCATGAACGCCAAAATATGGTTTTGTTTTCAATCAGCAGATCTTACCTGTGTCATATTTCCATTTCTTTTTGTCTTCCAAACCTCAACGCTTCTACTAAATTGGTATATTCCAACCTATCAGTTCTAATTATCTAAACTGGCGAACTCTCAATTCTTATTGCACTATTTATTTCAAACTTTAGATGTACTAATTTGAAAGGTCGTGGTTGAATATTGGTCTGACAATAATAAATATTGAGCTAATAGATCATCATGCGGTGAGATAAGAGAAACACATTTTAACAATTGATAGGTATCGCTTCTTTTAGAAAAATTTGTTCGATCATCTTCTCATCTATCTTATCACTATTGTATTTTTAAAACGATCCTTCTTCAGTACATGTGTGTTCGTTATAATAATGTCACGTTTGCTGACAAGGTACTTTTTCATAGAATTGCTTACACTCACGATCATTTGCATGCCGCACCTGATGTGGTAGCCTTGCCTCAGAGTCCTTCGTAACTTTAGCATGTTGGGAATATATTCCATTCAAAAAAAAAGAACAAAATCACCGCGCTGGCGACATACAGGGTAAATCTCAGCGATCAAATGAGAATCAACTACTTCACTGGCGTGCTCCAGTCGAATGAAGTGGTAAGTTCGCGTGTTACGTTCCGATAAAGCGTGATCCTTTCTTACCTACAAGCCAATGTACGCGGTATCACTCATTCATCTGAGTACCCAGTTGCCCTGCAAAGCTTGTACAAATTCACCTAGGATTTCAACACTAAAAGTTGTTCCTTTGGCGGAGTTTTTCTTCCTGCAAGACGTTGCAAAGAAGCTACATTTTATCTGTAAAGAAGCAAGTTAGGCAATAGAGGTCAGTTTTGAGAAAATCAAAATTTACTTCTAATGAACATTAACAATCTCGAGATGGAACCAATTTCGTGTTACGATATAGCTGGGCGCATAGTTTTTCATTATTACTACATTTTGAACTAGTTTGTCATGGTAATACATGATTTAAGCTTTTAAGCGAGAAAGGTAAGGGTTCTCTGTAGCTTCGCTGCATTGACACCCTTCTCATATCAAACAGTAACGAATACTGAGATGTACCTTTCTATTGTTTACGCCAGATCAAGCAACAACAATTAACATTTAGGTTCATCCGTTTTAGAACATCCTTCGATTTGTTGTGTTCAACTTTGTGATGTGAAAATGTGAGTGTATTAGTAAGGTTTCCCTGGCAACTTCAAATGGATTTCGACAGACTTCGCGAAGACAAGCGTAGACGGTTAGAATATGTCTTAGTACTTCACGAGTCATTCACTCGTGGTTAACTGTGTTATTAGCTGTTCATTGTATAAATGGCTCGTTTCTAGTGAGGTCAAGCTTAAGTGTCCTTGTACCTTTATGTTTTCGGTTTTTTTTTCTTTTTTTTTTTTTAACTATTTACGTACAAAGATACGCCAATCTATTAAAGGAATACATTTAACGGCAAAAACAACGAAACTTGCGGTGCGTGTTAGGCCTGAGCGTTGGAGCTTGCTGCTGAGAATACAGCCATCGATCTGGTGCTGTTCTTAACATTCCATATGAGTCCACTTTCGCCTATTCATAGTATACCCATATTCCATTCGCTATATCTAACAACCAAACTAATGTTAGGCCATATCAGATATTTAAAAAAGCTCGCGGAGGCCATGCTTCTTTAACAGAGCCATTTTCAATTCTGCTACGCTCGAAATGCTACCGAGTTGCGAAATAAGCAGCTGTTTCTCGATAAACTTTCACTCATTTGGTGGTATCCGTTGTCGTTCCATACTATGCAGCGAGTGTTGGCAAGCTGACCAAAAACAGGTCATTGTGCCATACAGACCATATGACGAATGTGTTACACTGCATTTCACTGTAACGAAGAATCGAAATGGGGTTCTTCTGTCGCCCCACTAAGCGTAGGGACAACGAGGACGGGCGACAGGTGAGTCTTGTGAGTTGGACATCTATTTTCGTAGGATTTGATAAACACAAAAATATCTAACCGCTGACCTTAAGAGAACCTAAATGCTGATACAATTACACATATATACGCTCCTGGCACATCCGCTTCGGCGTTAGTTAGGTCTAGGTTAGCTAAATAATATGGACATGAGATATGTGAGAAAACCTGATGTGCGGCTTAGTTTTTTTTTTTCAATGTACCTCCTTATGTTTGTCTTTTATAAAGAGACAAACATAAGGAGGTACATTCAACCTGTACCTGTAAATATATGGCGATGCATGTAGTGGACAATTTTATTATCGCTGTTTTTTTTTCATTTAATTCAATAGCTGGGTTTCCCTCTTTCTTCTAGACTGATCAACTTTATAGCGACCTAAATAGTTGTCTTAAGAATTGGTGCCTTTATTCTACCAACGATGTCTCATGGAAGCTTCCTATCTCGTTGATTTAGTTTTGTCGTCTATTTCTGAGTACGACCAATTGAGAAATTGCTTTTTAGCCATCTCCTTTCGACACTATTCGTACAAATGAGCTAACCAGAAAACACTAAGTCAACTTATTTCTAAAATTTCATACAAGATACAAATTATAATTCAATAATTCATTAAACTTCTCAATTCAGCCAGGGAACGGGTTGGCCCCCGGGGGCAGGTGAATGTATTCCTCCGAGGCCGTTTTCCGTAGGTAATGCAATTGATGGAGCTCGCTTACTGCGACAAAGAACCATTTCTTGTTAAGTTCGTATCATTGCGCCTTATTACTCGAAAGCTGACTAAACTTTTTGCTTTTTTTTTTTAATCTTTTATGTAGTGATGCTTAACTTACATTTGAAGATTTAGTATGACAGCGTCATTGCCAGGACGGAACTCGCAGGTAACACTGAAATATTAGTTAATACAGGCATCCCGCTATTTTAACGTTGCATTTTTCACTGTTTTTTCGGCTCATTTGCGACCATAGCTTATCCATTAGTACTTATCTAATACAATTCAATTGCTTTCTCTGGAAGTACGACACAAATTTATTCCATCAAAAAAAATCTAGGAAAAAAATTTAGAACAGTTTCCCCTCGCGAGCTAAACAGGTCCTAACATATCATAGAAACTGTACAATGCCTATTATTAAGTTACCAATCTATCTTAGCCCTATCTAATTGGCTATTTTAGTGAGCAATGGGATAATTATCAAAAGACATATATATATATATATATATATATATATATATATATATATATATATATATATATATATATATAGGTTTCTCAAGAAGTAGAGCTTTCTTAGCTTAAATATGCATACCTGCCACATATTGGCGACCGCTCCCATCCGTTGTGCTAGTTTTTCTCACACATATCCCACTCACTGTGACGCCCACTTTACGCATGTTTGCTCCTCCTTTGTTGTGGTTGGTGCCTGTGTGAATTTCTTTCTATTTCATTACTTGTATCAGACTTCGTTAAGACGAATCTGACTGAGCCGATCGGGTTATGGCTCGTTCTTCCAAGTTCTCCCACAAACTTTTCTCTCAAAGATTCCTTTTTTCAGTGTCCCTTGACGAAAGCTTTCTTTCATTCAGACGGGGTTCAAATGAATTCATTAGTGGTCCTCAGTGCATTCTTCCTCAATCACATTAGCCTTCCCCGTTGCCGCAACTGTCCCCACTACAAGCATGACCACTCCCTTCGAAGTTCACATACGTGCACGCATGCAGATACCCTCATCTGGCTTCCTTGCGTGGCGTCGCCTTGAGCGTTCGCTGAGGCGAAAGAACCCTTCAGAGTGCATTTCCGGCTCCTACCGGAAGTGTTCGGACTCCTTGCGAAGCTTGAATGGGCGCGACCAGGCGGGTAGCTGATTACGAATGCATAGGACCAGGCCAATGAAACACGCGGTGACCTGTCCTGCCATGAACATGTGAAAATTGTATTCGGAGCACAAGTATACGCAACAAAAACTATAGCTATAATTATTAGAGAAAGTAAGATAATTCAAGGTGACCTGCCTTTAATGGTGTTGGACGGAGAATTTCCAGAAAGAGGGTTCGCAATATAATTTAAGTTTATCTACCTGCTCACCTCGAAGATGTGTATGACTATGGGCTAGCTAGAGATATTTTTTGCCGCTTAGATAGGTGCGATATGAAGTGCAAAAAATTCGTCTTGAAGCTGCAATTATCTGAGCAATAGAAATCACCTGACTTACACAATCCACTCAAAAAAGCTGACTGCTAAAAGAAGTCGTGTAGATGGTAAATCATTTCCGGTAACTTAATCCAACCATTCTTGCTGAGTATATTTAGGGCTTATTCTACAAATGTTATGTATCGAAGGTATTTGGTGTATCTCTTATTTTGTTTTTCTTCAACTCACCAATAGTTCTAGCAACTCACATAGTTGCATAACCAGATCTCTGTTTCAAGGTATCAAATGTTTTAATCAGTTGAGACGCTTTAGAGTTCTTCAAGGGGCATCTGTCTCTCTGTTGCTTGGATTAAACGAACGATGATAAGTGCGAATCAATTTCGAATTTTTGGAACTATTTGATTATTTCGGTGTCCTCTAGTATCACACAATGATGTAAGTCCGAATCGGACATATAGATAGAAATTGCGACGATCCTCTTTCCTTGGCATGAAATTTGTTCTCATTTCGTCGATCACGGCGTTTGCTGTTGTCGCTGTATGTCTACTACCGGTAGGATTTAGTTCCGGTCTATTTTTAATAGAAGGCCGGCTTGCTTTCGGGTTGTCGAAGCACATATTGGCTCTGGTTTGTTTTAAGGCTTTTTATTTTTTATTTATTTATTTATTTATTTTATTTATATATATATATATTATTTATTTAGTTTATTAGTTCTCGAGTAACGACATCGTTGACGTTGTTGTTCTACGCATGCATCCGTACCGAAGTCTGTTATGACCAACGTCGGATAAAGACAGCGTTGACTCACAATTAAATAGACTAACATTAGTTATGTGCTTTACTATACACATATTTACATATACGTGGTTACGAATTTTTGTACGTACAAAGGGCATGTATAATATTATCTGCTGTTTTATATACATACAAATAGCTGCCTGCGTCTTCACACTTAGTGCCCGAGAACTTATTAATGCTTTGGAGACTTTTCACAAGTTATAGCCATGGCCATACACGATTGACACAAGGATGGTTCTGCAGCAAATCGTTCTGCGGTGGAAGTCATTCAGATACACACGATCGGAGCAATAGAGTTTCGAGGTGTAAAATTTGAAAGAAGAATTCGAGTACACCGATAGTTTTTGAGCGGATAGGCAAAAATCTGAATTTCAGATCCGTTAGGAATTCGAATTGAAGTATCCATACAAAACGAATGATTTAAGCGACTGGATGGAAAAGAAGTTTGAGAAAATCGAAGATTAGAATTAGAAAGAAAGAACGTGCAATAATTGTCGGAACGATTAGCGCTAGTAGCCGGATTCACCGGCGTAGACGAGATAGTGCTGCTTTCGTATTCAGAGCTTACAATTAATTATTCGTTAACAATTCTGTAAGGAGAAACAATGACACAGATGGGGTTGCTTAGAAAAACATGTGCTTCTGTTTTCATTTACGAACAAATAATAGCCGGCTCGTACCGACCGCTCTAGGAACATAAGCAAGCGAGCACGAAATCAGCAGGCCATCTACAGCACCGTCTATGCATGATCGAAGTAAATGCGGCCATAGCTTTGGCAAACCACGCCCTGCGTTGTATTGCAAGTTAGGTTCTCACACGATGGAGTGCGGAGGACAAATCAATGCGTCAATATGATAAACTTCACGTAGGTCCAATGAATAAACAAATAAAGTGAAGAATGATGTAAAGTAGGCGAATGTTGAACGATAATATCCAGACTAAAAGTCCTTGATTTTAATATATGCGATTTTTCTGATATTGTTTAGTAAATGAGTTTGTTATCCTTGATGGTAGAACAAGGAATAATTTCGAATTAGATAGGCGCTTTCCATTCGTTGAATACAATTTTTTTTTGTTAATTTAACTTGGTTCATTAACAGTGACCTGTTTAGGCCTTGCTGAAGTGCGCCTTATGAAGTTTTCTACTTATCATTACTGTTAAACTAATGCATCATTGAAACGACTATATAGTAAAAAAAATCAGCGTAGAGAATATCAAAAGAAGCTTTTTAGCATCACAATAAGGTTACTTTTAGCACCAGCCAGCTGCATTGGCTTTTGTAAATAACATTACTCTAAATTCAAAATAATAGCATTTCTTTACTAATTTTTCTTTTCATCAGTCACTAACTCGTATTGCTTGACCTATTTTCACTAGTTGAAACCAGCAAAAGCCGAGAGTAAGCGAGGTAGTTGCAAGATGTCAGATAATATAGTCAATGATGATAATTGTTCTAGCAGCGTTGCCGTTATGACTAACAAGGCAAATTACCTACGGCACACCGCAGTGGAAACGTACGAATAGAAAACACTGACGTCCTCAGCGAGGATGAGGGGATACATTGTGTTTGTTTGCTTCAAGACGCTAATAGCACTGCTATAAAAATGAATGTGTAGCTGTTGTGAGCTAGTGATCTTCGTAAGCATAACTTACATAGACGTCTCTACTTTACACTTTCACCCGGACGTGTCTGGTGAATGGCCAGTGTCAAATATTCACGTTAGTTTGTTCTGTACGAACTTAAAACGTACGCTTCCAGAATTGACGGGCCGAGTTTAAGACCAACGATAGTAAGCGCAAACTTCCAACTGTGTGTGGAGATGGCTGGAAATAATTTGCTACCATAATGCAGATGGTACCGGATAGGGTTCAAGAGCAACTTAGATCATTCGTTTTTACGCGTTGTGAAAAAAACTGAGGGTAACTTCGAACCCCGTACGTCAAAATTTGTGTCTTGTGATGATCGAAATGGCTTCGATCATAGTTCGAAGGAGTTTTTATGCTAGCGCAAGTCAGGCGCGGTCGGTCGGTGTACTCGGTATACCAATGTGGCGGGGTCAGAAAAAACTAGGAACCGATCTTGCTCCAGCTAAAATTCGGGAAGATGGTCGACTCATCTCAGGTGTCGAAACGGTTGTTGGGAAGCCGGTGCGTGATTTTGGTGATCTTGATTTAAGCTCGTACAGCCAATGCGACAAAAATGTTACGCACTATATGGCCAAAACTGCGCAATCTATCAGAAAATCGGTGATACATTGCCTCAGGGAATGTGAACAATTAATCACGCTCGGAGGTGATCACAGCATAGCAATCGGTACCGTCACAGGGCACGCTGATTACGTGAAAGAGCAAGGAAGGTAAATTTCTCTTGATTTTCCGTCATATATATTTTTGATATATAGTATTCGTCAGACATCTTATCTAGAAGTTATGATAAAAATTATATGAGGAGATCATTCCAGTACTCCTAGATACCTATGGGTGAGTACAGAGGCCTTCTACTATACATTGTACTTCGTTTTGCTTTCATTTTTTTAAGGCTGTCAGTTACAAATTTACAAAAAAAAAACCAGTTAACAAAATTGTGATTTTAGCTTATGACTATAACTAATATAATAAGTGAAGAAGATGAAACAGGATGAGAACGATCGAAATTAGTTTTGTCATTGAGCAATGAGTTGTCATTTATGTTTCATAGGTATGGGGGACGGCTTAAAATTGCTATTAGACGTTTGTGTATCTTCGATGTCCAATTAGGGATTTGGCTGTCATTTGGATGGACGCTCACGCCGACATAAACACACCAATGACAACTCCAAGCGGGTCATGGCACGGTATGCCGGTGTCCTTCTTGATGCACGAAATGATGGCTCATTTACCCCGCATAGAAGATTTCAAGGACTGGCCATCGTCGATTTCTGCCCACGCACTAGTCTATGTTGGGTTACGCGACGTTGACCCCCAAGAAAGGTATAAATTAGATCAAGGCCAACATAGTCCCTTTAAACTTCGGATATAAGTTAAACGTGTAGTTAAGGAGGCTTATTCTTGTGAACTGCTTTAAAACGTTTGTATTACGCAGTATGAACTGAGTGAATAGGGTAAAAATATACAATCAAAAAAGGATGATTCTGCTGCACTTCTGGTCTCGACATTTATTTATTTATTTAGCCTTCAAACAAACTAATAGGGTAAGTATTTATTGTACCTTATGAGATTGCAGCTACAGTCAGTATACAACAGGTTTTACTGCAATGTTTCTATTTCGGTGCTCTAAACAGGCTGTGACTGGCTCCCAAATTCATTATGTGACCTTTCAGGGCCTCTCAACGACTATTTTAAAGCGTCTAAACCTGCAAATTTTTAATTGAATATCACATACAATTCCCCCACATAAACTTAAACTGGCGCCTACACTTGCAACTGTTAATGAAAGTTTTAATATTTCTCCCCCGAACACCGATTGCTCTTATTTTAGGTGGTTTTTGGAGAAGCTACAGGTCCCGAACTTCTCAATGCGCGAACTGGATGCCCTTGGCATTCACAAGGTAAACGATGCACGTACTAATGCTGGCTAAAAGCAATTTAAAACAGAGACATCATTTGAATAATGTATTTTCAAGATATTTTGTCATAAAGTTTCTAGTTTTTGGCTACAACTAAAAGTTGTATAAAGTTACAAGGTCTAGCTCCATAAACCGAATACGCGCCATCTCTCCCGGGTAATTTTAACTTCTCGATTCCTGTCAGCTTCCTAATTTTCACGGGCTATACATTATTAACATTATTAGGAAAATTAATCTAGAACAATCGCCGCATTTGATCTGATATATTTATCATTTACAACTCTGTTTCTTTACAGGTAACAGAAATAGCTTTAGATAAGGTGGACCCTCTAGGCCGCAAATCACTGCACGTCAGTTTCGACATTGACTGTCTCGATCCCTTGGTGGCCCCAAGTACTGGAACTCCGGTGCCAGGCGGTATGTCTTTAAGGGAAGTTGCTGTTCTCGCCGAGGCAATAGCGTCCACACACAGCTTGACTGTCTTCGATTTAGTAGAGGTAAACTCTCTCATTGGAAGTTACGAGGACGCTTCGAAGACAATTCAGTCCGCGGCGTTAATTACACGCTGGATGTTTGGAGATGGGCGACAAGGAAATACATCGTCAAGTGGCACTCTCGAATCCTGAATTATGCATCTCGTCATTTGTACAGATAAACGTTCTATCGATGTTTAACCACTAACTACTAGTTATTTAACCTTGCGGATAAAACTGCTACAAGGAACAGGATTCACTGTTAGCTGTATATCGCGTGTAGATCGTCTAATTACGCTGTGCGGCAAAATTTTGTCAATCTTAAACGTTAAAATGGCGGCGGCGGCAATAGGTCCATAAAACGTGTGAAAACGAAGGTCATAATAACAATCATAGCTTAGAAAAAAAGCAAAAGAAAGATAGCAAAAGAAAAAAAGATATATATTTTACAGTTTCATATTCCTGAACCTATTCGTAAAGGAACAAAGGAATCTAATGAGATAAGGGCCATACCTTTTATCTAGCTTAGCGGCTCTAGGGCGTTACAAGTGATCTAGCAGATTTTCAAATTAAATGAGTTTTAAATTAGCAAAGCTAGAATGATCTCTTACTATGCGTTAGAGATACTTTATTGTTTATATACTTGTTCTAGCGCTTTGGGCAGCTTTTGGACAGCCATATATTATTTGTGTTCATATATGTAATTTCTCTATCTTTGGTGCTTGCAAGTAAATCGATAGCGAAATACTTTTGCCCACCAGTTGCCCTTTTAATGACGTTGAAAGCTTCTATAATCACACGGATTTATATGGGAATAATAAGTGATTTGAAGCCCATACTGGAAGTTCGTTTGCTCACTGTGGAAGGTGATTGAGGCATAGCGATGAGATCTGGCGTTCTCATCAAATAATCAGCTTGTGTGCTTTCGATTGCCATGCCAACATAACGGGCTAAATTTGTTGCCCTATTTTCGGCGAGTATGTCCTAGTAGTAAATGTCTATTGTAAATAATATTATGACCTTACGTCCGAACCTGCTCGACACTGTCATCAAATTCGATTTCCTTCCAAGGCGACGCTATTCTCTCGCCTAGTTCCCCTGGTAGAGATTAAACCATGCTTCGTCTAAGGCGATCATAAAATCCAGGCGGGTTTTTTTTGTTAGTTTTAGTTCCGCAAATTGGACGTGGAATACGCAGCACGCATCTCCTGGAGTGAAGTCATCGAGAATCTGTTTTTTATTTAGTTCTCACATTTTCAATATTAAATTTATTATATGTGAAATGCCAGCTTTAGTCGAAAAAGTCTTTAGAATCGAGGCTTTGCTCTTGTCAACATTGCGGCAGTGTATTATAGCTCGTCGGGTTCCGCCATCTGGTTACCTTTCTGCTTCTCTTCATCACTTCAATCTTCGCGCTTCAAACGTTTGCACTATTCACGTACAGTGTCTTTACCAGTCTTCGACTAATTTCCGCAGCTGTCTGGCTTAGGAAAAGGAACTTGGCCACTGAACGTTAATTTTCGAGATTAAAAGATGTTTTTCGTTCTGAGTCAATTTCCTTTGGAGTAAGCTCAAACTGTTTTCATTCATAAGTTTGCAGGAATATTTACCAGCCAAATTTCGTCTGCTAGCGGCTCGTGTTATAAAAGTTACTAAATTTGAATGTTCGCGAGATTCATTTGTAACAGCCTCGTAGGTTTCCTTCATGCAAAATGACAACATCGTAGATGGCGTCCACCGTAGTTAATACTCATACTATTGTACTCAGTACTTAGAATCTACCTGACTGATGGTACGGCTTTCCCAACGCTTGAGGTCAACAAATACGTAAATTAAAAAAAATAGTGGGCCTGTAGCATGCTTGATTTGATTCGACTCTTACCTGCCTTTGAGAAGGAGTTGGCGGATATTGTAGTTACCTAGTCTAATATCTTTGCAAAATTTTTTTGACGTCTCACAGTCATTGAGTGAATAACCTAAATAAACTGAAAGCAACATAAGGAGATTTGTTTTTAATGAGTTGTCTATAGCACATGGTTTAATTAATTCCTTTTATTCTAAATGGTTGGGAGGTTTACATTTTACGAATGAGGCAATGAGATTGATGCCTGCCGAGGCCTGTAGATATGACGATTATGGCGCCTTTTTCAGGCCTAGAAAATAGATCACCTTATTTTTAATTTCTATACTAACGTTTTCCGGCTTCCAGCACTTATTGGTGGACATTGTTTGCATACAATGATTTCTCATTTGTACTTTGAGAATGTTTACCCCTGTCTTGCCCGTCCGATGCCTTTGATACCTGTTGTGTTGCTTTAGATTCGCCTGCTTAGCTAGCTTGCGCCTGACTTCGCATTTTTCTTGCCTCGTTCACCTCTCTCTAAAAATGTTTAAAGGCAAGTTGTAGGGAGCATGGCTTGTTGGAAAATACTTGACAGTTCAGGGTAACCCAAGCCAAAGCAGGCTTCTTCGTAGCTTCAAACGCAACCAAGAGAACACCCCGAAGGCAATCGTCCTGTCGTATTTTCTTGAATGCTTAACTCAAAAGGAGCTGAAAATTCTTGGCTGTGGTGAAATTGATGTCGGTTCACGTATTCATTCCCTTGTAAACCGTCTTGTGAAAGGGAAATAAGCATTAGCTGTAGCTAGGTGGACTACATTCGAAATCTATATGTACCCCATTACACTATATGGCGTGTAATAATAGTAATAGCAACCTTATTGACAACTCTGCAGTTCCAAGATCACATTCATAGATCAATAGAGGTAGCTCTTGACATAGGCAGTTGGGCATCAGAAAAAATGACGAATGAAAAAAGGTAAAACATTTGAGGAAGAGACCAGCACCGTATAACGTACGAAAACGGACATCTGTCATTGGAAATTGCAAAGACTGTGTTTGGTTGTTGATATCACTACACAAATATAGTTAGTGAGTCATCATTGGCGTTAAGCCACATTGGCCGATAGGCACAAGACAGGCAATAGAGATGGTAAAAATATTATTTGAGATGGTGGCACCATCTTGAGGGGATGAGGCTCCTCCCGATCCACGAAAAACCAACCAACCACTGAAGCATGGAACAGGCGGCTATAGTCTCAGGATCTTCTTCAGGATGGTGTTCTTTTTACTCCTGAGTCTCCATCGATTTCGCTCTCTCCCTCTTGCTTCTTTCTATTTGGTTCTTTATATAAGGGTGCAGTAATTCGGGAGATCAAGGCGCAGAGCATGTTACGGACAGGGTGAGGCTCGCGGGTCACAGGACACGGATGGAAAAGGCATCCGAGCAAGAGTAGCAGAGACGGCTCTCCCAATTCGAACAGGCCAAAGGGAACGAAGCAGATCAGGCATCTCTAGGCAGTAGCTCACGGTGAAAGGGCCAAGACGACGCATTCGGCGCGCACGACATGTGGGGTCGACGGTGCGGGCGTCGAAAGCAGCGGTGCGGAAGTGTCTGCTGCCCAATTCCGCTAGCTATAGTACTTCGTCAAGAGGAACCTGGGCTATCTGGGGCTAGAGGCTGGGGACCCATGGAGACATTGGCAGGAAACAAGCTTCCTGTCGTCGCCTTCAGTGTGAGCTCGTGAGGCCAAAGGGGAGCAACCAAACGCAAACCGATTAACGTTAGTAGTAAAGAATACCGCTACAGACAGCGGGCTGCCTCAAGGTCGATATGGACCGAGAAACTGTAACAGTGCACATACGACAGAACGGGATCAGGATAATAGGTTAAACTTTTGCAGCATACTGATACATACTGCTTTGAATGTTAAACATGCGTACTCCAGAGAAGCTGCGTATATATAGTGTAGAAAAATAAATCAGGTCCAATTATGTAAGTATCGACAAGGAAGGTGCAAATTTGGTGTTTATTTAGACGTGAAGTGGTACTTTTAGTATTCACCATGTATAAGATGAATCCACTCGTCTTTATGTTCAATTCATGCATTTGCACAATATTACTGGAAATGTTCCGGCCTTTCCGAAGAAAGTAGACTTTCATATTAATCTATCAGCAAGAAAGTAGAGTGACTGCGAAGATAAATCAGGTAGTCTATTAATATAACGTATTATAGTTAAATGAATATATAATAAAATCTAAGAACAATTTATAACTGTTTATCACGCTGTTGAGGAAAACCAGGAACGGTTTGTGGCTGCATGATATGCGCTGAATAATGC
Source organism: Varroa destructor (assembly GCF_002443255.2). NCBI lineage: Eukaryota > Metazoa > Arthropoda > Arachnida > Mesostigmata > Varroidae > Varroa > Varroa destructor. The sequence goes on along the minus strand of NW_019211454.1, from coordinate 66,476,656 downwards.
TTTCCATATAAAGCGAGAACTATCTTTCAGGTTGTAATAGCTACGATTTATGTCTTTTAGGTCACAAATCGACGGATCATACGTCCAATATCTTTCCAGCTCAGAATTTCTCATTGCCCCCGTTTGCTAAAACGCTAGAGTCATGGTGTCTATTATGACTTTGTACCCATCTTTCAGTCTACAGTAGACTTTTGCCTTCGGAAGGTTAAAGCGTTATCTCCGTACCTCAATGGATAACAGCGTCTCACACAATTGCTACTCAAATCTATTTTAGACGACGCATGTGCACTAAAGATGCGCAGGCCTTATGAGGTCGAGGTCACGTGCCAGCTTTACTGTTGGGTGTCCTTGAATGGGTAACACTTTATTAGAATGCGCAAGATCGAATCCTCAGGACAAAAATGGCGAACGCTGTTTATTATGAGAGCTGCGTTAGTCTCTAAATTATAGTGTGGCGTACCAGCCTATTTCATTACTTCCATATGTCTTTCGAGAAATTGATTAGTGAGAATGAGCGTCGTCCTTGACAAAGTACAAATAATGGGGTTAGCATACTTAACAGTCCTATCGCCTAACTGTAGTAAATGCGATGCCGCGAGTGAGCCTTCTTTGGAACTTCATCGCCTCAGCCTTTAACAGATTGTTTCACGTCAGTTTTTCAATGACGACGTTAAAAGTAGCCAAAAGAAGTTAGAGACAGCGGCGATAGTTGGTAAAGATTCGGCAAACTTTTATTTGAGCAGTTCTTTCTTTAACCTCGTTTGACAAATCACTAACAGTGATATAGGTTGTTACTCTGGGCCATTCTACTGGATTAGCTGGAAAACATGAGAACTACAGCAATCTTATGATTAGTTTTTCTGGAGTACGTTTCAGAGAAGGTTGACTTCGCTTGATAGCACTGCCTCTATTCTTGACTTGAAAAGTGCAGAATCTAATCCGAGTCGAAAACGGTGCAGAAACACTAATGAAATACTTCGGCGAACAGTACGCAGATAAAACAAGCTCTGAACATAGAGTGATTTCCGATATTAAAAAAAAAAAAAAACAAACGTACTGTTCATTTGAAACAGAGCCAACAATCACTGTGGCAGTCGACGTCAAGAAGGCTAAGACAAAATCTTGTGATCATAAGTCTTCTTAGTGATATAGTATTAACTTTTGGCGATTGCATTTACTTCTCAGTATTACGCAAGAAACTCTGCCGTTCACTGGAACACTGCTGGTGAGCATCGAATAGGATCATGTGGTAGGATGAACTTCATATTGGTATCTGGTCCTGCTTAAATTGTGAATTTGGTGGAGATTTTCTAGAATTCTCTTATCTTATCTAGAATTCTCTTATCTCGTACATTTCAAAGAGACCGTCGAATGTATTATGCATTATAAGCGAAAATTAATTTAGTCGTGCGTAGGACATACATTGATGCTAAATTTTACTTAGCCCAGTTAGCGTGTCCTAAAAATGTGGGTGAGCGTATATACCAACCTCTTGTAATACCTTTTCCACTTGAATCTCGGAATGAATTGTCGTGACTCGATTACTATCTGGGGGGGGGGGGGGGGGGAGGGGGGAAGTGTCGACCACCAAGACATCAGCGACCTTATGGCTAGACATCCGTGGCTTACAAGCATTGAACAGCGAACTACAGCTAGGCCGTTTCAGTTGTATCCTAAAAGCAGTTAAGGTTTCCGTAAATGCTGTCGAGTAAATTTCTGCGCAAACGTCGCCAGGAATCGGGAAGAGTTTTGCTGAACATGAATGGGGTTGAGGATCGCCCAGCCGTTCGGCAAGCCATAGTCTGCGAACATCTACAGTCCTTATTTTGAGTTTTAGCCCAATAAAAATCTCTCATTCATATCCGTTTCCAATTCACGATTTATTCTGGAATTCTAAACTTTTTTTTTTTCAATTTGCCAATAGGTTAGTAATAGAAAGAGCAATGACCGGCTTATTCCCGACTGTCAATATCTGCTGGAGATATATGGCAGGCTATAAAGTTGAGATGCATTGTCCTAAATATTACTAAATCTTCTTCGCATAACTGTATGCACTTTTCGAATATTCTATCTCGTAAGTCACTGCTGGGGCATCGTGGTCTTGCTTATTCGCTAGGCCAACAAGTAGCGATAAAACCCAGCAACTGTTCACGTATTTGTAATGTAACACATTTGTTAAATTAAAAAGAACAATAATTAAAATTGATCTCGTCAAGGAACTAACGGTTAAGGTGTGCTAGTAAAGAAGTGCCTTTGTAATTCTACTGCATAATACCTAGTAGTGTTTGCGTGACGTCTTTCCATTGTCCTTTTTTCTTCAGCGCAGTTGTTACTTCTTCTGCCTGTATTCTGGAACGTACGTTTTGAAGTGTGTAGAGTTCTGTTCCGCTTGACCATGAAAAGATAGTCTCGAAATCAGTTTTTGCCTGCAATAGTTTACAGTACGATATAATGGAACTTTTTTTTATATCATACATACGCCGTGCGAGATTCTCATACATATCATTAATTCTCTGTTTCTAAGCGCGGCAGTTTGGTATTCCCCTTTTAACAGAATCTTGTATTCGTTGCTTAATAGTTATGCTTAAGTGACAGCTCTACTCTATTTTGATCGGTCAAGCGTTCCTTATTAAAAAAGTTCTTCATCCTTAGCGTGTGCGTAGCCCCATAGTAGGAGGCAAATTTTTTCTTGTAAATTGTCAGTAGGGAAGAAGTATGGCAAAAACTTGACTTATTTTTAGCACGAACAACTTATAACCTATTATTCCTGATGACCTTTGTTTGAAATGTGAGGTCCTTTCCCTTAACTAGCAGAGCTGTTACTGAGTGTTTGTATTCGAATTTTGTTACTTCACCGTGACTGTTCTTTCTGTTTTTTTTTGAATGTCGATATATTGTATACTTTAGGCAATTTCGGGCGAAACAATCGCACCGTCACAGTAACCGTCTTCGTTCGCTGACTCCAAGTACATACACCTGTTTCCATATTTTATCTTTTTCTTTTCGATCTTTCATTTCGTTTCCCTTCGTGTCGCCAATGATAATCTAGGTAACGTTGCTTCACCATTGTGGCTCCAAAAAAGAGGTGGAACGGACATTTTTCACCTGTCACTTCTACAGGCTAACCTCGCTCGACCTGCATGTACACGCTTGGTATGGACTTGACGTCCCGGTGCCGTAGCGGCCGGGCTGCTGTTTTAAGACTCTTTTGTTTGCTTTGTCGAGTCCGTTCAGTCCAGGACTTGCTTCGCGTCAACGTGACCCCTATTAACCTTCATATGAGTCACAGAGCTGTTGGCATTGTTTTCCTTCTCTTTATCATGAGCTTTTTTTCCCTTTCTGTTCTCGCGGGTTCTGTCGCTGGCTGTCGCCCTGCGGTTTCATGCGACACCGGTACAAGCGTTACTTTTTCGATGGGTCTGACTCCCGATGCTGCAGAGGTCGGGGATTTTTCAACTAACGAGTCCCATCGTTTTTCCCCACATAAGACGTAGCCTGCCCTTGGGGGGTTACTCGCAAGAAACACCCACACATCTATCAAACCTGCAGATCCAAGCACGATGAGTGAGGGTAATGTAAAGTTGCTCAACGTACCACAGAGACAGCAATTATGAAATATCTTGTAATAATATATGATAGATGATGACCTAAATATACAAAAACGAAATGATTTGAAAGTTGACAAACCTAATCATCAGGCGGATATGAATTTACGAACAAAGTACCCAGAGATGAAGTGACTATGAATTTGTTGGCTCAGTTGGCTAAAACTAAAACGAAGTAGAAGTTCAGTGGACAGATTTCCAAGTATGATAGAGCTTTTTTACCCACTAATGAAGGTTCATTGGATTAAAGCGATTAATGCTGCCTATCGGTATTTAACGGCCATGCGTAAATTAACAGTCTGTACGTGTTATATTGGATTACAAACACCCTAAACTAAACTGACTGTTAGCTACCTAAGGTGTGCGGTCGGGCCTATCGGGCTTCGAGTACGGGATCCCAGTTCAACATTTCTTCACAACTCTTTATTAGTTTATTGCAGCTTTTATGCTGCCCAATGCCTTACCGTGGTTTAAAGATATCCTTTCTTCAAGAACGATTATTTACTCCATCTCGCCTTTACACAAATACACATTCACACATTGTGTCGCCGCTTGACTATGGTCGAAGTGCAGGAGACGTGACATTACGTTCGCATATGATGTGTGAAAATATCACATAAAGGCAAGATTATTCTTCGCTTCTTTCTCGGCACCGGTAGCATTTAAAGAACATTGTTTGAAGAATATTTTGCCCACGGAAGAATGCCCACACGAAGCTAAATGTCGGACGTCATCGAGGACAATCTGCTATGATGTCATGATCAGCGGTAGACACAAATGCAGCCCGAATACGATCTTGCTTGCGATGGAGCGCGGCAGACTTAAATAATACTGATTAATCGTTTTAGCAATTATTGCTATACAATAGTGTAATACAAAATATAATAAAATGAATCTTATTCAAATAGAGCTCATAGACAGCTGTATGATGTACTATCACAAAATAATTGTTTACATGGTTCTGTACTGGCTGTGTACTTTGAGAATGATTACACTTAAAAGAATCATACTAACATCATTCGATGCTATACTAACATCTCCACTCGTTATAAGTGAAAGATATCAAGATACGCTTTACCATTTTCTTTCGATTCCTTGATATTGCTATACGTAGACTCTTTTTGACGTATACCCCCTACACGCAGTTGACAGATGCCAGACAGTAGGAGTCACGGGTGACCAGCATCTGGACAACAGCAGCATGGCCCGTCCGCATCTCTCTAATCCTCTTGCCTTGCAAAGACTTGTAAGATGGACAATACTGCTTCGGACCAAGGCGTTGACGGCGATTGGAAGCGACAGAAGCCAGGGTGAGGGCGGACAGACCGAGATCACGTTTCACACGTCGCTTTGCCCTTCATTTGCCCCCATTCTACTCGTAGAGGCCAGTGACGACAAGTTGAGTCTCGACGTTAGGGCAATGGACAGGGACAAAGTGTACAGCCAAGAAGCGTCGGCTGCAGAAGATGAGCAGGGGACAGCTGGCTCGGAGATGGCATAAAAATCGGCCGATCTCATACTAGCTCCGCAGTGCTTATAAGCATTACCAACATAACATCATGTCAATCATCATCATTGTCATAATCATCATGTGCGAAAGACGACTTGAACGAGTCGAGCGATGTGGGATGGGTATCTTTGGGATGGGGGGCAAAAGTAAGCGAAGAACTGTGATATGATATGTGCGTGTCTAAGATGTCTCTTACCCGTCGTTGGTTCTGTTTAGGGATATCAACGGCTTTGACGGTTCTGGTGGTGCTGGTGATGGCTGGTGGTGGTAAGCTGTGATTGAGAGTGGGTGGGTTCCAAGGGCAAAACTTCCTGTCACAAGCAGCGTAATGGTGACGGTAAGACGTAGAAGCTTCCTTCGTCTTGGCCATTGGCTATTGTAGAATGTGTGCACCCGGGAGAACTGGCGTTGCTACCGTTAGATGAGATGTGCCTGTGAGGAGAGGACGGAAGAAGCGATGGGGGCATTCTTATCATCGCGCAGCTATCGGATGAAGGACTCAATGCTAGCGGCGCAACCGTTATTGTGTAACTGTCTATCTTCCATAGCCTGGTCCGGCTCGCATTGCCTTAGTAGCCGTTGGTGTCGGTGATCCTACGGATGCATCGGCATTGTTATCAATATTCAATTTGGCCGGCCGCGCCTTCTTTACAGTGGAGGCGAAGGCACGCGAGCGAAGACTGGGGAGAAAGGAATTCGTAGGGATTCGTATTCGAAAATTTAGTGAGAAAGAAAGAACTGCGGTCTAAGCGCGCAAGTTCCACTCTATATCCGTCTTCGTTCATAATTTTCTCTCTTTCTACTAAATGTGCTCTATCTGTCGTGGTCATCAAATAGACGCACTTTAGAAATCAAGAAAAACAGTAAGAGTGAGAGGGAGGAACAGCAAGGATGAGCGTATGGTCTGTACAGCAGCAACAGAAGCAGGACCCCAGGTACGAATAGTAGTCGCATGACCATGGCTTGCGGTGGACTTGAATGTATTTGCCTATGCGCGAGGGGTGATGGCGATGGTTTTAGAAGGCTATCGTTTCTATCGATGGGCGAACAGGAACCGGGTTCCCTTTCAGCCCTATTTGAGTCTTTATCTTCCCCATCCTGTTATGAGTCCCATAACCGGCCTCATGACTGTTATAGTATGGTGATGAGGTGTTCGCCAGTCGGCGCCACCAGTATCGGCGTGGAGTGCGCGGATTGTGGAGCGCATGCGCTAAACGAGGCCTTCTCGGCGAAGGGAGCTCTCCCGCGCTCGCCATGTTGTGGTGCCGGCGGTGCATTCTTGCGCGTCCCTCGAACCGAGCCGACACTGCGCTCGCACGAGCCACACGAGTCGCTCGCCATCGCTATACACACACAAACACACAGATCAGTATAATTATTGTATACAATAGTATTCCAATAATAATGCTACTATTCTAATATCACTTCAAGTACACAATAGCATTAAAGATATCTAACTCTTCGAAGTGTATACATAACACGGTATTGTACACCAGGCCAACGACATACGAAGAAACAACAGTGAATGACAACCATCCGACGACTCCGAAAGAATCAACCAACCAGCTGATAGGACCACAGCCTAAGTCTGAAATGGACATCGAAGACTGCTCGCTAAATGCAGCGAGCAATCGTTCCCGTTTTCGCTAAAGTCGATGCGATGTGTGAAGGGAGCAATATTGTGAACAGTGTGTGCTACTGGCTGAAAAGCGAAAACGACGGAAGTTAACCTTCTGGCAAAGGGAACGTACTATGTATTCAGTGATACGGCAACAGTAGCAGCATCAATAGTAATAGCCATAGAGGAAACGAAACGAGGACGCACTTCTAGCCTAAGCAAAGGAACGAAACTGGATTTATCCTATTATAGTATACAAATCGAAGAAGTGTGCCAGGTGTGCGTGCAACTGGTTTCGGATTGTTCACGGGAGATTTTCATTTGGATTCATCTCTGTTAGATAATAATATATATAGAGATAGTAGTAAAAATAGCGCAGTGAACAGTAGTCTAGTGCGTTTGTGTGTGATCGTCGGCTTGTCCACTTGTCGTTCGACATCTGCCGCTGTGTGTCAGTATTGCTGCAGTTGCCACCTGACAAAACTGGAGTGTGGTGCATCATCGCTGGAAGGAGTACAGGACGTAGGATCGTTAAAAGGTGCGTGCTAGAAAATTGAGCCAGTCCAATCGTTTATGGTAATATGTCCGAAGGTCCCTGAAAATGACCTCGTCTAATGGAATAACAGCAGAACACACAATGTTGTCGTAACGTTACATTACCATATAATGTCATGCAATATTCTATGCGTGGATAACACATAAGACCGACACATATCAACATGTAGTCGACCTGTCGAGATCCATCCTGTGATGGGGCAGTGAACGTTCCGAGTAGTTTGCCTGTGGCTTCGTATTTATGTGTCGAGTACGCTAATAACCGCGCGCCTCTGCTGTCTAATATGTACGTATTTGCAGCACTCGACACAAGCAGTGTGTATACTTCGAGCCAATTTCTACTGCGCGCAAAATAGAAGGAGAAAATACGCGAAATTACGCCAATCGATCAGCGGAACACGTATAAACAAGGCTCCCCTAAAGAGCGTCTGCTCTACATCAACCCCAGTTTCAGTCTCGGTTTGTGTTTCTCCGCCCCGTGTCTTTGCGACGCTTGACATGCACATACACATATACACAGACAGATAAATGCACGTACGCTTGCACCAACACGTCATGTATGGTGTCACTGTTGGTCAAGAACAAAAGCAGTTGTGACCCATATCCACCGTCTCAACCTTAGGCTTCGTCGCGTGCTGGTCCTGTTGTAGTTCTGTTGGTGTCACTAAGTGACTGGAATTCCTGGAATCGTCAAAGAATGCGTGTTGTCCAACTTAGCAGCAGTGAATTATGGGTTACTGAAGCGAGCTAGTCACGAAAGTCAAAAGAAAAAAGGACACACATGATATTTAGGCGTACGGGAAACGTCCTTCTTTACAGCACAACGGAATAGAATGCCTGTTATATCTACTAGAAAAAATTTAACAGTTAGGTTAGGTTAGGCGGCATGTTAGCGTACGCGCGAAGAAGCGAGTAGTAGAACGCTAGTTGGGGGCAAGTATATTCAAAGCATTGCCTCGAACGACCCGTTAACGGTCACCTACCCCTATTTAGCGAAAAACGAGTTGTTTCCCTCTGCTTGAGTCTGCTTTTGAACTCGAATGTTTTTGTCAGCAGCATTCGTCATTATTAGGTAAATGCGACTAACAGGCTGGTCCTTCTTTGCTGGTAAAGTGATCATATCACTGAAGAGGAGGAGCTCTCATTATTGGCCGGCTTGCAATACTACTTCATAGCAGCTGTCTGGTCTGTTTCTGCTTTACGTATTCCTGTGGCGCGCCCGTACAGACGGAATAAATCCATTGTTCTAGGACAAACAGGCTTCTGTGTCGATTGTTCAGAGTCGTAACGTCTGCTTGGTCGGAATGATTCTGGTGTGCTGAAGGCAAATGCTGTGCAACATATAGCAGAACTCTGTTTTTAGAAGCGCGCTTCACATTCAACCAGTGTATGTTCGTCGTCAAAACGGTGGTCGCTGTTGTATAACTTAAAATAGCGACGTCCGCAAAGGTTGCTTTTTACAACGCACGTTTGTTATTAGAATCATTTTATCGGAATAGTGGTATCGAGAATGTCTCGAGCGCGTTTCATCAGCTGTTCATTCCGTCACACAAAGAGCTCGATGGCTGTGCACAGAACCCCTCAACGAGCTTTACGTTCGTCCATAGCCAGCTTTAAGGAATACGGAGAGCATTCAGTTTATGATTAGTTTACGTTGTGATGCATTTGTTTACGCATCAGTCAAAATACTTTCAGATTATCAGCTAAAGGTTCGCTGCAATTTTACATTGTTGACTAGTATGTTCTCAACACAAGTACTGCAAGTATATATTTAATTACACGTCTATAATAGACAGATTTCTCGGATAAACGACTGAAGTTGCGTAGGTCCTCGCGCATCAGCTATGAGCAGCCCCAGCGGATAAAACTACTCTGGTGTTAACATTTGCACATAATGTTTATTTTCCCTCGTGCGTTACCGACAAAAGCTGTCGGCCTACAAACTGCGTTTACGATCGCTTACTTACCCGTTCGTGTAAGCAGGATTTCAAGCAATCACGGCCGTTATATGGTATTTTCGTGTGATCCTTTAGCGGTCAATACTTGCATGAAATATATTCCATGTGTGACGTACGTTCGGTCGGTCGGTCGCTTACTCGCTAGCTCGTGCCTGTAAGCGCGTTTGTACCTGCAAACCGGCGAGGTTTTGCATCGCCTGTTCGTTCTTTGAGCTGGCTTCGGCCGCCATTAGCACCGTGTTCCCATCCGCAATAAATATGGCTATTTATATAATAATACAGATACATACGAAAATATAGCCATGTATGTATGAATGCGGACACGTAGTACTTAGTGATGCAAGCCGTACGTAAGAAACGTGCTGATAGGGCATGATGACTGGGGGACGACGACGACGACGATATTGGTACGTGGATAACATCGGTGCATAGACCTCTTCGATGGGTCTGACTGTTGTTGCTTTGTCTCGGCTGGCGGAACTGACTAACAGATAGACATTAGGCTATCACGGCTAATCTAGAATTATCTCTCGTAGGCTACGAGAAATAGGTGAACTATTATTGCTGATACGATGGTGCTAGTTAGAGTGCCAAGCCGCGCTTTGACGCAGTAGAGCCTGCCAGTATCGGTGGCGGTCTGCTGAAGCGATGGCAAGCTTAGTGGTGAGGTTGTATTAGGCTGCATCATCTTTTGTTTGTAGGACGATGGTACCTGCGGTTGTGTGAGTAGCCATTACCGTTATTGGAACGTTATTCCTCATAAAGATGGCATGCTGAAATAAGCTGTAGAGAAATGACTGGCAGGTGGTAGAAGGAGGAGCTTACGAGATTGGGTGCGATGCCCGTACGATGTCAATAGTAATTGACACTAGTTATACGAGGTAAGGCGACTTTGCTTACTGTATCAATGCTATCGTTCCGCTATTCGATTGGTACGTTCGTCAATCAAAGGGTATGAAGTTCCCTGTTAGAAGTGCCGACGAAATATGGATTGCAATCAAGCAGGGAAAGACTTTTATCGTGTGACATATAGTAAACGTTATCTATAGCAATGAAGTATGTGCGTGGTAAAGAGGCTAAAGTTAGAATACTCGTGGCTTATATCAGGACTCTGAAGCTAGACCGGTCGACAAGGGGGTGACCATACAGACGTTGTGCATGACCCTGTTTAGTACTGGTCCATGTCAGGACACTAGTGAATAATACATGCTTTTCCATCATAGTGCACGCTAATTTCATTCGCCGATGGAGAAACGAATTGTTTATTTTAGCTTACTCAATATTCTCGAACTGACGTTGACACCCCCGCGACGATCATACGTATTTAGAAACATCGAATGTTACTTACTAAATCTTGACAAATACTCTCATAACTACTGCTCCATGGGTAATAAAAGAGTCTGTCAATCAAAGAAAGATTATAGATAGGAAATACAGTCTTTTCGTGATAAACTAATTTGTGTTGCTATTGAATGATTACCTGCTTCAAGCACATGTTAGAATCCTAGATTTATGAGCATGCGTTACATATGAAAAAGGATAGCCGATATATATGGGTTTTGTCTGGACATTAATCTATCATAATTGAAATCGTCAAGTAAATCCTTTAGGTGGCATCAGTATGATGAGCTATTCACATATGTTAGGGTTTGTTTTCACTTAGTTTATAGAGAATTTGGCAAAATTAGCTCAATATGAATGAGAAGATCGAATACTCAGATCCGCCGCTCGGAACTTCGCCTAATCGTATGTTTATTGAGAAAAAAAAAATGCTGGCTGAAGCAAGCACCCTTATTGGCCTCTTATTATTAGATTAATCTATATCGCTATGGCTCCCTGAACTGTCTATCCGAAAAATTGACTTCAGCCTAATCATACTGTACATCACAAGTGATGTAATAACGGCCATTGTCATTGGCTCGAAGTCTACGAATCGTAAATGGTCAGAGGCCGCCCATAAGAGGGGCCGGACACCTGGAGCGCTTCACGAAGAGAAAAGAATCGAACGATCAAACAGGGAAATTTGCTGGGCGAAATAGAAAAAGGGAAAAAAGGTTATTTGATAACGATTATATCCTAATCATGGCAATTCTATGAAGCGTAAATGTCAACAACGAAGAACATAACGGTGGATACGAATCGAATGCACGTGCGGCAGACGAGGATCTGACGCAGAGGAAGGCCTGTTCGCATACGCGAAACAGACAGAGCTGATCCTATAAACCGTACCAACACGCGCGATTTTTCACCTCATCAATACAACGGGGTGAAGGAAAGAAAAAACTGTTTTATTGAACCGGCTCGGTACGTGAAGAACAGACGACGACGATAAGGTAAGAGAGGGATGAACGATGGTATCCCGCTTCTCCGTTGTCGTTGGAAGACCTGCTTCTCCGTTGTCGCCGAACAGATCCCACCTTTCGCGTCGCATTTATCGAACATCAACAATTGCATATCACCTACTGCCTCATAACTTTTCCCATGGACGCAAAATCGTTCTCAGTCTTTATTCTTACGCCACACCATTATACACTGTCTGGTCTACCTAGATCTTATATTATTGCACTACAGTTGTCCAGCTGTCGGGATATAGCTACCATGGTTGAAGTATTCGCTGTTAAAGAAGTGATCGCCAGTAGCTAGCCAGAAATAGCTGACGGCCTATGAGAACGACGAAATCGGAACCGTTGGAAGCAGACAACGAGAGTCGTCTGGTTCCATTGCCGGACACACGCCCTGCGTAGATACCAAAGGCCTCCTAACTAATTTCCAGTGGTTGATGGCCGCCCCCTGCTGCATAGCATTACCATCAGCAACTCATCTGGGATACGTCAGCTCTAGCCTTGCATCCCTATTACCATTCCGCATAGTTTGCTTTTTCCAAATGCCCCGTCATTAGCAACGGACAATAGAAGCGAAGAACAGTGGAAGAAAAAGTGTAATGCCAACTAGTCAAAATCATTATTCGGGGGGGGGGGGGGGAAATAAAAAATGACTTCCGATGAGCGACGCTTGGTAGGACGAGGAGATTTCCAAACACGAATATTGACATACATATAGAGGCCAAAGAATGACGAGGTGAGGATAAAGATTGTTGGTGAACCGCATAATGAGTCACAGTTAAATTGGTTGCGAGTCGTAATAGTTACGTATTATACTCGGATCGCTCAACCAAATGGTACCTGAATGCCAAATAAGTCAAGATAAATATTGTCAGAAACATTTGCTCAAGTTCTTACAATGGACTGTAGTTGTTTGCCACAAGTGTTGTAAAGAGCAACTTGCAGGATGCAGGACAAGGTTGTCCATTTTGTATTATTTTTAATTATATTTTTGTATTATTTGCAGTATTCGTTACATTCAAGCATTAGTCTAATGTCGGGCAATGAACGAAAAATAACTTTTAGTTATCGGCCCATTGCCAACTGGGAATGATAGGGATCGAGGCAGAAATAACAGGTTATTAAGGCTTGATCACATTTGTACTGATAATGTATTGGATGACACTATGACTCAATGCGTAAGTATTCTACAGTGGTAAGCGGGTTTAAAGACAGGCATCCGGTTAAATACAATTTGCAAATGGAGTTTAAAATATGCGCAAGTCTGTAACAGACCGGTAGACACCATTCAACAATTTTTCCTATAATAATATATAAAGGTTCTAATATAATGGCTGTGATTTCTATTCATTTGAAGACTTATATAATTTTGTATTTAAAATAATTCAACTTATGACATGTAAATAGCTAAAATCCTATAAAATAAAAAAAATTAATTAACTTAAATTTCCGTAAATGGCAATTTTAAGAATGTTCACCTCTAACATCTTTGGCAGTTAAAAGCAGACATTACCCGATGCTCCATCAGAAACTTCTGTTAAGTGCTACTTATATTTCCTACGTTAGCTACACGTTAAACGAACGCTTTCTTCTTGACGAACTATGTAGCGGCTGCAGCAACAACGATAGTAATATCACTTTCGCTACCTGCGCCTGGTTTACAGCCTCGTCGGTTGACTAAGAGAAAAAGGCCAAGAACCGAAGGGGAGGGAGGAACATTGGCCTAGGCAACGGCAGTGGCAACGTTTAGTGGTAGTGGCAGTGTGGCTCAGTCGGTTTGCCACCCACGCGTCTTTGTTATACTGGGCGCCCACTGCTTAGCGTTGTATTTGCGCTACTCTGCATGGCCTGCTTTTGTTAGCTACACCTCGGTAACTGTACCGCGGTCCTAATTGCACAAAAACTGCTCGCAGATGTACGAAACGAGGCGGCAAGCCGCGGACGGAGCGGCGACGACCAAGTTGTTTAGCCGCCATTGGTTGTAACTGTAGTGGCAACAGAACAAGCAGCAAGGAGGCACTGGCCTGCTTCGGTGTTGTACCGTTATTTTTTTGCGCGCAGTAGATTTGGAGCCGAAAACATACGGCCATGTATGAGGCCTGCGTTCGTAGGAACCACTTTTTTCGCCTTTTCTTGTCGTCTGCCATCCCTCGTTAAAGTTCTATTGCCGTCTCTTTGGCGCCACTGGGATAATGGCTACGACTGAGGCTGCGACGACACGTTAGTTTTAAGCGTGTATCAACAGTGAGAGTTGTGCGGAAAGTGCTCACTAGAACCGTCATTGGATCAGAGATTAGGACCGATTCCAAAAATGGTTTTCCAACGGATCCCCGTTGTACCTCCTTTCTTGCCGTCTGCTCCAAATAGTCTACACACATAGAGTTTTCTTTGGCCATTTTCTGTTTCGCACAATCCTGGTCCTGCTGTCCCGTTTTTCTTTCCTCCTGCCTGATTTCTCTCCTTTTCTCAGCACGCACAGTGCAGTGCCGGTGGTAACTTCCAAACTACAATGAGCAAGCTACTCAGTAGCTCGATCCAACCATCGCACTTTTGCTCCAACTGACTTCACTACAGCAGGTTTTGCGTTTCTGTGCTGCGTCGGTACGTCCACCCCTTTTTCCTGCTTTCCCCCGATAAAAAGTCTTCAACTGTTTCAACTAGTACTGGTACTTTCCGATGCCATGGTGCAAAAAGTATGAACGATCAGCCAATCGGGTACGGGACACAGCCAAGTACGACAGACCAGAAGCGAAGTCGAAAAACGAAAGCAGACATAAGCTTGTCTGCCCAAATACCACACGAACGTCAACTGCTGAACGATGGCGCTGGGGCTGTCATCACCGACCAACCGGAGAACTTTCTTTTCAGCCTTTTGAAGTGACGGCACTGGTGCTCACTATTGAGATGGAAGTTCCTTAGACGACGACCCCCAACACCCTCCAAACTCTCTCGCTTAGCGCTGTTCGATTATCTGCTTTTATATATCAAACCAGTTTTCTCTCTAACCCTTCCTGACCCCAAAATCCTCTTCCTACTTGTAAAGTTCCCCAATCCACTATTGTCCCCTCTAGTCCCCGTGCTCAGTTCTGTTCTTTGTGTGGAGACTGTTATGAAACGACAAAGTCCAGCTGGCTATAGTGCATGCAAAAGTTTGATGGGTCAGAGGTTTAGACCGGCCTATTCCTTGAACGTTCCTCGTCATTACGCCAGCTACTGGAGGAAATTAGGGTCTAGTCGGCAAAAAAAGAGGCAAAAGATTGACCTCTTCATTTTTTCAGGAGACACCTTTATGTCGCAGTATCATCTATTACCACTACTACCTTGAAGATGGCAGTTCTGGCCGAAACACGTAGGCGCTGCCCTCCATTGACTGAGTGCTGTTGCTGTTATTAATGGTGATGGTTTCTACTGGTCTTACTCAGTGGTGGTTGTTTTTATGACCCTCCTGATACATTAACCAAAGATAGGATCAGATTATGAGGTAAAGCAAGATCGAAGAAGACTGGCTGAATAAGCGGTGACGAATGACCGCAACCCGCAACGATTTCCACCGATGATGGCATGGAAGTACTACGTACATCATTTGGTGGCGGTAACAGGGATGGTCTACATTAGTAGTAAGAAAATGATTACACGGTGTAGTCTATCAGCAAGTGAATGCCTAGGAATACGTGTTTGCTGGTTTTTAACTGCCACGATGATAGGCTGGGCAAACGACTTACAGCTGTAAAGTTTAGGGTTCCGCTTTTACCCAAAGCGCAGTACTTTTTCAAATCAAAAATCGAACTTTTTAATTCCATTTAACGGTACAGTTGTATTTGACCAGTGAGCCTCTTATCACACCCTTTACTCGTAATACATATACCTATACTTATTGTTCGGAATGGGTCCCTTCAGCGCCGCAGGCGTGAAACGCTTGGCTCATAAAGAGGAACGATGCCTTATATTTATTATTAGGCATACACTGCCTCAAGCAGCTGTAGAACCAGCATGACCCACAAAAAAATATGCTAAATGTAATGGAGTCTGCATTCTCAGTTAAGCATGCGCAATGTGAGGAGATCTTTGTGTTTTGAATTTTATGTCCGGTATGATAGCCGTTAAGCATTTCATCAGATGGCTAACTGACTCCCGTCTATGGCCATGTTTGAACCTTAGCCTAAAAGATCTAAAACAGTATAACCGATCTCACGAACAAACTTGATTACATTATGGTTTGGTCATAACTTTAACGTAGTTAAAATAATGTAAAAAATAGCATAGGTATTTAAAAGTGATTGTGAGGTAAGTGACAACACATAATGGGTTCGCTTTGTGTAGGCTGCGATTAACGGACCCAACACGAATTTGGACAAAATTCGAGATGAGGTGTTTTATTTTAACGATCTTGTTGGGCCTCTCTCAAACCATATTCTACCGAACTAAACGAATGACTGTATTAACAGGTTAATTTTGACTATAAGAGTATAAAGACACAGGGACAGAAGCAAAACACATTAAGGGGCAGTTGACTGACTTTCGTTCAACGTGTAGTTTGTAGGATATCCACGGGTTCCCTATTTTTTTTAAGGCTTAGAGGCTATACATTAAAGGTCGCCTTACTGTTAAAACAGGTGTGGGCAAAAAAACTTCAGGACAAATAAATTCCGGTTTAATGATGATCAAGTAAGCAGTCACCATCAAGTACAGGCACGAACCGCAATACCTCCAGTAAACCTGTCACACTCAATATGTTTCATCTATCTTCTGGTTTCGACCTTTTGTAAATATTGTTTACTTGGAAATTGGAGACTATTTACGTTTATTCTGTGCTTCGATTAAGTGTTTTTACAGAATGTCTGATTTACGCCCATTTTCAAATCACCTTCTAACAGAAAGAGATACACCAGTGTACCAAGAAGACACCAATATAGGGGCTAATAGGGACATTAGTTCATTTTCTCTTGTCGCTTTGCGGACTGGTCTTAATCGGGTCTTTGCAGATTCCCTCAACGGATACATCGCGTTTTGAGCTTCGATACACGGCCTATGTGGACACATCCATCTGCCTTGTCTGTCCTTCTACCAGTACTGTTAGGGCTGCTTAATGAATGTAAAAACCGCTTCTAAGTGCACATACAAAGCGACCTGCTACGCACGTTGTCGGCGGACTATCAATCCTAGTGTTCTCTTTCTCACCCATGTCTCTGTCTTTCTCCCATCTCTCTGCTGCCTTAGCAGTATTGAACAAGACAGAGCAGTCCGGCATCCGTCGGCTAAAAGCAGAAAACTCTGAACAGGCACAAGTCCCACAGCTCGGGAAGTAAAAATAAGAAGCGACAATGAAGGTTCAACGACGAACGCTGCAGTCGAGAGCTCAAATAGCCGCTCGTAAAGCTGAATGGAGCGACGAACGGACGCGCCTCGGAACAAAGTGCGCCAGATCGACACGCCAAAACCGTGCTTCGATCAACAGCGGCACGTTCCCCTCCAGGCTCCCTCTGACACCCCCGTGTATCACTACGCCAAGTACAGTGACTATCTGCGTCACCGTCCTAATCGCAACGCCCACTAACTTCGATCCTCTCCAATCGTCTTAACTACTGTACAGCTATACCCTTGTCATGTATATTGGGAAACGAACATTGACCGGCCCCTAATATCTACTCTTCACGCATTCAGTTCTCTGTACTCTGTCACCATTAACTTTTATCGTCATAGCGCGGAACGCCTGAATACAATGCTGAAGGCCCCCTTTATCTACGCGTAAGGTTACGAGGAGAATAAACAAACAACGTTGTCTTTCGTACGTCACCTCTGACCGTAGGCTGTGGATATATAAAACCTAATCTCGACACATTCTAGTAAAAATTATTGTAGTCAGTGTTCCTTGACGAGCTATTCGAGAAACAGCCGAAAAAAAAAAAAAAAAAGATAATTAGTGGAATGTTCGATCATTCCGTTTCCATGGCTCGTCCTGAGTAATAGTAACACTAATACAAACCCAAAAAAAAACTAGATGAACGTCTAGTTGACTGTTCTGTCCTAGTTAGCACAAGGTCGGTCAAAGGCACAAACCTCAAGTGAACGTGTTCTCTTCCTAAAAGTGTCTTCCCCTGTTTGCATTCAACTGCTACCATTAGATTAGAATACGTTCGTACTCTCTCTCTACGTGCATACATGTGTACATAAATACGAGACAAAGTATACAACAATTATGTAAATATTCAGAAACGAAAACACAGTTTTCGTGCGTGCAAATGAACCGCTGTTTCGTATATCCGTCCAACGTTACTCTTAAGAAACTTCTATTGAAGTTGCTCTGATTAGCAAATTAGACTCTGCACTCATTGATCCAACTAAATCATTGTGTTATTTGTAAATGATTTGCTTTCATCTTTATTTATTTATTTATTTAAGTGAATTTCGATTTACATTAATGTACACTCGGCACAAGTGGATGGTCATTGCCTGAATTAAAATCATGTTTGTCACTAAACATTCGATCGTAGTGATTGTTTCACTTAATCCAAATACGAGAACAGAATAGCTGTTACTGATCAAAATAAACAGGGCTCTTTCTTCAGGGAAGATTTCTTTGTCGTCTGAATATGCAGTTGTCGTCCATGTTAAAATACGACATATCCTGCTAAATTACATTGATATACATGTCCACAAAACTCTTTTTTTCCAAAGTAAAAGCGTTTCGTAAAGCATGAACGATAACTATAAGTCAAAATGGCGTTAATGAAAAACACAAAAAAGAAAAATCAGAACGTAAAGGACTGTATAAAATTCCGTTGTTTCATCTAGCTGGATGTGTGTGTATGTGGGAAAGCGTGCTATGATGCTATCGTTAGGGGACTGTGTTTTTATCCAGTGGATGGTAGGCATTAAAGAGGCTCGCATTCCTCGTTGAATAATGCTCGCGAATCGACGCGTCACGTGAAGTGCGTGTGAGTCTTCGTGCTGCTGCTGCTGCTGCTGCTGCATCTCTCGTGCTTAATACAATTAAGAATAGCGGTGGTCGCTCAACGTGTCGCGTCCTTGGATCTGAACACTCTACACGTGTCGCAACCACAAGCCACCGATCTGCATAGGAGCACGCACGCACGATTACATTTATTTACGGCTGCGTGAAAGAAGCATGCTAGGACCTAAATACGAGGACTGAGACCTCACTAGTAAAATTAAGTACGTTCGAAATTGAAGAATTTACAGCAGCTGCAGTCTGTAAGCGATCCCTCCAACATGTATAATGTAACTTAAAGTACTTTCATGATAGACATCTTATGGTTTGCTAGCGAATTAGCCAGTTCAAAGCTGTTTGCAGTTTATTTAAAAATATAATCAAATAATATAGTACATCTGTATAATATAGTATTATAATTTAGTAATAGTAACCTTCTTATCATATAATGCCGTTGTAAAAATGAATCTTTTCTCTTCTAGTTTACAGCAGAGCTTACTTGTTTCCAAGGAGCTTACAATCCAAGGATGATATTCGTCTGACAAGATAGACCATGGGTAAATTTTGTAGGTAAAAAAAAAAGCCTTTATCGTAGGATTAATATGACATGGTATGGACTCTTACTATCTATCTACACGGCTTTTATTTGCACGAAAAAGAGCACGGTTTTATCTACAGATCTCCTTTAACTCCACATCTGGATTTCTGCTTGGGTCAAACCTTGAAACTGGATTTTCTTAAGCCTGCAACAGGAGCAGAGCGAAGTGACAGTTTCAGTCAGTCGTTCACCTCCGTAGCAACGGCGGCCTGTCAGAGGTAATCAGGCCCAATTTTCAAGAGACATGGCCCAAGTGAGTCAGACGCATCTTGTTCAGTGCGTTGTTATGGCAACCATTAACTGACAAGCATGCCAGTTCAAGTATAAGCGTTGGGAAAAACTATTGCCAGAAATTAGAATTAATCCAGGAAAATACGTACATAGGGAAACTGGGAAATTTTGAAAAATAATGAATTAACGGCTACTTGTATAATTGCCATGCCGTTCTATGGGTCAGTTGGGGAAACCCTTCAGTAAGACCCACTTTGGTCGAAAATCTAGTGGGGGCAAATCTTTAATGCTATACTCAAAGAGGTGATTTATTCACATAAACAATGTAGCTAATAATAATGACAACAATAATATACGTGCAAGTTGACGCAAAGCTGATTTGCTGCTTTTTAGTAAAAGTTTGTAAATTTGAGCCATCGTTTAGCCACGCTCGGTTTCTTACTTGAACTCCAAATAAACATACAGAAGATGGGGGTAATGGAAGGAGATAAAATGCGGTCACAAATACTCTGAGATTATATGGCGGAGAAATGACTTCTGCGAATTCCTTCATTTATTTGGGAGTCACATTATCTTTCGATGGAGAGTCGTTCAGAAAACGCATGGACCCTAGGCATAAAAAAAGTATTAGTAGAAGCCACATCAGTCCATAGGCTACTTGAACTGTCGCTTGAAACCGCGTCCGTGTTAAAAATTGCCTCGATAGCGTCCTACAACGTCATCTTTTATTCTAGAGCCTTCTAACGGCAAAACAGCTTTCTGGCCTGGCTGAGGTTAAGCTTGCCTAAACGACCTGTAGAACTAACTGCCTAACTAACTGTTTTGCCAAATCGCTTGGTTTTCGTAGTGCATTAAATTTCGTAAAAAGTAACCATTTTATGCAGAAATGCGAGAAGGGCGAAAGGCTTGAGTTTGATCCAAACTTCTTTTAAACAAACGCTTTGAGATGTGATATACAGAAGGGTCTACATTGGTTACATTATGATATGGTACACTGTTTGTGGATTTGACCGCCGCCTCTGTGTGTTCGCACAATCAGAATGAAGAACGACACACACCGGATGTGTGTAGTAATGGTGCAGACATTATAATATGAGTTAATAAACGAGTATACGCCAAGAAATATATCAGAACAGAACGCGAAGCTGCTAAGCGTTCGTTTTTGCGCATTTGAGTACCTCGAGGAGGCTCATGGGTGATCAACCGAACAGATGATGCCAAAAGCGCGACAGTTCCTGGGCATCTTGACCGTGGTACAACTCACGAACATGGGAAGCGAAAACGGATGGGTCTAAAAATTACACGATGGTTTCCTTCCAGAAGACGCCACCTTGCGTGGATTATTTTTTGTTACTGCAGGAAAAACGGGAGAACGTTTTCCTGTAGCGGTCATGCGCTGAACTTGGCCTGCTAGATGACCCGGAACCCAGACTCAAATTTAGTCCGAATTTAACCTTCGACGAACCACGAAGTGGACTATTTTCGCTAACTTCTTCACAGGGGCAGAAACAAATTTCTTCGCTTAGTTTGCTCGAGTGACTCGAAGTAATAAGCCGTAGAAACCCGACACCCGTTTCTGGAGGCGTACTTAACAAAGGGCAAACAATTGTCGCTATTCCTAGAAAGGGCATATTAACGAGCAGCATTCGCAGCCTGCGGTTGCCAAAGCATAACAAACCAGACTAGCAGGCTTGAAATGTGTCGGCGCCGTGAGCCTCGAGGCCTGTATTGCGGGTCCGGTGCCCGCCATTAAAAATACCACGCTCAGTGCATTAATGAGGGCGCATCAACCGTCCAGCCCTTGGTGGGCGATGGTAATATGGGTTCTGCGGAAAGGATGGACGGCATTAACAAAGACGCACCACACCGGATAACTCCGAGAAAAGCTGGGCCAGTCCTGCCAAATCAGTCGAGGCCTTGGTGTTTATAATTTGTCATCGGAACCATTCGGACGCAAACGCCGACTGATAGCATAGGGATATGTAAGCGCATACTTAGGCGGATGCGACTTGTGTCAGCTTATGGGAAACAACCAAAAAAGTACGGTCCTTGATCGTAATCCATCGACAAAAGATGCGCAAACTCGCCGTTAGATGCGAGTGGGCACCCACCACGTTGGGCGGCGCGAATGGCCGCAATCACTGCATCTACTGCCCTGACAGCGAGATGTGTTTTAGGACAACGGGAGGCCTGGTTATGTGGGCCCCTAGTCGCGTACTCGTGCAAGACACCTTCGACAGCGTTAAATACCGGTAGTTATCTCACCTATTAGTCCGCTTTCGAAAGTACTAGGTGGTTCACCTTGAATTCATTAGGCACTAGGGAGGTACCGGCCGCGGTATGTGGACATGCTGCTAGGTAAACGTGGTTACGCTGTAATAGATCAAACATTATAATATGAATTAATGAATAAGTACACGCTTACGGCTATATAAGTTCGGATCCAGTGGTCACAAAGCGCTCGTCACTGTCAGCCAACTTCAAAGCTCACGTAGTCCGCTTCAGTAGATCGATCGCTGTACACGAATCCACACAGGCCATTCGTCATCGTCATTTCCCTGGCAGGCCCTTAACCGGTTTCTTCTCTGCAGGTTTCGTGAGTCTTCCAGATTTGTTCCCATACATATTTTCGTTTTCTTTTTTGACAACTTTCACACTTTGTATACACGCAGCGTAAATATTCGAGTCTGAAGATAAATTGGACCTTGGAAGAAATCGAAACATGTGTATACATAAAAGGATATACATAAAAGTATCAATTTTATCAGTAGCACATATTTGTATATATGCACTATAACAAAACATAATCGATAACTGAGGGTCACTGGCAGAATTAATCTGTAGCACATAGTTTTTTAAATTTTCCTATCTCAGCCTTATTCATCGCTCTATTGAGCGCTTTATGTGTGTTGAAAGGAATGGAAGCAGGAACAGAAAAACCGAGGAATAGCGCAGCTACTTTATCACATAGCTGGATAATATTAGCTTACGGGATGAATAGCAAGCATCTAGGAAGGTCTTTTACCAGTTTGATCTTGAAGAGTCAGTATCTGGCTTCTTTATCACGGACCTATGTATGCGTCGGTGAGTGTGAGATCAACAACTAAATGCCAAAAACCTAGCGGAAATACTTGGTAAATTTGTGGGAGAGCCACTGAAAATTTTACTTGAGACGTATTTGCTTGTTTTCGATGTCCCGCACTGCTAGCTTCATGATAGAAGTTGGCAGTGTCGTATGTACACAGTTAGTGAGGATAGGGGAATGTACGATATAGAGAAACAGCTCTGATTAATAGATTACGTGGAAGCCGCCATAGACAATTGAAAAAGGCAAGCAACTCGATTGTTATATAGTAATCTGTCAACTATGATCTCTGGCCACCTGGACACCAGTAAAGGCAGTACTCCGAAATTATCTAGATTAATGCAATCAGATGGGTTTAACGCAATGAGACGAGGCATGGAACTATTGCTATCTAGTTTAAATAGATTCGAGGAATTTGCGCTAAGTGCTATATATACGAATGGGACTTATTGCTTACTTGTGTGGTCATAAAAAAGTGTGGAATTACTGTTTGGTGGCTTTTTGTCTCTGGATAATTAAGGGTATTCCATCAAATTACCGGCCAGCAATAATGCAATAGGTCCTCGAACGTTGTGTTACAATGGCTTGATAGCACCTACCCCTTAAGTCGGCTTTCTACACTTTCGTCTGTATATTAAACGTCGCCTCGCTACAGAGAACCCTTCTCGTCGGCAATCGATTCCGTACACCACGAGTTTCTTCAGGATAGTTAGCGCTGATATCGAGTTAGGTCATCAAACGTCCGTGAGCGTGACACTGTAGTAGCCATTCAGCAATTGCAATGTTACAATCATACCCTAAAGAGATACATAGAATCGGGGTATTACGATGCCTAAGTAAAATAAATGTTTCACTTGGGCTGGGTGCTAACCTCTAGTTGGCGCTTTATGATCGTATATTCCTTGTTTTTTCTGTATACACAACCATATATGTATTGAGTAGCACGTTCTGACATGTCGTATGCTTCATTGTGACATCATACGAACGGCCATGTCACTAAGCGACCCGTCCATCATGGGTACTACGGTACTGTGAGTGCGAGTGTTTCGCTTGTCCAAGAGCAGAGTCGGGATGCGGATACGTTTTACGCATCCAACATTGCGTATCAGCTTTACGTCTATTGGTCTTTTAGTTGTCTGTTAGAAGGTAGAGGGCGTGCGAAGGATCAATCGTATTTTGATCAGAATGGATGCCATTGAACAGGAGCTGCGAATACATATCTGTAACGGGCCTCTTCGTTTAGCTAGCCGTTGGCGTCGTAAACCAAACAACAAACCTTTCCATTTTACCGCTTGTTGAAAATACCACTATGGTTGTGATTACTGAAGTGGCAATGTTGTTAGTCGTATACATCGATGCCAACGGTATTTAGCAGTCTATCATGACGCAGTGATGCTCTGCTATTACGGTGATGTTAGTTGGCGACTGCTGCGTTGCCTTCTTCAGAGCGTTATTATTGTCTCGCAGTTATTCGGTCGCCGCTTCACGCGAACGCGTTAAAACTGCATTAGAGTAAAACGTAAAGGCAGCTTTGCCGCTCACAGGCACTTCCTCTTGGTTATATATACGTGTATGCTAGATGGCGTATAGAGGACCATTGTTCGGTTGATGTTGATGGCTTTCGAATTGGGTCAGTTATTTAGTCAGCCAATTACTGGTAACAAAGGTATCTCAATGAAGGGTCGTGCACGCTACCACTCAAGCCAGTTTACTTCATGCTTCCCCACGTGTGGCTTTTTAAACGTCTTCTCTCTTAATTTCACGTTCGTGTCGTAATGCTTTAGCTCTCGTCGTCTTCTTCCGTTCTTTACCAGCTGCTGCGACAATCTAATGTATGCAATCCTTCTCTGAATGGTTATCAAGAACAATTCAATCATGTTTAAAAATATACTAGAGGCTGTAAAAACTCACGGCCATTACACGCGTTCCTCACATCTTTACTGAGGAGGGTTAATCGTCTGCGCCCGTGCCTTTGGTCTAGTTCAGCACAGTCTATCGACGTCTTATTGATGTTTCTAACGCTGACTCTTCCTATATGGTCTGTACTCAGTTTCAATGGACAGGCGACACAAGATGGTTGCGTTCAATCAGAGCATGTTTTCCTTTCGAGGCACGCGATCTTCCCGTCTTGTTACTTTTTGTTCGATATTTCTATAGAAAATATAATCATTCTCTGTTGGTCGGTGATTACGAAGAGCATTTCTGATGGGTGCATGGTAGTCTTTCACGCACGTAAAAATAGATGCTGTTTCGACACACGTTCGACTCGGCAGCGGGGGTGCACGAGCCTATGAAGCTGTATGGCCGTTGCTTTCGTAAAGTTAATGCATATCTCCCTGTGTAAGTGCGTGCGGTCGAAAAGCTGGCTAGGTGGCTGGTGGGTAGCCGTTCAACGTTTCCCGCTCGCCTTCTCTAAAGAACGACAAGACCTTAATGCTGCATCTCATCGTGACATGCGTTAGGACAGTACATGCGAAGCGTGTTACAACGATGGATGCTTGTTACGGAAGGGGGAAGAAATCTATTGTAGCGTAGTAGTTGCATTCGCAGTGGTACTGGTGATCGTGGCGGTAGCTTCCTCAATGCACTTCCTAAGCGATGGGGCCAGTACGCTGTTCCAAGGGGGGCGTCTCCGCCCCGTCGGTGAGCACTTTTCATTGAAGGAAGAAAAGGGGTTCGCTTTCGATGGCGCATTTTCCTTTCGTTCCCGGCTCCCATCGTATGCTTTGACAGTTTGGGTGTGGCCAGCCAGAGCTTTCCTTTGCTGAATGGGGCGGTTGCCGCAATGCTTCCTGCGCACACGTGCAGACACTCATACATACATTCATCTAACACGGGCAAGGCTGCCGCTACAGTAACTTGCCATGCGTAGATATATCGTCTCGTCACTCATCGCGGTGACGTTTTTTGATGACCGGTTTTTGACTTCGCAGTAGAAAGGAGCTCGTATGGGACAAGCAGGGCTGAGGCAGCAAATCCGCGGGAAATGAGCTTACGTATTCGTCTACAAACTGTTAGACATTATAGTTGTGTCCTGTACACGTTCGTCGTATGTAATCTGCAGCATCCTTACGGACACTTGCTTCTTCCAATAGCCGTCGCATAGTGCACAGTGCACTATATGGAATAGTGGTCGTAACTTGGTTATCGGCAAGGCTGTATCAGTTATTGTAGGTTCAATTTAGCCTAAACGAGGGGAGCTGACGTGAATACTGCAGACTGAATGAATTGTATTACAGTTTTATGAATTTGATATTGTACTGGTTAACTCAATAGAGGAGTATACAGGTTTTTTTTTTTTATGTGTATCCATCGATGTAGATAGATTCGTGGCTGGCTGGCTGGCTTCTTCACTTAGAAATCTTACCCTCTAATATATCTTTACCCATATTATACTGTTATATATAGCATTGAAGGTCATGCATATACACTCGAAGATGACTACCGACATCGTTTCTGTCATCTTTACTATTATTATTATACACGGTTGAGTGATCTAGTAAATGGAAATTTGATTGATTGAATTAATTCATTGTATGACATACGACGCGAGTCCATAGGGTAGCGCTTTGCCCCGTCGGCTTTGGTTTTTCACTTAGTTACGTGCTGCGTTGGCGTCTATTTGCCTTCTATCTCTGTGTACGTGCCGACCTAACCGTAACTTCACGTTCCTGCAGAGAGATCGGCGCCACTACAACAAATTACAGTCATTCCTGAACCAGCGCGTTGCTTCTGTGTCATATCAATGAAACACATATATGCTTTATCTATTGTTTGATTTTATCATTCTGAATTAGACACTTCCGGCGATGGCCAGCATTTAGACACTGGTTCTATGTGCGAACGGTTTGCTACCAAGGTGTATCCCTCACTTTTGCATTCTAACTCACCATACCTCACTAGTGGAATAGCCATATGGTTATCGATGCAGCTAAACTATTTGTTAGCCTGTGATCAGTTGCTGGCGAGACAGCAGCTCGGCAGTGCTGAATAAGGCGTTTGTGTAGGTGACAAATAGCCAGCTACCTATCCTGGATAGGGGTTGTTTGATCGAATTTGTTGTTAGTAGTCTTTCGCTTGCCTCAAATGTACCTGATATTAGTTATCTAACAATAAAATGCAATGGTTTGAATACAGGTATTACATAGCCTCTTTGGATAATGACCTTAGGAGCCAAGGTCAAGGTTGAGTACATCTAGGTGGTACTAACTGGGCAAGCAGTCATTGCTGACAGAAATTATGTGACGACTTTACTGCTATTGACATGGATCACATCAAATACGATTTGAGCTAGTTGAATCAGCATGAAGCACACGGAGTCCAGTGCATAGTGAGCGTGAGTACAGGCACATATTTCAGTAATGAACTCTGTTTTGCATAGCCTGTAACCTCCTTGACAAAATATTAAGTAAGAACGAAGCAAAGCTATGATGGCAATAACAGCAAATAAACTATTTATTGTCTTGACTAGCTTTTTTTTGGTTTATCGATTATGGCCATGCGTTTAAAAGAAGCAGTAGAGCTTAGGGTACGACGGCGCAATCTGGGCTGGGTCTTCAATCGCAATGATTCACAATAAGCAGGATTCAAAACCCTAAATTTCTCTGAACGATATCGCAACCCCGCAAATAAACGTATAACAATAAAATAACGGAAAATCTTTATTTGTTTGCTGTTACAGGTAACTTGCTCCACTGAACGTTAGGGCTCATCATTGCAAATTGTCAATTTAAGGGTCTTCTAACAGGCACAATCGTAGTATCACGATTTGAGGCAGTATCACAGCCAATTTCGCCGTAGAAAAGAATCGATTGTTGTGACTTAAGTAAAGTTTCCTAATTCGCAGGGACACTTTTAACGTTACTCTTACATATACAATTCACATCGTATCTCTTTTGTCCTGGCAGAAAAGACTACCCGCCCTTTAATTGCCGTATTTTTAATATCTGATCTTCTCGACCGATCCGGCTCATTGTAAAGAAATGGCCTTTAATGTTCCTCGTGCAGTTTCGGCTTTCGCATGCGATGTTCTGATAGATCTGCGATGGCTTGTCAAGAATCTGAAATCAACCAGATATTCGGTCGGTCGTGGATTCCTGGACCATGCTTTTATCACTAGTCGATATCGTTTAATTTAATTATTAAAATTAAATTTTTATGTGCGGAACCACTGAGCGTCAGAGCTATGCCCGCGTCTATATAAAAAGAATAATCTCTTGCATAAAATTGCAGTGATCTCAAATTGTCTTCGAATAGAAGGTATTTTGAATTTGCACGGGCTGCAGAAATTGGTAGGGTTTGTCTTTAGTCTCATATTATCCAAACCCTAAAGTTTTTATACACGGTTTTAGAGTTTTCTAGTATGGTACCCCGTCATCTTAACATCGGCGTTGCGAATGCAAGACTAACATATCTGAGCTATGACCATCCTATAGATACAAAAGTTAAAGTTAGAAATATAGGAAATCGGCATAGACGTTTGGTGAAATTTGACGAGGAATGCATGCTATTAACGCTGACTAGACCTGTAGATGGCCTCATGCGCTTATTCCGATATTGCCTACCAATGTTGTGAGGGCAAGTGTTCACGTTCTGGCTATCTACTCTAACATTAAAAGCTGCAACCTCGGACAGAGGCACCTTGGATGCTTGAATGCACCGTACTGCCACACTATATAGTATTAAAAAGCATTCGATGATTCTGTTGATAGACCATCTACGCGAGGATACGAAAATGCGTGTGTGTACGACTCGGGTTGAACTTGATATCTCCCTTATACCTCGCGGTTCCAAAGCCTTGCTTGCTCCCCACATTGTGCTCCAAAGCGGCACGGGTGGATAGAATAAGGAATACGAAAGCTTGACAACAAGCTAAAGCGACGACAACAACAATGTTCGTATATCTCACTCGTTCTAATCCGGTGGATACATCGTCTGGTATTCTCATCACGCAACGCTGCAGCAGAAGACGATTTCACACGACACAGTCATTTTGCCTCCCATCAACTAGCGCACCCACTGCTTGTGAAGTAAAGCTCAGCCGCTGAGTCAAATTTGAGGAGCACATGGACTCTACTAGATGGCTAGTAAACAGGCTGGGAATTAGCATAAAATCATACTTAACGTTGAAGATGTAGCTTGGCAAGTAATACGGTGCTTGCTTGGGCTATATGGGGCAAGCGAAGTCGCGCTACATCTGTGGCAGACGACGCAGCACCCTGTTTGCTCTCTGCTTCTACGAGCAGCTTCAGAGAAGCATGGATACAGACATCCCCGCGAAGGTTGAGGAGTGGGCGGTTCAAAATCTCCACGAATAAGTGAATTGACTACCGCTGTGGAACCTAGGCCAAAAACTCTACCCTGCTGGGATGCAGACCAGATTTGGGATTACATCGTTGCCCCCGTTCAACGCCCCTGCAGCCTTACATGTTTTGCAGCGTCGAAGACCAGAGCTCCGTCTTGCTGTCCGATCAGCTACCTTCACCAGTTCTATGCACTACGCAGCTAAACGATTTGAGGTGACGAACCTAATGCGGCAAGCCTAAGGAAGATTGTTAGCTACACATATTTGACTCGTAAATCTCTATCCTCTTATCCACTACGTACACACTCATTAGTATACATAAATATGACGATCGTGGCGTTTTACTAAACTTGCAGCGCGAATGTCTGGATAAGCGAGTTGGTGCAATTGTGCCACCAATGTAGCTCTACTGTCGTTTACTCTTGTCCTTCGCACTATTTCTCTTTCTTTCTATTCTCTGTAGTGTCTAGCCAGTCACCACCGGTAACGGCATCTCGTCGAACTACGGCCTATTACTTTGCTCGCCGAATCAATGACTTAAGACCGATTAAAATCGTCCTTCTATCCTGATGTCAATAAGGTCTATCACTGTCGGGGCCCGAATAAGAACAATCTAGGGGGACCAGGCGCTACCAACGAGTTACCTTAACCATCACCGCCCGCACTATCTTTATCTTGCTCACACTTTTTCTTGCGTCGGACGGTGCAGACAAGGATCAAATGCTGTGGAGACGTCCTACCCATTCGAAATGAAAGGGTATCCGGCGGCAATGAGGGTTAATCGGGGGAAACAGCTGAATGGAACCGAGGAGCTAATATAGACCACCCTGAGACCTTCTCGTAACTCTCTGTCGGAGTTCTCCGATTTAACGACCCACCCAGCCGCCGTCATCTCTGTTCCCCTTGAATCGTACAGCTTAAGCAGTTCCACACTTCCCATTCCAATGTTCTTCTCCAAACGCCTTCACCGTCGCCAAAGGCGCCAGGCCTGCTCAGTGGTCGCTTGCAATGTTTTTGTGCGTCCATCAGGAGTCGCGTCGACGACGGTCGCCGCTATCGGTACCGTTAGCGCTGCTGCGAGCCAACTGCTCAAGTTGCTTTCATGAGGTGCAGGTTGAACGATTGTGCTGGGCAGCAGTGCGGGAAGTCGGGAGCGGATCAGTGGTTGGCGAAGCCATAATCTGTCAGTGAATTAGGATGGCAAGCATGAAAGCCATTGGGTTGATAGGGCTTTGTGTGACAGGGATACGAGAACAGTATGAAGAGGGGACGAGTGTCAGCGATGCGAAAAGAAGCCTGATAGGTTGAACGTACTGTGTGGCTAATAGCGAATACGAACGAGTCTGTGGATACGATAAAACTAAACAGCGGGTAAAATAAAAAGTGGATTCTACTACGTAAGTCCTAAAGGGAAGAGGTGAGCCACCGGTAGAAAGCCAAGAGCAAGCGGGAGATTCCTTGCCGTCCGTGCCTACGGAGTTATGAATGAATGCAAGCTGCGCTGTTAACTTACTAAAAAAACCATAACTATTGCTATAACATCCAAACTACTTGTCAGGTATATATATATAAGTAGGGAGAGAAATGGGTGTATATTTTCTGTATTAATTGCGTGGTTCCTAGGCGTATAGCCGGCAGCTAGAATCATTATTGGGGTCATAATTGTGGCGTTACTTATGTATACAACAAATTCTCAGTAAAGTGGATCGAGAGATCCATATGCAGAAATAATCATAAAATATATGTGCAGCCGACATATACGGTTTACGGATTTCCTATTCAAGGTGGATGTATCTTAATTATTAAGTTTCAAAATGTTTATTTGAAGGATAAATGCTAGTGGAAAATTATGTTTTAGATAGACATCAATATGAAGCTGCGTGTTGTTATTTATACATCTAAATAAAACATCGCCTGATATTTATTAAGCAGTGAAAAATTACAGTGTTGTTGTCGTGGTTGTCAGGACGAAGTCAGGACCTACGCATGCACTACATATATCGACCATATATTTCAGCCAGCGCACATCGGAAACATTATATGAAGACGACGGGTTGGTATCCTATCGCAGTCGGACAATTGACTGCTTAGCCACCGTACATCGAGATAGAGTTTACCTATCAGAGGTATCAGATGAAGTGCTCTATACGATGGGTAAGCGGCCAGCGCTAGCCTCTCAATTCTGTCGTATTCGAATAAGAAGGTTACCCACTATCGATGGCTTTGGTCAGCCAACCGTACTCGGTCGATGAACACTGAGAGAGGTGGTCCATTATTTGGGTTCCACTTTTGATGGAACTATTGTGATCATTGTTGCGCACGGCGATATCATCTTGCGCTGCCAGCAGCTTGCTAGGATTAGCCAACTACCCAGTGGATTTTTGCTTTACCGTTTCGATCATGACGAAGCAGAGTTGTGCGTTGCCAATGATAGCTGATCGGTCAAAGGTCTCTATTTGGATTCATACCGGATGAAATCCCAGTTTGGAAATATATGTGCGACCTGCGAAAAAAAGGTCGCCGCAATCATATCAGAACCATTGACGCGGTTTGTTGGATACCATCTATTTATTGTGAGTAGATGTAAGGCTATTATGCAAAACCGCGACAAGCTGCTAACATAAAAACAACTTTATCGCTTGAGCAGTGATTATGCAGATTAGCAGAGAGTTTAATCTTATTTATACATAAAATACACAAGCCATTCTCCAATCTTTCAGGTAAAAATCTTTTTTCAGTTTGTATAGGTATTTATTCGTATATCTAACTGACGAGATAATCACAAAATTCCCAGTGTTCTTTCGGGCGATGCTGGCTGTAACGGAAGTGTTGCGTTAACATACATACGATGATCATTCGTATTGTTTCTAGCTGAGATCCTTGAAATGCGCTGCCTTCTTTTGTTCGTCAGATGACAGTGAAAGACGCCCGTATTGACTGTCTACGTTTGCTGTTTCGTGACCAGAAAGAGGTGTCGGTGCAGGCACGACGAGGTCGTCGGGGGCATAGCTTCCTTTCTTTTCGTGGAGTCCACGCCTTTTTCCTCGTCTCGCCTTTGCCAGCTCATGTACTGTATCGCAGATGTATATTTGCTGAATCGTAAGTAGTTTGTTTGTGTTTGATGTGAATCTGAGATTGGATCGTTTCGTTAGCTTCCTTGGGGAAAGCGAAAAAAAGGGGACTCTCGGGATTTCTTCTAGCTGACTTGGTCTCCAAGTCTGACTGCCTTTGGAGGTTTGTGGATTCCTCGGGTTTGTTTCACTGAAATGTGAAGGAACGAGATGGGGCTGTCTAATACAAAAGCGGCCATACTATTTGGTTCTATTCTTATATAACTCCGAACAAAACCACAAAGAGTAACACAGCAAAAAGCAGAAATCTTTGAAATTCTATGCGACACCGTATCTGACCTTAATAAGCGAGTTCAAAAATAACGCGCATATGTTAGTGTATGGTCGAAAATAATATTCACTGCGATGACCTGTTTGTCGAAGCCAACTATTAATTTAGACCTATAAGTACAGTAAAACTACACGAAATGTACCAATAGATATTTTTGAACTATTTATGACGAAGCCACAAGTACGTATATATATCTGTGTGAAACCTGTCAACAATGGCGCAAGGGAAACCGCCTCTAGGTCCACTTTCTCACTTCAACCAGGCTTCGCTGTCTGCACTGTTCAATTTCCAGCTCCTTAATCTCGCCCTTTTTTTAAGGATAAAACGGGACAAGTGAAAACTTTTGGTCTTCTTTTACGGTTGCCGATCAGTACCCACCACAGGTATTGCTAGGGCTGAACGAATTCGAGGCATATGGCGACAAGGCGTATGATGGAGCAGGAGGCGACGGCGACAGGCTGGGCGGAATTCCCCCGCGCCACAATTCGGAGCAAGGAAAAACGTCGTGAAAGAATTTCTACGTGGGTCCTTGAGGACGTGCCCGCAGAGAAAGAGAGAGCGCCGGTGCATGACAAGTGAAAACGGTTGCCCTGTTGGCCGTTTCCGTACCAATCGACGGGCGGTAGAACGAACATTAGCTATGTTGGTAAAAGGAGACAACGATGGCGGCGGCAGCGGCCACCGTCGTGAATCTGGCCGGCAGCAGGACGCATGCGAAGAGCCACTAGCAACGGGAAGACGGGAACACAATTTTGGTTTGATTTTGACGCGGAACAATAGCAATAGTTCTTTGACAACGACTGTCGACAGTCGTTTGCTTCTCTATCAGTCGGGATGGCAAAAAGGGGCAAAATGGCCCGGAGGAGATGTAGAGTAACGGAACCGGTGGAACCAGCAGTAAAAAGAATGAAGTTAGGCAGGTCGTACCAGTGGGTGGCAGCTCCGATGCGAATGGCTATCACCTCTCGTTTTTTTTGCTCTCTGCTTTGGTGTTCGTTCGTTATTTCCTTTTATTCTCCATCTTTGGTTGACCCTTCGCCTTTCAGTGTGGCTCAAAAATCCCCGAATTTCGGGGCAAGTTTTTGCTTCGCCCTCGCCGATCTCCACTTCGGACTTTATCGTCCAACGGGCGACGGGACCGGTTGTGACGGATCCGAATGCTGCCACCGTCAACAGCAGCGAGACGTCGGCGTCGATAACGAATATTGACTTTTCAGCAACAGCGGTGATGGTGGCGCTAGCGGTAGCAAAACGAGTGAGTGAATGAGGAGAGCGACGTCTTTTTTACATTGTCGAATGTCGTTCGGACAGATAGACGGACAGAGCATCGTAGAGACATAAAAAGACATACGGAAACTGACAGAAAGACAAGGAATACGTGTGGAACGCAGGCGAAAGAAGCGAAACAGGATGAGAGCGAGGCAGCTGCATACGTACAGTGAAAAACGGGCGTCATTGTGGGTCTTTGTTCCCCTCTGTGCTGGCGAGCTTCTCTTTCCTTTCTCCTACTTTCTTTCTCGTAGTCGCCGTTGTCTTCATCGAGATTGAAGAACCTCCGAGAAAATTTGGTGCAACAGCATGTGCAGCTAGCAATGGCTGGAGTAGTACGCGGCCGAGTAGTTCTGCTAGAGGAAAGTAAGAATGTCCTATGGCACACGGAGTGCATAGGAAAAAGAACTAACAAAGGGAAATGAGCGCAAGCGCGGGAGCAGAAAAAAGTTGCGTGTGGTTGTTAGGCTAGTAAAGACCGGAGCAAAAGACGAAGCGTTTCAGGAGTGGAAAGAAAACTGAGGAAGAGTTACTAATTTTCAAAACATGCATTCCATTTTCATTCACTATTTCCGTTTTCCTATCCACGGGCCATCGATTTATGCATATGTTGGCCTATCTAACTGCGCATCTGTGTTTGGCACGGATAAGCACGAACTTTTGACTTTTGCGTTTTGTTCATCATTATCAGGACGCTGTCACGAGCGCAGGTCCTATTTTGTCCTTGGAAAGCCGTGTGTCGATTTTTTAGGAAGAAGTGAGTTAACGCTAGCTAGCGTTCAAACGAATAGAAAAAAGCGAACGCGTAGTACGAATAAGAGCAAGCTTCCGTGCAAAAAAGCTTTATGGGGCAAAACCGACATACGAAGACGAGTTGAAAGGCATGCAAAGAAAGGAGACATATTGAAGAATTAAGCATACTATGGAACTCAAGCAGTGGTGTCATACTTGTAGGATATCGTTGGGCATTCAATAGAAACTAAACTGGAAAGTGACCTTGTTGAATCGCTTTCATCGGTATTGGACTGAATGCCGTTACAACTGCAACTACTTCGTGGCAGTATGGTGGCAATTGTGTTGTCGAATTAATTGCTTTTTTCCTTATCGAGACCTCTGTCTACCTTGCATTTAAAATAATCAGCATACGAAAATGCCTTCGCATAACTTTGTTATCCTCTACTTGTTGTTAAGACTTTATTATCTTGCCCGTCTGTTTTGATCAACCAATGACAAGTAGCTCGCTAAAATCAAATGAGTATAGGGCACTCTTGTATTACTCAGCAATTGTTCGCTTATAGTAGAATAGCAGAGCAAAGCAGAATCCGGTTACTCTAGTTTAAAATGCCATTATGACCGTGTTGCCAGGATCCCTCTTCAGTTGGCTCTGTGTGTTGCTGTGCGGCCTTATTTCTGGCCAAAAAAGTGCAACCAACCCTGGCTTGAGAGCTCTGCGTCGCCAAGAGAAACGGTAGATCCAATGTTTGGCAAACTATACAAGCTGATATTGCGCTTAGATACCTAGGAAAGCACAATACGCTGATCGGGAATAATACTGCAATGTTCTACTGTAAGCAGCTGTCCTTGTGCCAACTACCTTTTGTCGCGGGGCTGTGGCGAACGAGAGAAATCGATCGTGGTAGACGCTTCAGACGAAGACCCCAGAGAAGATTTATGCACTGCACGACTCACTCTGCAAGTGGATGGAAGACTGCTATACTTACGAGACGCGAAGCCAGCAACAATAAAAGGGCTTAGTCACTATACTATTTGCGAATGGCCTTAGCAGCTTGGCTCAGTAATGTTGAAATTAGTTGGAACGCCTGAAAGATGGAGGCGCGAAGAAAGGAAAAAAGAGAAGGTATAAACGTAGGTCTGAGTCATGATGCAGCCGAAGCGAGTTATCTTATTAGAGGAAAAGCTTGGAAGAAAATTGGTTGCATTTATTTTTATTCGGCAGTAAATAGCTGACACAAAATTGAAGCACGATTAATGGCCCGTAGCATACCACAAAAACGTCCCAGATATTTTGCGATCTGTACATCGTTTTGGCCACAATGGAGCAATTCGTATAAACGAGAACTAACACGGGTTGTTGTGTGCATTATATAGAGCGAATACTTGTCGGGCTACTAAGCACTGTTCTTTGTTTACTAATGAGCTTAAGCGCATTGCACTGACTGCATATCCAACAAAACCCATTGACTCATCGAGAAAAGTACCATCGACCAGTAAATTTCTCTACAATAGTTTAGGCTGTGTCTTTTTGCTGCTGCTGGTGGAATGTCTCGTTGAACACAGGACTAGCTAGGCAGAGGGATTGTCTGGAGACAAGCCAACGAAGATTGGTTAGGACTCTCTGCCAGTGTACCGCCTGCTGGAAAAGAAAATGAATGCGGCGAAAGAATCCAGGGATGAGTCAGGCAGCAGCACCGACACGACTAAGTGCGGGGGTGGGCAAAGGGGACGGTAGACGAAAACGGAAATAGTACACTGTTAATCTCCATTAGACAGAAAGCCTCCCTCGATTCCATTTCTCCCGCCGTTGGCTGACCACCATGCACCCCACAAGCTTGCTTCGTCTTCATGACGCACAGCTTTACGGCCCCGTGGGCAGCATCTCAGCTGCCATGAAATACCCAGAGAAAATAGGCTCACTTATGGTAGCGTTCAAAGAAACACACCGCAGTTGGGAAAGCGATGCTGTCGGTAAATTTGCTAAACTTCCTATTTACCTTCTATTTCTAGTCCGTCTACTTACGCCCGTTCCGCCCTAACTGGCGTTCTCCTTACTATCTGTTTAGCATCACAAAGGAATGGTCGGGCGGAGCGACTACGAGCTTCTATGAGACGACGGACGGTTGTGCCAGTACAAGCGACAGGATAAAGGTTTGCGTTACACTGTTCGAGACGATACCAAGGCCATTCTTTCTTTTGCTAGGAACGAAGTGAACCTAGGTCAGCTACTAAACTTTTTCCCTTTCTGCTGCTTGACATTCTATGCGTACTAGGGGCACTGACGAGCAAAGGATATCGAGAGATGGTGGAGCGGCGAGCATTGCTGAAGCAAAGTGACCCCAGTGCGGGGTCAGTGAGGCTCACCGACCACGTCGCTCTGGAATCAATTTCTTATCGAGAATGGATATGGATAACTCGCTTAGAGAACTTGGTTGTTCGATCGAATCCGATGAAACAGAGAATCAGGTGTAGAGAGCATAGCCGCACTCGAAGCAATAAAGACAGCAATTTTAAAGTGACTTGTCGGTACCCACTAAGCATGAATTGGTAAGCGTGTGACCAACTAGGGTACACAGCCGTACGATACCACGATATGGAAGGCCAGAAAAGCGCCGGTTGGTTATCCGTCCTCGACAACGACAGGAACACAGCAATCTTTTTTTGCTGTTCTAATGCTGCTTTTCGTCTTTCTACTCTCGAAAGAGGACACAGAAAGAAAAAACATCGTTCTCTCTTTTGCAAAGAACACAAGGCGGCCGTAGGGCCTGAGTTAGCAACGCGGTGTAGTCACAAAAACGGCAACTAGCTAGCCAGCTAGGCCGACCAAATCTACCTGACGGGGCAGGAGACAGGGCTGCTGTTCGCTCGCCCCTCAACTACCACTACTACTAGCAAAGTCTACAGGGCATCCCCTTTGCCTCCAATAAACCGCGCCGTGGAGATAGGTGTCTTAAGTCTACAAAAGGCCTTCTTTTTTTAGCCGACCAGAGGCTTCCAACAATAGTACGAATTCTCCCTAAAAGCCCCGGACTTACCCATATCTCCCCGGGTAACGCGACTGCTGTTGCTGCTACGACCGCCGCTCTTCTGTTTTTTTATCGGAGTCACTCTACAACGAAGACTACAGCTACCGCGGCCGTTACCTGCTTGCTCCCTTGACCAGCTAACCGTAAATAGTAGTTTTCTTATCTGTTATTTACCGAGCGATGGTCAATCAGCTAGTGGCTGGTTTGGCTTCTATTTCACTAGAAAAACAGTGAACTTAAAGCGCAAACCTTCGGCATGAGTCAAGAATGCTCCGCGTCTTTGGCCTGTTTTGTTCTACTTCTTGTTATTAGCTCCTCTGTTTCGCTTTCGTCGGCCAACCGTTCACAGTCAGTGCCTTTTTGTTTCTCTTTATCTTAATGTGAGGTACGTGGTATTGGTTTCACCTCTTACCATGATCCAGTCCTGCTTTTTGCCGATGAACTCTGGTTTGTCTACACAGGCGAACGAAGCGGTAACGGGACTCATTTTCATTGGAGAAGTGGGTTAGACAAGAACAACCCCAGCATAGACCTTAGCATAGACTGCAGATGGATGAATAGATTAATAGAAATGTGGTCAAAGTAACAAAATCACAAGGTTTGTATAACAGTCATTTATAGGCTAACAGAATTATCATGTCCTATTGAAGTCAATTCGAGTCTACTTGATCGTTGTTTTCTAATTGTTGCGAGTTGGTGAAGCGAGCACACCGATGTCGATATCGAGGCATTTCTGCTCGCTATATATATATATATATATATATATATATATATACATGGAGATGAAATTTCGTCAAACTCTAACGAGGCAAATGAAGGTTTGAGTACTTTTAGCGATTAGCAGCTATGGGAACTATTTTAGTTTTTTACTGAACATTATCTTAAGGCAACATATAACACTTCGCATACAAAAACGATATAAATGCACCTTGCACTGCAACCAAGTAGATCTTGAAATTACTTAATTTTAGCATTATATAATTAGTTGGTTGTCGAGAATCTTTAGTTTATTATCTAAACAAATTATAGTAATAACAGGGGGCTGTCAGGTAATTGTACAGATTAAATTATCATCATTACTAAATATTATAATATGTAAGTAGAATTAGCAACATTAAGAACTAAAGATTAACCGTTCTAGCGCTTGGTAATAGGCTTGATATATGTTATATATAGTATATATAATAAGTGCATATAGTCTGCAAACTGAATTAGTTACCTAGCCTTTTTGAAAAAATGTCTGCACAATCCAGGTGCAAATTAAATGGATGAGACTGAATCATTCGATGGAAAGCTGAATTCCAATATAGATAATGGCATTTACCTTCTGATCGGAAATTTACTTTATCTTACAAATATTCATTAATGGTTGCAACATAGGGTCGACTCTGAGCAATGGATGTAGATCAGGTCTGAACTAACATTATGTTTCGACTTGTTAAGTTTTGTTGTTGATCTGTTGCATACTGTTTGTTTGATTTTGAAAATTCTCTAGGATTTCTTTCAAGATAATTGCAATGAACTCAAAGTGTCCCTAATTAACCAGTGCGTTTAAAGTTACCTCATTTGACATCATCATGTGATGTGTAGGGGGCATTATGAATAGCATTAAGCCCCTTAGAAAGGTACTGATGTTTGCATGCATCTGCAACTTGTAAGCTTAGCGCAGATAGTCGAAGTAAGACGTGGCTAAGAACTACGGAGGGATACTAAACGAAGATATTGTTAGAACTAGGAGTCGACGAGAGTCAAGGTAGTCAAAATACGGCCTGGAGGGACAGCTCAATCCCTAGAGATAGCTGCCTGGATCCTTCTCCTCAGCTTCCTAACTGTGGACATCCATTCCCGTGTTCCCTTGGGGTGTTTTGTCAAAGCTGCCGCCATAGCACTTTACTGCCTGTGGAGCCTCTTTCTCCATCGTTATCCGACATACACATCGTCATAACGTCGCACGGTCCTGCTGTTCCACATATAGAGCAAATGCGTCAAGGTACCCAGCCAGCATTACAGGAAATGTTTGTCAAACCAATAATATTATGGATAGGAGGGCCATCATAGAAAATGTAGCCCATTAAAATTATCAAAAGATTTTCTTCCTCTTCTGTTGCTATCCCTATTTCTTCGTGTGCTATTGCTTTCGCTTGTCGTCGTCGTCGTCTTCTCAAGTCTCACTCATCTTTGAAAATGTTCGGGCAAAAGCTTCCTAGCCCCTGCGTCTCTCCTTATATCATATGCTGCTTCGCGCCATTCGGTTTTTCTGTGCCTCTATCCGTAGAATCGGCCATTTTCCCTTCGTCCTGGTTCTCATCGCGTTATAGTGTCCTTGTATAGGCCCTTCTATGTCTCCCGTCCGGTTCCTCCGTGTCTCCTGAGACATGCGAGATGGATCATTCATTATTCCACACCTCGCCTCGCCGGCCACTGCGGTTCGCCGCTTGTATCTCTCTCTATTACGTCGACGGGGGAGCTAATGCTGAACGAGGTGCAGGAGTCGAGCCGTGTACCAGATCAGGATGCTCATTTCTGATTTAAGCGTCGAAGGTTGTCCGTGTGGGACGGTGGTAAAGGTTTCGAAAAGCAGTTCCAACAAATTTGAAGTCACCGTTCCGCGGTAAAGAAGCTGTATGGGGCTGTGTGTCTATGTCTGTACGTCGTTTAGATAAGCGTTTGGCCATATGCCAATTAGAAGATTGCGCAAGGCAAAATACATATTCATACTCGAGCATTTATCAATCTCTCACCCTTCGAGTTACTCAAGAATTCGGATTTAACCGCCAAACGTGGACGCTTATGCTTTTATAATATATTCAACGTATATTTGGCATTAACAGGTACTGATCCCAAATATAATAATAGGTAACCAATTTACACGTACTGTAAAATAGCTCTGAATGCAGACATAAAACCATTGAAAATTTTGGAGTTTTCGAGTTTTGTAAACTGTACTACACAGTCAAGTACGATTGCGTATATCAAAATATTGAGAGTCTTTCTAGCTATAATATCTGTACTCAGTAACCGCCTTTCTCAATGAATATACTACGAATTGACTAAACGATGCATTACACTTTTAGAAGGGGCCTTATGTTGAACTTTAAATTATTTTTATGCTCATTGGAACCTGCTATGAATTCGTTGGGTACTGATGCACAACTGTACCTTAAACTAGGGCCCGTTCAGTCCTTTTCGGATTCACTTGAAAAGATATTGACTAGCTGATGAAAGATAGCCCATTGAAATGAGCTCTTGGATGGAATGCTTCTGCTGAAGACTATCAATATTGCTGCAAAACGAAAATGCGCCTTCATTATATCCCTATAAAATAAAAATAATATGTGTCAGCGGATAAAAGCTACACGTTATCTTTGATTAGACAACTTGCGCCGTCAACGTGTGACACTAACCCATTTATCCGTCGTACAGAAAATAACTTATCAATAAGGCTATATGAGAGCAACTGGCCCTTCTACTGGTAGGGTTTTTTTTTGTTATTTCCGAGTAGTGTTTGGCGTTAATAGCTGTTTTTACATGTGAACGTTAAAAAATCCGAAAATCGACGCAGAGCATTTCGGCGTCCGGTTGTTAACTGCCTCAATGGTTTGCATCTAATATTGGGGATGTGTTAGTCTAAATACTGCC
Organism: Varroa destructor; assembly: GCF_002443255.2. Classification (NCBI taxonomy): domain Eukaryota; kingdom Metazoa; phylum Arthropoda; class Arachnida; order Mesostigmata; family Varroidae; genus Varroa; species Varroa destructor. Next base: position 66,435,830 of record NW_019211454.1, on the reverse strand, counting down.
TGTAATGAAATTTGCAGAAAGGCTATCTGTAAGGTAAACAAAGCAATAAAATATAACGAAATCCAAATACGACATTTCAGACCGACACCCCGATACGTGTTCAATGTCTTCCGACGCAGAATACCCCGGCAACAGGTTCAGATCTAAGATAACTGTATTTCATTGCTTCTATGCGTGTTCAATCGAATTTTACCAGTCTTTTTAACTTAAAACTAAGTATTATATAGTCAGTTACCATCATCCGAAGCAGGCGGTTATTGCAATGACACTTATGCGCCGTAGTCGTGCGCGAAGTGATGCGTGTTACATAATCCCCTAGCGGCGAACAGCCCTGATTAATGGACTGTCGCTCAAAGTCTGCATGCTCTATGCTGGTGGGTAGCTTAAGCACAACTCATTTCGTTGAGTGGAAGAGGCAACCCTATTTCAGGCTGTTGGTCCCCACTTATGATAACCCTTGGTAAGATGGAATGTTACCCATATATTTATTGTTACCATCAGCCAAGGCTCTAATGAGGCTAGTTTGCACCTGGAAACATATGATACTACATCTAGAAGCCTTAATTGTCACCTGACTAGCTAACTGTCATTCACCACAGACAGAGAAACACCTTTCGTCTCAGTTTTGAATCACTCTTAGGACAGGGCTTTCGAAGAGTGATTTAAACTGCACTGAATAGTTCAGTTTTTATGCTCGCTACGGCCCCAGTCCGTTGTCATCCGGCTTTGAGCAGGGGCAAACGTCTAGAATTCGTACGAGGCCGTGATATTACAACATAGTTACCGAAATACGTAGGAAGGTCTGGTGAAAACTGTAGCTAGGCGCTTTTATCGTATATACAGGCGAAATCCAGCCCGCATATTACCGCATAATAAAATATTAAATAAGCTCTAGCGTACGTGGATTATCGACGCGTCGGCGTTAGTTAGGCCGTTAGGCCGAGCGATGCTAAAAGTCGCTGCTTAAAGTCTCGCTAACGACACATATGTACATACCGAATTTGTACAAACAAACAAACCTCTTCGTGTCCAGAATCGAGTTAGCTCATCACGGGCGATACGATATATCATTATGATTTTAGATTATACTCATATACTTAATATACACAAGTATATTTAGTACGGTGGCTACATAGATCGTTTCATTTGATGTTCACAGCCACCGTTCACCGTTGAAATTAAGCGAGTCCTCGCTATCGGCATAGCATAGCTACGTAGCCTCAGTACATCTGTTTATCTTTTTTATTTATAATCATTCATGAACCGGCCCAGACTGAGCTCTGGTCCAGCCTCATTCGGCCTGCCTATCCTCAGAGACCAATGGCCAACTAACGGCCCAGGACCAGTTTCGTGACGCCCCTACGGCGCAATTTCGCTGACCCGCTACTCGCTTCGTGATCTAAAGGTTGATTTCAGTTGGTTCTTGTTAACAAGCACGATGCTATAGAGTTCCAAGGATGGAACCGATACTGTTGGGACAAGGCGCACGCTAAGGCAACAAGCGATACCAGTCGAATTCAAGCTAATGTAAACGTTATCCGCTCCTATTTTTTCTAAATTTACACGAGGAACAACTCAGTCAGGGCTGCTGCTGGTCCAAGCCTGGGGAAGTGGAATGGGGGCGGTCGCAACGCCTGGTCTGTCTTTAAGCGTGCCTTTGAGGCCTCGCGATGTTCGCTGGCGACCTGACTACATACCATGCTTTTATAGGCCCTTGAACTGACTCGAAAAGTAAAAGCAGCAACTTGCTTGACGGGGTCTACCGATGTTATTTCTGATGTTGCCGTTGTTTGCTGAGGGGTTTAACCCGGGTCGTACAATCCTACCGTCGGTGCACTGCCAACGAGTACCTCGCTCGTTGTAAACGAGGCTATGGAAGTGATGAGAATGTTATCCGTTGCAGTCACTTGCTGTGGCGTCTGCTGCGTAGCGTGTGATCTGCTATTAGCACTAGCGTGCCGGTCTAGGATACAGCGTCTAGGCATAGACGTTCAAGAACCCCAGGGACGCAACCGATACTGTAGGAACAAGGCGTCCACTAAGGCAAGCAGTCAATCAATCGAGAAAGCTGTCTTTAATTCGAAAACAATGGAATGGACATAAACCTGGTCGGTTAAATGTGATCTTTGGCTATATCTGACCTAAACGACAGTTTCTGCAGGAACAAGGTACCATCCAGCTCCAATGTTAACCATAGCAGTCGCGCTAACAATCGCGCATAATTATCATTATAGCCTTACAGCGTGATCCAAATATGCTAATTAGCTCTATAGGTGGTTAACTTTATTGATTTTCGTTCAAGTTGAGCTCACTTTCACATTGATAGAGAATCAAGCTTCAATACCATATCCGGTACCACAGAGACGCGTATATTTTGCCCCATTTATTACTGTCCATAAGCGGCTTTCTGTAGTCCTTTCGCTGTGTCTCCCTCTTCATACTGTATTTCTGTCACATTGCCTGTTAAACGGTTAGATATTAATCGTATGGGCCTACATGCTCTTGTACCGCGAAACAGTGGCACCTACGACGGTGAAGCGTTGTGAATAGCTCTTATACAGAGGGTCTAAAGTTTGAGGTAGGAACAGAACCAGTGTACGAGTTTTGAATAGCTGGACGGGTCGTCGCCATGTCGTACGCGCGGCGTGTTCTGATGCCGCGAAGCTTTGACGAGAAAGAAGGGGCCGCCAAGCAAACACTAAATGAACGCAAGCGGCGTTCCGCGTGTACGACGGCATTTGCAGCGCTGGCATCAGCCGCGGGCAAGTCAGACGAGTACCGCGATTGTGTCCCAGGAAACAGTTAGTGTAAAGGACAGACAGAGAGGTAGTTTGCTTTGCTTTACCAGACGTGTATATATATACGCATACATAGAACTAGAACAGTGTTATGCTTGCTATCCATAACCGTATTTTCCATGCTTGTTTTTATCTCGACGTGACTTCGATCGGCCACAGGCAGATAAAGTACGCATTAGACAGCGAAAGCGATGAGCTGCGATGCTGCTCGTACGAACCCTAGATGAAACAGGGCGTAGGACCGGCAGGCACAACAAACCAACACTAACAATTTGCAGAAGCATAACAAAATGAAGATGGACAAACTAAGCTGAACCAGTGGCTACTAAGCAAGAAGCCAAGTTTCCACGATAGTGTGGTATAAAAGGAGCGAGTATGCGGCTTCGGATAGGTACGGGCTTGTAAAGAAAAACATTTAGCAGGTAATTGATATAGAGAATGGAATAGGCGCGAACTTTTTGTAGGGCAGCGTCGCCAACTTACAAATAAATTCCGCCAAAACAGAAGGACCCGAAGGACAGGAGTAAAGAACGCAAATGAAAGAAGATTTAAGAGCGTCGCACGTAGTGCGTTATGAGCGTCATGTTTCAACAAAATTAAATGCCAATGTAGTGGCAAAGTCAACATCGATAAAGTAAATACAACGGCTTAATGATTAAATGGATGTCATCTAAGGGTCTCACTGGACGCAGACCAGTTTTTTGATGTGATGCGGACGGCGCCAATGACAAAAGCCTTATGATTAAGTGATTGAATTTTTTCATCGTCGCAGTGCTGGTGATTCTATAAACAAAAATAAAGAAGCTTGGAATAAATGATGTCACTCTGTCTCCAGGGGTTTCTATCGTGCTAGATTGTTTATTTTGAATTAGTTGTTTCGCAGTGAAAATACCCAACTTGGCACGAAGCTGCACTGTCATTCTCTGTGAATGGCCGAAATTGCCTTTCTGTTTTCCTTGGTTCCCTTTCGCATTTTTTTTTTAGCCGACTTGTCGCCTTCTAGCCTGCAGAACCTTGCCACGTCCTGCTCCGGCCGACCCTGTTGATTGTGCCAAGTGACCTTTGCTCGATAGGGTCATTGCTGTTGAGCTGTTGCGAGTTTTTACATTTGTCCATCGTTCCTACTTCAAAAATGCACTTGCATACCAATATTATGCCATTCTTCAGAGATGATTATGCTAGCGCCAAATCCTAGAGATTGACATTAACCCGTGACAGGGTAGGTCTGTTCCTGATAATCTTAACAATAATTATTATAAGATGAGAGATTATAACTCTCATCTGCAAATAAGATTCTGATCTACATGGACTGGGGGCCATTTGATTGCAACATCCCGAAATATCAACCCCTAAACGCGAAGTGCGGGACAAGAAGGGCGAAATAGCATGCCCATAGTAGTTACGCACTAAATATTATATTAATGGAGTTGTTTTAGCTATTTATTTAATAAATGAGTTTATTTATACTACTCAAAAACCTGGCACAAATGGGTTATCATCCTGACGCTAGGGCTGGTCTTTGTCTTAGTGCCAATTTTTGAGCAAGATTTTACCCCCACCCCTTCATACTATAGTGTACTTTCGGGTCAACCCTACCAAGCTGCTCATTGGGTGGATACACACGTCAGGTATTTACCGACTTAGTTGGCTGCGTGATCAATGTAATCTATGAACAATAGCCTGCTGCTGGCCGCGCAGACGGCTAATGTCGAAACCAGTTTACCGAAAACGGTTTATGCCCTTGTTTCGGTGTAATGTCGACACTGGAAGACTGTTGTCACGTCTGGTGGCGCTGGCAGCGCCCCGGCAGCTGTGACAGCTGTCACTTAGCCACGCAGTCACCCAGTAACTCTGCATATAACGGACTTGATGGATGTATACGCTACGCACGTACATTGTTGAGCTGTGAACAGCTGGCTAAATGCGATGTACATTATTGCCCCTATAGAAGCACCCCTTACAGCCATCATTTGCGTGCATCTAGCTTGCATTCGGAGCGTGAGTGGACGCTAAAGTGAACGCATTCGAAGGTTTCACCGTGCTCGCCATAGTATCTGATTGATGACAAATAATTGAATCAGGTGCTTTTATAAATATAATGCCTTAAGTCTCACCCTGTCTTATGAATATAGAAATTGCACCAACACTGGCCATTGGTCGTTAATTATATTAACGATTTGCACGTCTCATGGTTGACTGATAATAAGTTGTTTAAGCTTTAAAACGTTTGGTCCTTTGTAAGACATAATGGCATACGCGAATTGTCTACAGGATATATCTAAATAATACTGTACATAATTCTTAAAAAGACCTTTTTATTTTTTTCATACGATCATTTTTGTAGGTTTTAGATCAAGTCAACAGCGATTCACTCAAAGTACTGGAAATTTCATATTAGTTACACATATATTCAGATAGAAATTACATACAGATTCAGCTGCCCTAGTTTGTTAGTTTGCATACAAAGTGCACATAATTACCGTTGCAAGTTTTATCGAACCTCTCGTTGTAGCCGATGGGTGAACGTTCAGTGGCGCCCACGTATAACCCGTACGATCTAATGGCAGAATTGTATAAAATGACCACGAACGCAAGCATAAATTGATAGTGCTGTAAGTACATATGGAATAGTCGCATCGCTGCCCCCAGGTCACGCCTGTTTAAATATAACCTTCCTTAAGGTCTTCGTTTAGCGGGTTTTGTTTTTCTTTTATCTGTTCCTCTTCGCCTTCGTACTGCCTGGAGCCTTACACATCTCAGTTCTAATTTCTCTATGCATTCGCGCCTCATCTTAACATTGTAGCTGGACTAATTCGTCGACACACGTTGCACAATTTTGCGTACGTCGTTTGTGGCGGCCACACAACGACGGCGCTCTAGTGGCTAGGAAGATTGCGGCGACGATGGTGGAAACAGTATCAGGTTCAAAGTCAAAGCCTACGAAGTGCCAGCACTTCAAGCTCTAACAGACATAATATATAATTAGACGCAGAGAATACTAGACGAAGAGTAGATGGCCGTTCAAAAGCAGTGATGGCAGCGGCGGACGGTCCCTCAAACGTATGACTGTCTTCTGTATTTATTCGCTCTCCGCTTGCTGCCGCGGCCATTCGGTATCCGCCTACTTCAACCATTCTATAGACAGGACCATAGTTAACAACAGTCAAACGCGGCAAACTGATCCCGAGTATGCTATTACAGATTCCTTCGCTGCTCGTAAATAAACTCTTCGATCCGCGACCAATTTGTAGTGCGTTACTTATAAGTGATAGCACCTTCAAGATGCTCCTGCCTCCGAAGAAACATTCTGAGGGTACTTCAACGCATTTACGTGCGTATTCAGCAGCGATGAAAAAAAGAGCCGCCTGTGGCGTCAGTGATGATTTAAATGATCTGTACAATCACATCAGCGACTGACTCTGATTCCATCAACGACTCACAATGTCTTCCATGTGGAAAAAAACCATAATCTTTATGCTCCGTATTAGAGAATTTACAGCTCCGTGTAATTTGCCTGTAATGTTAGATGGAGGATCATGAGCGGCTTTCATACTTTATCCGTCTTGTCATATTAAAGGGTCTGCGTACCTCCACGTCGCACCCAGCATACCTGAATGATGGCCGAACGGAGAGGATGTTCCTAAGCACAAGCGCTGCACAGATCCATCAAGCTTATTGTAAGACGAGAGTCTATCAGATGCACGCTTTAGTGACGTGCAGGTCGTACCATGTAGACAATAACAACCGTTTGATTTTGAAAGTTTTTACAATCAACACTCTGCTTTTACAATACATTATGGACATTTCAGCCGTCTAGCTTACAGCGTCGGTCTCTCATTGTGCTTTTTTATGCCCTGCTACGTGCGTATCACACAACAAGTTTTACGTAAATCTATATTCAATGAGATAAGCAGATGAAAAGTGATTTTACACCGTTTAATGGTACGAGATTAATCTCTATGAGATTTTCTGTCTCCGCTTTGAAAGAGTGCCCTTTACCGTCCAGCATCATCAGCTGCTATTATCGTTTCTTTTCTCTGTATGCATGTTTCAAGGACTGGGTGCCCGTTTGTACAGCCAGCACAACATAGTCACACCTTCGCAAGCAAAAATACCGGGTAATGGGTCCTTATCCAGCTGCAGCTTGGTTTGCCTAGTCCGTTTTTAAGCTTCGTTTCATCTGTGGCTGTGTGCACAAAATATCGAGACGTTCAGTAAATCACCGTGACACTCATCTTCATCACTGCCGTGGCTAAATGGACAGCATTACGAGCTATTTATGTTTATATGTAGTATATAATACAAGGTTGCAATGACGTCAGTCGACTTTGTTTACCATTGGTTGTCTCATAGGCAAGAGACCTGCGCAGTAAAAAAAATAATCTCAGCTCTACGAATGTTCTACTGTTATTGCTCGGGCCGCGACCCGTGCTCACGAGCCTTCAGTCGATATTGTCGACGCGTATTGCATGGGCCACCGTTACATAGGCAGAAGCTTGACAAAAGCTTGACTTGAAGTTACTCTAAATTATTTACGAGGTCGAAGTTAACTTAGTTCAACTCATTCGTGCACCTACCGTGATACCTCACCGACATCGTTCACGTAACAGCAGTCTGCTAGAACTAGACCGACCGAAGAACGTACTGCTAAATGAGACCAAAATTTTGTGCAATACTGCTCGGGAAAAAAACTGATATCGACTTGATTCCTTCAAGGTCTGTTGGCTCACCATCGGGCTAGGTTACATGAAGTTGTTTAGACATTTTGAAGATCCTCATAATTTTTAAGCTGCTCTACGATACAGCGTTATTGAAATTCAATTCGCTGATGGAAACTCCGATAAGTGCGCGACAAGGGTAGAGCTGAAGATATGCTCAAATTTAATGTTTAGGTTATACGCCAGTTGAGAATACTATCAAATTAACTGAATGAATTTAATCTCTGCCAGCTAACAGTTCAATATTAAAATTTGGCTTATGAATTTCTATATGCATTTTACTATGAGAATGTATAGATAAAATTTAAAAGTAGCTAGAAATTAGCTAAAAAATAAAAATCCTACTTTTGAGTGGCTTGTTTTGGCAGAGCTACAGAATAGACCTTAGGTCTTTGAGGCCTAAGTGTCCAGCGAGCTAAATGGTTATCTACCGTTATTAATTACGGTGTCATTTTAAGTTGCTCGAATATTAACGCTGATCCTATAAAACAGTCTAAACATTTCATATCTGAAATGGCGCATTATCTAGAACTGGCTATAGTGATTCACTATTTAAAGTGTAAGTAGATCCACCTAAATAGAGTGGATTCATTTAATCCTGAGATGAAATTGCGATAGCGTGCTAGAAACGAAAAGAAGCATTTTAGCAAATGAGTCCGTTCAAATTGTTGAATCACTTACTTTCGGCTCAGAGAAAGATTTACCATCATCTTTTGCTTGGCAACAACTTGCGCAGAGAACCGGGGAACGCGATATCTCCTGTCAACAACAAAAGACAATAATACATCTATCGATCTTAATTGGTCGGGAAGAAAACGTCACCAAAGATCGCGCCTATCAGTAATGGCACGTATTCCACCAATAAAACCATAACAGACGTATGAATTTTACAAATTATTGATATAATGTTGTATGTATTAGTGTCTAACGTTTATCGTAACAGACGTAAGTGTACTTTCCTACTTATTCACACGAGCACGTTCTATGCGACTGTTTCGCCTTCAGGAAATCCTCCTTCTCTAATCTAACACGGAAGGTGGTCCTGCCTCTCTATAATAATATGCCGTCGAATAGTTAGTGAAGGGGTAGACGTTTCTATAAATAAATACGACAGTGCTTGAGCGTACGCCAATGTTTACCAAAAACGGAGACTGTTTCGTTTCTAGCTGTGGCTGGTTTCTGCCAGGCGTTTGATGCCGGTCTTTGTGTACAGATGTGAGCACTAATCATGGCTTATACCGTGTTTAGCCTTCGTTGGATTTCCGCTTGTACCACCTTGGATGAGGGATTTGAAGTGCCTCTGGTACCAAGGTTAGGGTGGGAATAGGAAAGCAGGATTCAATTGAACACCTATGCCTTGCCCACCGTCCCACATGTCGTTTGCCCATTATCGTTGTGAAGGCGTAGTATTGCTTGGCTATCGGGATTCAATACGTTATTCATTCGTCTACTTTTGCCGCTACGAGGAGCACTTTCTGATGGACGCTATTGGTTGATCGTATAAACGATCACTGGAACTTTTTCCATAATAAATTTTCATCATTAATGCTAACTTATATTACTTATGATAACAAGTCGTAAAGCATAGTTGAGAGGCAAATCTAATCACTAAAAAGATTAGTGTGACCATGCTATCTCCGGTCGCATATAAATAACGCGTTTTTCGTGATATAATTGTGTTTGCTTTGCGAAAATCGGGATGGGGACACTGACTGTACATTTAGATTTGGCAGTAGTCTGAGTAAACAAGTCCAAAACAACCATATTGAGATCGTATATTTCGAGTAGGTACGGTACTTGAAGATTTTATGGGGACGTCGAAATTGCGTTCAAAACAGAATTACCGCGCTAAGAGAGTTTTGTGGAAAGGGCTATTGAGAGCACCCTAGAGTCAATAACACAGAAGAAAACCTACAATGTATATAGCCTACTGCTAAGTTTAATTTTTATTCTTTACTTGAAAATGTATAAAACTTTGAAAGCTCCAAATTATATGACGGTTCCGTGCAGACTATCATGGGAAGTGTCAATATAAGTATATCAAACGCTAAAGGAGTTTGAGAAAAAAACTTAGAAAAGCTTAGAGCTTTTTGTGTAAAAGGCTGCAATACGTGCTATCGTAGAAACTACAAAGTCAGCTTTTCTTTAAATTCGGCTTAAAAGAAGTTCAGATGAAAAAACAAATTACTTTATTCACCATTCTTCATAAAAAAACGGTAAGTTTTCTCAACTTCAATGTAGCTTTATATAGGGGCATTAACTGTTTTGCATTTACAGACAGTTGGCGAACAACATATCCGTACTCATCATCAAAGAATCAGCAATGTTTGCCTTGCCGCAAAAAGGTTGTCTATAGTGTATGTATCAGACACTCATAATGAAGACGCTGTACTCATAATACACTCCGAACAACCGCAATTGCGATCTAATGATGTGGATGAAGTTAGGGGGGGGGGGGGAATAGGAGATAGAAGGCATAATAAAGGTACTGACCCGTACAGGCAAACGAAGTCGGGCGCATTGATAAGGACGATATAAAGACGCCTCGTACGCTAGTAAATGTCTCTTGACTTGTCATGCAGGGCAATAGAATAAACAACGCGCAAGCCTTACGATTCTCTTCTACTCTTTCGCACCCTTCTACTGCGCTAAACTTTGCAGGACGTATTAACCTCGTTCCTGTCCTTTCGCATTTTTTTGGAAAGCTATTGCCTTTGAGGTAGCTGAGGAAGACTCCCATTCCGTTGTTCCCCAAGCAATTCGAGAATTGTTAAGCGTACAACGTAAAGCAGATTGGTGTAACGAGCATAACTGTGATGGGTACTCAGAGCGCATGAAGAGTTCAACTAGAAGTCCATATATGCTCGTCCTCAGAGTGTTCAAGGAGGCTACAGTTGCGTGTTACTAAACAGTCCCATTGTAACATTAGCCAGATAGTCTTTTGTGCGTATGTACTTGTTGCCCCCAGGCGAATTTCTGACTACTATATCCATTAAGCTAATCTTTGGTGCACAAGTGCATCTGCTAGTGCAGTGGTGACGGCGAAAGATTATGAACAGGCAACTGCGACTTGTAAGTCGTTGAGGCGTTAGCACAGCTTCTTCATAATAATCTTCAGCAGAAAGAAATATAATTTTAAAATACTTAGGTCTCTCAGCCCTGCTGGCGACGTTGTTACGCGAAGAACTATTTTACTGTCCTTACGAGCGGTGCCTTAGGACTGGCGCCGAGTAATCTAGCTCGAGCATATGTTATGTGAGTTATATCAGGTTACCCGATGGAAAAAGGCAATCTTATAACTCTCCAATGTCCAATGTTTTTAAAAAATGGCTTCGTTAGTAAGCGGACGAGTCGCGGCGGCCTAGCTTGAAGGTTACCCTCCCGAGAAATTACTCGATGTATATGCTGTGATGCAATTAATTGTGACTGGAAAAACAATATCCAATGTTCTTTATCTAACCAGGAAACCTCGTGCACATTTTAATAAGTATACGTAATCGACTGAACTTTAAAATGGCACAGTATAAAACAACTTAATTTACATATGACCGCTTTTTGCTCAAAGAAAGTTTTTTCTTTTACATTACAAACTGTTTTACTTACGTTATGCGAGACTTGTCATTAGTGAAAATTACCTCTCTCCAAAACAAGAGTCACTTCTAATATACACGGGTCTCCTATTGTCTTTTATGCAGTCGCTTCTCGAAGAATTATGGTGCATTTTTATTTAACAAAATATTCCTGAATATGGCTGCTGTATCGCCTGCTCAAAGACTGCGTTTATAGCCTGACAATATTGAGAAACTTTTCCCGATATAGGCACAAGTCGTACTAGGTTCTTTCGTACTAATTAAACTATCATACACACTGTGTTGTGTTTATTCAGCGCTATAGAACCTGTACGATGACCTGCTTAGCAGAACTATCGAGGTTACCTTCGCTTATCACGCTATTCCTCTTGACCGCAGTTCACGCTAAAGCTGAAAGCTCCCTACATATTTACGCAGTACTGATCGCCTCTAATAAGCAGCTATCGTTAAGTCATCGTAAAGGGGGCTATTCAAAGTCGTGCGAAGAACAAGAAGTGCCGTAATGATGCAGAAACTGTAACGTGATGCTACCTGATGCCGATGGTGGTCTTCCGAGATCTCAGCAAGCAAAAGGTTTTCCTAGCGCTTGTTTTAAGCATGGTGCATTCAAGTGGTGCCTCCGATGTCCATTCTCTTCGCTGAAGCTTTTTGACAGCTCCTCAAGGGTAAAGTTGGAGACGCAGACAAAAAAGAATGAGGATGGCGGAGGCAAGCTAGGTACAAAGCAAGCTGGCTGCGGGCTGCAATGAGGGATAAACGAAAGCAATAAGTTCTTATTGAATATGATTATTGGCTATAGGGAGACACCTGCGACAACAGCAAAAGCGCGAAAGGACGCGTCGATGATGATGAGTAGAGGTGGCAGGATGTACTCCTTGTGACCGAGTCCTCGTTCGTTTTCAGGCTACTGCGGCTAGGAAATGGCTAGGTGTCGGGGAAATAGAAGCATCTGAGAAACGGAAGACGGAGGCTTGCTCTGTTAGTCCCAGGCAGGCGGATAGTTACAGGGGCAATAGAGGCTCTAGGCATCGAGTCTAGACAGCACACAAGAAGAAACACAGAGTCAAGCAGTAATAGCAAATATGCAGCGTGGCCCTTCTTCAAGCTCCCACCCTGCTGTACTTACCACCTCTTTTGCTCGTTTCCTTCCTCTCGCTTTCTCCATGGACCCAAGTTAACTTCCCAGCTCGGAAAGGCTTTCACGGCTGCTACTGTCGAAGCTGGTTTAGCGTCACCAGCCAACTAACCAACGAAGCTCATACGAAACGCAGCTAGTGTAAATCAGCCAGTTGGGAAAAACTGGTCATAGTGGCAGTGGAGATGCTGATGGCAGCAGTAACAGCAGACGATGGCGACATTGACGTGATACTGCTAGCAGTACTACGGGAATGGTGGAACTGGTATGGTATTGAAGAATGGAAATGGAGACGAAGGAAAGACCAAACGCACACACGGAGCCTGTAAGCATACGTAGAGCAGAAAGGAGATGTATGACTATTGAGGTCTTGCCATGAGCATGCGTACGGATAGCAGAAGAACGGCAGTGGCGGACTGGTTTAATGCACAGACTGAGAAAGCGAGGATAGAGACGATGACGAATAGGGCAAGCAAGAGGTCATATGGTGCTCTTTTGGTCTCTACGTGTTATGACCATCTATACTCAGTTACGCTCCGCTTCTGTACGGTCTGCTCTCCTGTCAATTCTCTCATGTAATGTTTTCTCACTTTTGACGACTAAGCAACTGCCCTGGACGGTATTGGCATATGAGTCGTGCTACCAGTGGTAGCATGACTTGAATGATTGAAATGACAGAGGAAGTAAGAAGCCGCGTTTGTTCAGGTGTGTAAGAAATGAATTAGTAAAAACGTCAACTCTCAGTAGTGAAATATCGTCGCTTGGCAACGAAAGACGTCGCACTGGCACATGGACAAAGTAATTAATTTTCAGAAACGAAAACCCAACGATGTCTGGGATTCACAGGCACGATGGTTGCGGTTGCTGAGCTCTGAAAATGCAACTATCGTCTCAGTATGTCTTCTATCTGAGGAAAATAAAGACCAGCTTCGTTTCCTGTTATTAAATCTATTTTTATTTAACAGGAACAACAGTTTACGACAGTTTCACTAAATAATACTATTTTTATTGATCACAGAGAAATGTAGTGTCACAAGCCCGTGCCATAGTTTCTTTAGGTCGCTCACTCCGTCGTTTGAAATAACCCTTCGTTTGCGAAATGACGGAAAATTCTGGGGTAAGTAATTCCATTTTCTAATTCATTCCGCAAGGGTACAGCAACTCTATATTCTCCCGGTGACAAAGAAAAAAAGGGATGTTTTTGATACGTTTAGGTTGCTTTTCCGAAAACCCGTCCGTCGCTTTCCGTCCAACGACCTAGGAATGCAATAAAACCCACCAATCATTTAACGGGGCTTCGCGCTCCGTTATAGGATCTGTACTTGTGTGTGTATGTTTGCCTGTGTGACTATTCGATTAGAAGCCGCCCCACCTTCTTGTCCGGGCTTTACCGATGCGGTTGACCCAACTTATCCTAACTTCACCCACGAGACGGACGCAGCATTATGAAAGAGTGGAGCGGAGCGGAGCGGGCGAAAGATAGGACGATAGTCGGAGCGCCTTTCTGGGTCTACCTCATCTTTGGAACTGGGGTCTATTTAAAAAAGAAATTCGATTACAGTCGTGGCTCGGCATTAGTTTTCCCTTTCGGCGCCCCGTTCACTTGAAGCAGGTGTCTAGGTTAGCGAGCCACCATTCGTTATAGCGTCATAATCTACAAAAGTGACTACTTACTTATTTAATACAAGTTCTAATTAGCTTTTGCCACTACTTTAATTGCTTTTGCGCGCAAGCACCTATGGTGGAGTATATCTGAACGCAAATTGAATAGAGATCACATTTAACAAAAACCATGTTAAAACCAGATCGGCACTATAGATAGAGTGCACCGTAGCGACGAACTCTGTTATACTATAGTTACTAAAATTAATTTCAATCAGTCATTTTTATTTCTACTTTAATTGTTATCGCGAAATTATTTATAGTTTCACAATAAATAGATAGTAGTGCTAAGCCGGCATGTCACTTCACTTAATTTTGTTTTTTTTTTTTTCTAAACTTGCTCACTCTATACAACCGTATTCGATATTTTTTAATACATGGAATCAATACTTTGTTCATGATGATATATATATTTGCAGTTCGCCCATGACTAGCTAAGGGTGTGTGCGGCACGTTATTGGTGATACGGATTTGCTTGGTAAAAAGGGGGTCAGCAGGAAGCCACCAGTTAGTCGGGACTGTCGTTTACCCGACCTGTTGAGGCGTTAAGCGAGGCCGAACGAAAAGCTGGGGAATAACGCTACCCAAGCAAAAATGCAGAGTAAGGGAGGAAAAAACGTAGTGACTCACTAGGGGAACCATGGATTGCCACATTCACTTGTCAGACCAGCATATGCTGCCCGGGAGCACCAGCGATGTTCAGTGGCATAGTGCCTCTTCAAGCGCGGACAGATGCAGAAAGGTCATATGAAATATCGGTCTGTCATATTCTTATAGCTTGCTTGTCATTACCTTCACTTCTTTGCAGGTGACTCAACGTTTAAAACCAGTTGAACAAGTCGCGTATCGCAAGAGCAATATTTGCCGAGATATTTCCATTCCGCGGCTTCGACACTCTAATGTTGCTAGGCTATTGTAATATCTACGCGTCGTTTAAAGGTAGAAATGGTAGGTTTCTAGCGCCTCGTTTAGCCGAACGAGAAGCACAGACACCTCTGACAGGTTACTCACAACAAGATGTCGAAGGGAGCATATCACTGCAAACCGTGTGTATGTTAGTGAGTCAAGCGTTTGACTGTACGCACATACTAAGTTACGTTACCCGTACAAGCTACAAGTTGTCTATGACACACGAAACCTCTTAGAGCTGCAAAGCAAATTCTGTGTGTGGCAATCGCAGAATATCGATCACTAGGCACGTTGTTCAAGGCAGCACCGGTAGCGTGTCTTCGCTCGGTATGCCCGTTCCACTTCTTGCACCTCCTTGCTAGCTAGACGGTGCTACATAGATATAGCTGAGATTAGGTTCCTCCACGGCGTCGCTCCTCGTCACGACTGGTTACCCACTCGTAGGGTACAAAAAATCATACTGTTACCCCCGTTGCTACTTCAGCTGCTTGCGATATGCTTTTTCACATGGGTTGAGAGAAACGAGAAAGCTGAAAGACGGCTGCTTCGAAGCTGTCGTCTATCACACTTACAACCATTGCCTATCGCCCTATAATCGGTGTTTAGGTGGCAAAAATCCAGCAAAAGCTGACACCCAAGTTATACTGAGAGCTGAGAGAACGATATACATATATATTATTATATTTTGTCTGGTATATATTGACGGGAGAGCGAACATTGAGGCGGGCGGTTAGGGGACGGGTGGGTTTAGGTGTAATCACACAGAAAAAGAGTGGAAAGACGCTGTGCATTTCGGACACCTTCTGACGGGTATCACCTCTTGCCCAAAAGCAACAATAGCCATCGGGTTGTAGTACGCAAAATAGCAGAAGTTGTAATAGTCGTAGTGGAAATTCTTTACCTAGATATATAAAGATACGCAGATACAAGGTGGGCATTTTCTTCTTGGTGTAAGACTACAATAAGAAAGACCTGCATTCCCGAGTCTTGAATAAACCAAGTGGGCTCCGTGTGATTAGCGCCTTTTACGATAGCCAGCTGAAATTGGCATGGCAGAGCACTAGTGCATATAGGCAGCAAAGTGGGCACAATTCAGCCATAGATAGACACCAGGACGCATACATGTCCACTGCAACACACAGACTGAATGTGTTTAGGTCGTAGCTAGGCGACATACGCTTGGCTTCTTTGATAGCAATGCACTGAGAAAACTGCTAGCTCTGGGATGTCACATCATTATCCGGAGATTCCATCACTAATCAGCTTATACGGATTCCCCTCGCAGATAGCTAGAAGCGTGCAGGGTTACTCTCTGGGATGATCCCGACAGTCGTATGTCTGATACTCCCATACCAATACAATCGATACTGTAATCCAGTATTTACATATATAGATCAGTATTTTCTCCTCTTCTACCGTCCTTGATAACTATACGGTGACATAAAATGTCAGATACACACACACACACATGCACTTTCATACCCCTATAGCTCGTAAACCTATCTATCTCCATCGACTACAATCATTCATTACCAAATAAAATGAGAAATCCCTATGATTCCTAATTTAGCCCCTTGTCTGTGTTGATATCCACAAATCGAAGACCATTCGACAGTGATATACTGAGTACACCCAAAACATCTTTGACACCATTATAAGGGACAGCCCAATCGTTTGATTTTGTTTAATGAAGAAATAACGAATTCAAAACTTCGATTGTACAAACACAATTTAGGTTTAATTCGACTACATAGTACTTCTGCGCAAATTGAGTCAGAGACTGGTAGCATAGCAACGATAAATACTTCTTCCATTCGATCTGAGTATTCAGAGCGGCAATAACGACAAGGAGATCGTTTGCATTCATCAATTCATATGTGTGTATACGTATATATATGTGTGTGTGCGTCTGCTAGATTTCGTTTATGAATAAGCCTAAGCATTGATGCACATATATACAAAGAGGAGCAATATATCGATGTTTGCCATTATTGACGCAAGAAAGACAAATCAATAACAAAACACATTACGAGAAAGAATGCATACCATTCTAGACACCTAGCTATACACAAGCGCGAATCCGAAGCTATATGTTTTTAGCAAATAATAATTACACTAACACCAAATCGGATTTATTTAATACTGTTATTACATCGTCTTGTATGGCGGGGTCTTTGCACAGAGACTGTGATTTAAATTTCAGATCTGCCGCTGCAACGAAAGTACTACGTAGAGTATGTTTGCCCTGGAGGTCCCGATCCAATGTGTTGGCTCAATTTTGCTCTTAAGTGAAAAGCTTGAAAAAGTTAAACTTGGCAGGACTCTGTTTAAATCGTACGAATATGCCTACATACAGATGTAAAGTATTCTAGTGTTACGCTTTTTAAACTCGTATGTCTCTTTTTTCTTTTTTATATGTTCATGCTGCCTTACCAGCTGAATGAAAACTTGCCAGCTATACTGCCGTATTATTAAACGACCCATATCGTTCTACTTTATAAGGTCCTTCGGCTTTTGTCGGACAGTCGCAAAAGTCGGCAAGAAGCTGTTACGTGTTGTCTATCTCACTGTCTGCGCCAGCTTGGCGTTCGCTTCAATATCAGTCCAACCGTAACCTTTCCATCGTTATCGCCTGTCGTCCCGGAGCCACCCCCTCTGACCAAAGGCTGTTGAGCCCCGTTCAGGCCACTATTGCCGCTAGAAGCTTGCCGATAATTTCTCTCTTGTGGGCTATCCCACGGCGACGTCGGTGTCGCTGCCACATGCTATACGCGTTGTTTGCGTTACCTTCTTCCCTGGGGGGGCTCCCTCTCCCACACAGCACGAACGATAACAAGCGTGTCGGTTGTAATAGCGGCAAGGTTACTTCATTTGCAGAACAGAGTGATGGCAGCATCAGCGGCCCGGAGGGGGGCTGTATTTCTTCTGCCGCGTTCTCTACATAGAACTCCTACTAACGGTACCAGTCGCAATTGCTTGTAGCAAAACCAACTTTAACCGCTAGTGGCGCCACTGTACCAGTGCTAGTAACACCAGGCATCTTTTGCCACGTCCCACTTCCATGGCGCAGGCGAGTGACGAACGAAAAAGCAAAAAGGAACAGATACCCCGATTTTATGGTCCCCATCATGTTGATCCTGCGATTGCTACAGGCGAAAATGGGTCTACGGCAAGCTTGTCGGGCTTGCGCAGGAACAGGAGAAACGGCGGTAGTTTATGAAGTCTTGGAATAAAAAAAACTGCTTGCTAGTGGAAAAGAAAGGCCAGGGCGCTCTTGACCGACATGCGCGAAACACGCGGTGTACTCACCTTGACTAGAAATACCTGTCCGCTAAAAAAATGCTTATTGTGGGTTGTTTCTCGACTACGTCCTAACATCAGTAATAACATATTAAAGCGACGGCCTAACGACTGCTACGTTTATCTACAGATGAATTCACCGCTCTGCAATAGATCACGCTACTCAACGAATCTATCCATCGATACGGGATAAAATATACCCTCACAATGAGAAACTTAAAGCATATGGATTTGTTCCTTTTTGCTCTGCAAGATGAACCCTCCTGAGTAGCTGTTTGACGATAACGGCAGAGAGGCGTGAAAAGCAGCGGAAATTCTCGATGAAATGCCATTTTGGCCTTTAACACAAAATGCGATATGTACCCGAAGCAAGTTTGATAACATACATCTATAGGTTTATGGTCTGCACCTCAAGCTGCAAGCAAGCTCTCTTTGGTCTTGCAAAGGTGGTAGATGTTGTAAGCAATATTGAAAGCAAATCTTTTATTTGCTTTCATCCAGCGTCTTTTCTAGCCAGGTCGTCGATTTTAATCTCCTAGTGGCACAGAGGCGGCAACCGGCACGCATAGATCGTGACTGGTTGGCCAGATTCTCGGCTTATATTCAAGCTGTCAACCACACCTATAAGAATCTAGTGCATGCATTAGTGTAGGCACGCTTTGTCTTACTTTATGCAAAACAAGCTTGCCTCTTTTTTTTTTGATACGTTCTTTTTGATTTGAAGAAAAATACTGCTCACTATTTTCGAGCGATAGTTCTTAATATACATACAAAAGGGCCATTCACTAAGAGGTCACCACACCCATTAAGACCTCGTCGTATTAACTATAATTATTGCGAAGAAAAAGAACACAGCATTGAATAATGAAAGGCTACCACTTTCTTACAGCTTATTGCTCCTGGTCTGACTACTAGGTCACCGCAGTTTCGAAGATTTAAAAATCTACGCATGATGCTGAATAGTAAATATTTGAACTAAAGGCCACACTAGTGGATGTGCTTCATCATTCTCTTTCGGCTGAAACAGGGGGGCAATGGAAGTAGTTTACGACTCAAAGAGAGCTCTCCGTGCGCGGCTTAGAAAGCAAAAAGAGAATAGTTCCTTCTCGCCGACAAGCGTCATCTTAAAACAGGACTGACGGTATCTGGCAATATCCGATGGCGGCAGAAACATAAATGAAGTGAGGAATCGTTCTCAAATTTCTCAAAGAGATCCTTCCTCTTCGGTTTGCTTCGGTTCCTAGGAACGCTAAGCTACGTATGTCCTAGGCGATGAGGCAGGTTGGAATTAGAGGCAATGCAAACTGCGGACACCTATCATCAGTCACAGACAAACAAAGATTTTATATTAGAAACTATGGTTATTGTGCCACAATGTGCTTCAGCGAAGAAGTATGTCCGGGTGGATTTGCTAGATGAGTAGATGATGGCAGTAGCCGTAGCTTAGTATCGGTAAGCGCCTTCATGAGGAAAATACTTTAATTTGAATCTAAGGCGTGGCGATGTACAACAAAGAGATTGGGTGAGACGGCAAGCGCTGAGCAAGAATGCTCGCATACCTTTGTATCTGTGTGTACAACGTATCTTCGTCTGGCCTGAGATAATTGTGTGTGTGATCCTGGTTCGAGTAGCCAAAGCGGACGGGAGGTGAGTGACGACAGATGGACAGCCTATGCACCTTCGGATAGACCGATAGTTACACGTATAAACATGGCCTCCGACTTTATACTACCCAGTTAATCAGCTTTCTAAATACTGCCCACTGTGACAGACGCTCGTATAGTGTCACAGGCACACGAGCGAAACGAGATAAGGGTTGTTCGGGTAGAACCACTGTTTAAATGCATCACACAAAGGAGCTCACTGTCAAATTTATAACGTGTATATACATAAAAAGAAGCGATACAGGGGCGCAAACGGGAATAACGAAGGAGAGGCAGGAGTGAAGTGAAACCGATCCAGGTGTACATAGAGGTCTCTCTCCATCTTTTAGGCCGTGTATGCCTCTTTGAGTGGGCCCGCATGCAGCGTGACAGACATCGTCGACCGATGCGAACTTTGAAGCTTCGGAGGGTAGGATGCGATGCGGGGAAGACATATAGAGAAAACGCTTGGATTCAATGAATACTTGCGAGATATAAAGGGCCAGGAAGATGACTTGACGGCGGTATGTTGAGAGTTGATCAGGGGAAGGTGATGGGTAGTGAATTGTATTATATATTCATTATTTGCTTGTATCACCGCAGGCGAGTGCTCGACATCACTTACTTTGAGCAACTACGGGTCTATCCATATGGAGAAGCCATCAATTTCTATGTGTATGTACAAGATGGGTATCTATCTGTTTGTATGCGGGAGTACGTTGATGATCGGCCTCACATTTTGTCGACTTTACGCCTAATGCGTTTATACATAGCTGTCGATAGAAGCACCCGACTAGCGCCTTGAATAGAGGTGAAATGCGGCAACCACAGTATATAATTACATGGGCATTTATTGATATGTGTTTCCTTTACCCTATTGCCGTATAGCGATCCGACAGCCCGTATATCTGAGAGAGAAATTAGTTATGATTGTGATGCTGACTAAATGCCTTTGGCTAGAACTGATTTGATCAGGATAAAATAGTGGGAGTATTTCCGATCAAAAATACGGTTGAAGTTCGGAGTTTCAGTATTCGAAGGAAGCCCCCCCCCCCCCCCTTGGTAAAAGCACCAATTATCAGTAAAGTAAATTATGACCGAGCAGGCCGACACAACAGAAATGAAAGCATGGGCAGACATCTAATCACGCAAAGTCGCTTGAGTTATCTGCAGAAACCCCTTTTTAAGGAAACCGATCCATGGCTGCATTGCAAAAACAACGGGCTCGCCATTCGTGTTTATGCTTGCGTCGAAGTCCATCTGGCCGGGGAGTAGATGTCGATTGGTCGAACCGGCGGAGATGTTATTAATGGCTACGAAGTTAGAAAATGGGCAGATATCCTTCGGAGAACTATACAGCCCTGTTTTGCGATCTATCTTACTATATATTGAAGTATGGCTAGCCAAAAGATTGCAGCATACGCGACATCAATATAATTACTAATGGATTGCTTATTTCTCTTTATGGGGTCGATCCATGGGACAGAAATGCTACCAGTGATAACACTGGAACACTAATGTATACTCGAAATATGCCTAGGATACTTTCATGACATCTATACTCAGGATATGCGGCAGTGGTCCGTTCCAAAACAACGTAGGCTAGACCGGTGATGATGATTATGATGATACCAAGAAATCCTACAACAGACTGCGAGTTATATTCTACACTGCTACGTGTACGAGGGCGTTCAGCAGAGACGAAATAAATGACGACCCGTTCGAACCGAAGCCATACAAGCGGCCCGTTCCTCATCCACATCGACCTAGCATTCACTACAGCACCTAACGACATGCAGATTTCGAAGCTATTCGCTTTGAAGCTTTGCCAATATCTCCATAGCGTACGTATATACGGAGAAAGCTGCCTTTCAATTTTCTGTTGGACAGATTCAGATAGTTTGTGTTATACATATATATATATATATATATATATATATGCAAACATGCCCTTGTATATATATATATATTTGCGTTCGTGAATTGTTTATGGCGTTAAATTAATTTGATTATACTGTAATTTGGTAGAGCCCACCATCGTAAGACTTTGCTAACATTCTAATGGCGCGTACATTATGTTTTAAGCTCTTATATATAATGATTTAGCCTCGACTCAATTTTACCGGGACTAATTAACCATAGACTGTACTTAGTTATTTCAATAAAATCCAGACTCGGATGTATATAGAAATGTTAGGATGCGGTCCTGTGTGAGGTTCTAATCTAGCGAAGAACGTATTATAGATGTTGTCAACTAACTGAAGAAAGACATCATTCTACGTCAGGAATTCGGAAGACCGTTCTAAATGCATCTAAACAAAAATTATCTAACAAATCGAAACGACAGTCAGAAAGCTAAAAAGAAAACAATCTCGAAAAGTCCCTGTTCTATTTCACTTCAATATCATTACTTCAATTTGAGGTTAGAGCCAGGCGGAATTACGCTGGCGTTTAGTTTTCAAATAGGGACACAGGGATATTTTATGTTCGAGCGTCTTCTCTTCTACCCCCAAGCGCGACTGCTTACACAGAATTTTCTAACCGGTGGTAAACTTTGTTTTGAATCACTGCTACTTCTGGAATTATGACAGGCGAAGAAGCTCTTCAATGTCTTGGAGCCTTCATAGTATAGACTACAGTGAGCTAAACAGAACAATGTATCATGAACTGATTCATGGCTTATTTTTGCAGGTAAGGTCGCCGTCTAGAGATAGGTTGGAGATCGTCTATTGGTGAATTGATTCTAATAATAATAATAATCCATACATGAATAAGGTCCTCTATCTGCATCCGTTGTATTCGTAATAAGTTGCTGTGGTAATAGCATCTACCGTGTTTTACCGTACGTGCAGAATTAGTGAAACGTATGGGCGAACTTGAGAGGTATATTACGCTTTTCGTATAACCTCTAGTTTCGGTTAAGCGACAATGTCTCTTTTCGAAGGTGCTGATTAAGTACCGCGATTACTTAATGCAGATCAGATAGGTTGGTCGATTGCCTATTCACAATGCTGTTTCTATCGAACTATCTTGAGGGCCCGTTGAATCCTCCCCATGTGTCCAACAAAGTAATAACCAACACTCAGACACACCCATACACACCGACTGAAGATCGACGCAGACAGGCTTCCCCCAAGGATCACATAGACGTCTTCGATTTTTATAACTATAGATTCGACGTACTGGGCTGGAAAGGCAACTGTAAAACGATCGCGGACGAGATCCTAACAAAGATATACGAATCTGTTCTCACCCTCAAACATCGGCATATCATACATCATAGTTGGTTTTTGGCTCTAGCTATATAATTAGCTATACCGCCGGTACGCAGCAGAACTCCATGTACGTTGCTAAACAGTGAAGTGGTACAGCTATCACCACGATATCGCACCTCAACAATAACTACAATGTTAATAACAGTTATGATAAACTCTACATGAATGGAGCAACAGTAAAAGTCATATGGGTTTCTACAGGGCAACAAGCTATGGTTAGACCCGGCAAAACAGAGTTGGCCAGAGAATGCACAGCACAGGATGAAAACAGGCCGTAGGAACTCCGACCCGATACGAATAGCCAGTCCAGTGTTCTTTTAATGGAAGAGTCTCACATCGTGAAACGAAGCAGAACGGGCCGAGGCTAAATACAGGGGGGTTGAGAAGAGTTCAGTGTAGCGCTTGTATATGTAGCTGTCTGTCCTTAAGACGGGCTGGTGTTGAGAGCAGGCGAGAGACCCTGAGCACACGTTAGACCCGCTGGTAGCAGTTTATGGCACTATGACGAGTCTACACACCGCAATCGCGGCTATAACGCCGTGGGCGAGGAAGCTGCCACGCGAAATGTAGGGAAGCAAAACTATCCAATGCGTTAGGCTGGTGGGCGCCTCGCTCATTAGAAACTGTTTGTTGTTTACTTGATGCTGTGCGAAATAAGAGCGGAGTTGGGAATCCAATGGGTATTTTGAAATGGTACGCCTTATACGCGAAACAAATTAAACATATCGTAAAGAAAAGCAGAGCGAAAACCGGATGCTAGAAATGAATGAGTATGTGCACTCCGGTTAGACTTTTAGACCGAAGTTTACCACTAAATATGTAGAGGCAATATATATTTGAGTATAATGATTTATTTCTGCTGTCAGCAAGTCATGATAGTTCACGAGACCGAGGAGTACCATTTCGTAGATCTGGCAAAGCTTCTTAAATATATTTAAATTTATATAGACCAACCGTCTTTAGATAACTGAAAAATAAGATGAAGGAACAGCAGAATTACGAAAACTGAAGAAAACTTGAAAAGAAATCTATGTTGAACACTCAACGATTTCGGAGCTACTTGCTACGATCAAATTTGTTATAAATTCAATGTGCACGACAAATATCACTGAAGTTATCTATAAAGAAACGAAAAATTTTACTCTGTAGCAAATCGAACGGAATAGCCTTAAAAACATGTGCCTTAATTGCTTATGTGCAGGAAATATGGCTAGGAAGAGCCTATTTTACGCGCTCCGTATCTACATAGTTCGTATAACAAGATAGTTCCACTGTACGAGGCTGCTTTCCGATTCCGTGCAGGGGTTCCTATTTTTCATAGTTTTTCGCGTAACTTCTAGATTAGATTACAATATTAGTGTATATACAGTCTTCTTGAACATACCAATTCATTAAGTTACTGGACAATATTAATTAAACAAAGTTGCTAAGGGCATTTATTTAATACAGCACAAGCAATTGTGTTCAATCGACGCAGACCATTATTACCACCAATATTAACGGCGCGAGCAAGAAGAACTGCTTGCCTGCTAAAAAAAACTAAAAATTTCAGACTGCATATAGAAGAGTGGGCAAACGTATTCAGATAGTCGCTCTCGTATTCCAAATGTAGCTTATGAGCAGGGGCTTTTTATTATTGTCATTGATGGAGTACAAGGTAAGCTTTATTGCATCATTCTTCTGCGTTACATCAAACTTCTGAGTTTTAATTTATAAAGCACTGGCCACATCTCATAGCCGTACAGCGCTCATAGACGGGCGCCTACCTGTTCTATACAGCCTTTGCTTGACCGCACGGTATTCACTTATCTTTTACTTTATTTACACATTTCCACCAGCTACTTTTGGTAACTGGGCCGGGTTTTCAACGCGTTGTCCAAAAAGAGCAATTACGCATCGTTCCTGCTCCCCCAAAGTACGATGGTAAACAACTAATTAAGTCCAGCCTATCAGTTATTCTAGACCGTTATTATGTTCTTAATTCGCTTCCTCGCGACTCCGTTTTCCCCGGTCGGTTCTTTTTAGCAGCACAAAAGACCATTATCGCCGCTGCCACTTTGGAGTATCTGCGGGGAGTCCGGTGCCGCCTTTCAGGCATGATTGGGTGGCATAAAGCTATTCAAGGAACCGGAACTCGACGGCCACAATGTTGGCGGTCTTCTTCTGTATATAGCGGCAGTAGCGGCCGTGGGGCACGGAGGCATTACGCAGACCTGGCGGCTACTGACCCCCAGGTCCTGAAACCCCCTGTTCTGCCAGTAGCAAAGTGGCTGGCTGCTTTCTGATGCTGCGGGTATTACAGAGTGCAGGTAAGTGAAGAGAAAGGGAGGTTGTTCTGAGAATTTCCGCCTTACCCTCAACCTCTTACTCTCTCTCACTCTCGTTTTCTCTTTTTTCACGTCGCCCTTGGGGCGGCTGGTCTCTGAAAAGCAGTCAGCAGCAACAGCGTCCCCGTTGTAAAGAGCTCTAAATTAGAACATCTGCTGTTTCCAGCTACATAGACATCCGCCAAGCCCGTCTCTGATTATATGGACAGTAAAGTTTCTAAGTTGTAGAGATTCAATGTTAGGGAATATCACGTATTCAGTTCCACGAACAACAGCATAATATTTAGGTAGGTCGTGGCAAGGTGAAATTGTGTACCCGACAGATTGAATGACAATTGATTAATTCCGATTTTCGTCTCGATTGAAGCGTCACAGTCTCTCTCATGTACAAACACGTCCCTAGACGTTCTATAATTCCCGCAGGCGGACCCAATGTAATTCAACATCAGACGAAAATCTAGATGCGTTGACAACAGTTAGTTTTGTTGAGGGTTCTGTATTCTTTGAATCGATTAGCTCGCTCTATATATAAACGAGTAGCATTACGAAGTTCACCCTTGTGTTCCTCCTTTTGTCACACAGCGAAGGCGATCGCCTTTTGCATTAGATCTTCTTCTTTCATTGTGTCGCACGTTTGGCTTCGTTTATAGTGGAAGCAAGATCTTATTGGATGGCGAAACGATGGATACAGGAACGAACCGGCGCTCAAAGAGATGCGGTGGCTTCATCAATCTTGTTTTTCTTCTCACGGACACTTAAAGACGGGAACCGCAGTATCGGCCCTTGCTGAAGTTGAAGTGGCTGCCAGTAGTCAGTAGAACCCGTCTCGCTGCTTCAGCCAGTTAGAGTCCAGTTACCACTAGTCCGCTGTCGGCCGTTCAAAAGACACCAAAACCTTAGCAGCGCTCATATATATGTATGTATCTAGCAACAAAGCAATGAACGCCGAACCCGCAAGCCACACTTTTCGAAATAGCGTCGTTTCCAAATGGAGGTTTGATAGCGTGGCGCTGCGTGTATCCACGGCTCTTTTCCCGCTTTATGTTTCCATAGCCTGCTGTCGCCCATCAGCTGGCTCTTTCACGCGGCTTCGTCCATTCGTCTCTAAGTAGGATATGGTCATACAAAAAGTTCAAGGACACAAAGACTCAATTCTACCCTCTGAAGCTTCAAGAAGGAAGAAAGCAAACTTAGGTGCGCGCCCAACGGTGTTAGCCGGATCGAGTCGACGCTGTAGGCTTAGCGTCGTGTAGAGCCCAAGGGGGCGCGTTATAAGTGACTATACACACAAGCACAGTTGAAAAAGCTACGCTTGCATGCTCGCCTGCCTTCGCGTCCAATCGTACAAAGGAAATCAACCCCTTATCGAGCGCCGACATTTTCAAAATATCGGGGTTCAAAGGCACCGGCAAACACCGACAGTACCAGCTAAAACACATAGCGGCTAACTAAAATGGGTGGAAAAAGCGAAGGCGTTAGCGCTTCCCGATTCGAGCACCTTTAAGGGTATTTTGTATATATACTGATCTGGTCTTTCCCCCTTTAGACCGTTATCTCTAAACGATCTCGAGGGCTTGTGCTGGCATCAGAAGCACTGGCAATAAAACTCTACTAGTGCAATAAAATGCGTGGTATGTAGTAGACTCTAGAAAGAAGGCGCGAATAGCAGACGCAAAAAGGTTAGGGGCAGGGTTACGTGCGTACGACTGTCATGTCAGGATCAGCAGCGATGTCTGTGACAAAACGGGGTAAAGAGGGAAAGTTCGGCTCGGAATGAGAAATTCGGGATGAGAAAGAAGCGAATATACTGGAAGATTGAGACGACGAGGACGACAACAGCTAGGAGTTATGGCTGAGGGAACGAATTAAACAACGAAGCTAGATCGAGGCAATAGCCCATGAGAGTTAAGATATGATAGCATCGACCTGAACAAGAAAGACAGAGGAAAAACGTAAAACAGTGGTGGAAGCAGGATGGAAGGCGTTAAAGATATGACTGTTCTGTATTCATTAGCTGAACAATACGAAATCTGTGATAGTACCGAATGTATTCAGATTCAAATTGGTTTCCGGAAGCGGGCAACGACGCGACGCAAATGGCAGTAAAGCTTTCGCTCCATGCATATCGTGCAGCGGATGCTGTTGCTTGTGCTGTTGTCCCATAACCTGTTTGTTTTATCCAGCGACATAGGCTTCATATTGCAATGAATCTCATCTCATGATTTACTCGTCGAGTTGCTGGCAGCGTCAATCTTTAGCCACCCTTTTTGCCTATGCAGCAGCGTTGTCATTCATCCCTTCGTTCCTCTCGAGGGAATACTATGCAATCAAGCAGGCGCCGATGACAGCAACACTTTAGAAAACTGCTAGTACATCCCTATGTATGTATATATGTATGTACACACTAACCCAAATGCGACTCACCAAATGAATTCTCGGGGATTAGGCTTTGTGTTGCTGAGGTGACCAATTTCGATTAAATAGGCATAGATTCTGAATGGAATGGAACGTTGTAACGTAGGTGATTCGATAGGATCGATTAGTTGTTAATATTAACAAGGATTGGTTTTAGGGTTGGTCAATTGTTTTTCGTAACTTGAAGCTACGTAAACATCGTCATACAATATCGTTCATACGATGTAACTACACCGAATTTTGCTTTGTTATGGCTGTATTTGTTAGAGAATCGATGCTACGGACCACGTGTACCGCTCTAATGTTGTGTGAGAAAGAATGTTAGTTCATTGACGAGACGCTGACAAGACGAACTACGGTGTTCAATAAATCAGCGAGCCCCTTTTCATCATAAGCAAACACTGCATACGCTAACGGCTATGGCTCAGCCGACAGGTAGTTATATATTTGTTTCTTTTTCTTCTTATATTATTATTACGTACGCTACTAAAAGGTCGATTATTAATCTTTCCCTATAAGCACGATTCCATTAGGAGGCTTGAGAAGCGAAAACGAAGAAAAAATTAGATAAACAAAACAGTATCCTAAAGAAAATGGAAAAAAATTCAGGAAGTTACTAAGTCTAGAAGGCAAACAAAGGCATGCACAAAACCTGGGAAAGGCTTTATTATAGTTATGTGCAGACAGAGACAGACATCAAAGGTTGCACGACTTCTAGGTTCTCCTTGGAGCTCTGATAGCCGTGGTTGGGCGGCGTTGAGAAATTTTCGGGGCAGCTGTTGCTGATCTACGGTCTATTTACGGTCTATCACGTCTCTTAGGTGCGCGTCTCCTAGGATTTCGAGAGGAGTAGTCTATTTTGTTGCCCCTTGCCATCTACTGATGGCCATCTGCTTTAACCCTACTTTGGCTTTCTCTCAAAGCGCCTTTGCTGTAAACTAATGGATGTACAATGTGCAGCACCAGTTGCAGGTGCTCACATCATAAACTGGGATTCGTACATTGCAGCCATCGGCTTAGCGAGTGTAGCCTAGCTATTCCGAAACACCACAAACGGTTACTGCGACAATAAGGCAAAATAAGATCTAGTGAGGGTGTAGCGAGAAAAGGCTTTGCTGTCCTGTCTACTGGTTACGTCTAGAACAGAGAACTAGGCCTTGAAATATGTACGAACATACCAGTGGTAAAAAGTGTAACGTTATTAACGCTCTTTTAAGCAAAGCGTGCTATTAAAAACTTGTTGTGGAGTTGAGGAAAGCAGAGAGAGACAGCAGTTAAAAGGAAGTTTGAGATTTATAAAGGTGAGCTATTCCAGAGATTCCAGAGGGCTGGATATTTAGTTGGACCAAGTATATCTTAGTTCGTTGATCTGCTGCCTAACTATGAATATATGAATTAATCACAGTTATTAACATTCGTCGAACATTGATATTCTACAATGTATCGTGCGGTTGAATCGGTACCCCGGCTTATATTGGCATACAACAAATGCTATACACAGTTATTAAAGCTAGCTGGCTTAACTTCACCCCTGGCAGGAAGGACCCACATACGCTCTCTAAAAGCACTAACGAATTCAGGTCATCACAACTCGGACGCGCTTATCAAAAACGATGCCCTCGTTCTCTCATCTCACAGTCAGTAACTCCCAACGCCCTGTAACCATGGCTGTCCGTTTCCTTAAAAGACAGTGGCGGTGCGTTATTTGCTTTAGTAAGCTGCACATCGGAAGATCGATAAACATTCGTAGCAAACTCCTTTTGTTGTTTCGCCTCCTTCGTTAGCACGTTTTGTCATTGTTCGATATATATACCCAAGTCCAAGCCCTATACCCTCTGTCCAGAAAGTCCTGAGTTTGGAGTCAACGAACAATTTCAGATACTATTGGCCCTTCTTGCGGCCAATTCGACCGACCTTTAACCCCTCGAACCGGAATGGGACGGTACACCCTCCCTAAGAGCAATCCGTTTAATCGTAGGCCCAACCTGTTGGACTTATTAGATTAGCAGTAGCTCGTGGCCCGATCGACGCTATGAAAGCTCGATCATCATTTATGGAATCTGCTAAGTGCGAGCGATCGACAACTTTACTTTCCTAAAATAGACACAATATGAGGTTTGCACACTGGTTTGTCTTCAAGTTAGATTTGAAACTCGCGTCCTCTAACATTCGGCTCTGACATGTCCTGTATTGACGGCTGACCCAAGCTGCTATCTAGCAAGAGCAACAAGATTATGATCAAGCCATGCTGGCTTGTAGTTTCGTGCTACGTTGACTGATTCGGCAAGATATCTAGTTCGTGCCGCCATGATGAAGCGGGAAAAAATTAGGGTTTGCTGATTCTTTCTTCTAGCAGCTACTGCGTAGCGTACATACTGTGTGGGTTTCCGAATTCCCTCGGTAAACCCCCCGTTGCGTTAGTTTTACTTTGAAGTCTCGCCATATACCGGACAAGTAATCATACCAGACAGGATTCTTTGTAGAAGCCTCTGGGCCTAAATTGTCATCTGATCGACGGACCAATTTCACTCTTTTCGCGGACATTCGTACTCCCCGACCCCTTTTCTGGATTTGTTCCGTAAATAGTCGGGGGAGGGAAGTTTCCAGAGACGCCCAGATTCTCGACGAGGACACTCGAAAGTCTCTTGTCATTCCATTGCTACGATGGAAATGAAAAGGACCGATTTAGGTTTGTCGTTTGAGGATGGCAACGAGTACCTTACAACCACTTTTTTTGAGCTTTATATAGCCGCCGCCGCTCACGTATATTTGTTAACAAAATCGTATTACAATTTAGTTCATTACAGTATGTATATTCGATGAGAATACCCGACTTCTTTTTCACCTTCTACTTGACCTCTCGTTTTTGTCAATTGTGATAGATAGAAAGGTAAGCGCAAAATAATCAGTGGTAAAGCTTGCATGAATGGAATCAAGAAAAATCTCTGCACATTGAACCCAATACCGTGAACCCTTTTAGAAACTTTATGGGCCCCTGGTTTAGCTGGTGAACAGGCCAAAAGTATAAAACAGGTTTTATTCATAGTTATTTAAACATCTTTGTGTCATTTGACTTAAGGGTATTCATTCATGGTCAACCTTTGTCCGCACCGATAAATTGACCGACGTTCAAACATCGATACGTTTCCTCATTGAAAACTTTGGAGAACGCTTGATGACACAAGTAACGACTGGTGCAGATATAGAACCTTGTGACTATTGAAGAAAGACAAACAATAAGGCGAATTTTAGCAAAACTTTATATCATATGCCTGCTAATGCTCACGCCAGCTAATCCACGGTTAAGGAACAAGTTCAAACGGAACGGATGAAAAAAAATCAACATAGTGAGCTGTCGAAAAGGTATTGATCGTTTCAAGCCAAAATTTCAAAATAACATTACTAATCTATCCCGTCACTGTAAAATCTCTGTAGCCTGTGGGCGAAAAAAGCAGCCGTTCATTGAAACTCAATTTACATTAAAGAAGTTCTGTGCAAAGCGAAACAGATGATAGTCTGATGGGTCAAGGTTTTAGCTATACGGCGGATTCATAGAAATTTCCCATCCAGGTTTTCTCAATTTTTGGAAAGTAGCTAAAGTATGCAGTAAAGATGTATGTGGTCTGGCATAATAATGGTAAAAGACGACGCCTATAGTAGTTCCAGTCGATTCGTTTCAATGACTTGCTGTAGCTTTATTTCCTGCTGACAATAGAGGTCCGAGTCGATCGTTGTTACCAGCCAGCAGTCATTCATAATGCACGATACCAATAAACGCAGGTCAATTTGGGCTTCTGCACAAATTTTGTATTATTATTATTATTATTATTATTATTGCATATAATCTATTTGTTCTATAAGCCGTGAAGAACCGCTTTAGAAATAGTTCAATGTCGCTGCGTTTCTCTAGAGTGCCGGCAGTTCTAACAAAGTTTATGGATTTAAACTGGACCCTCATTATAAGTACGATTATACAGAAATTTTACTCATCTTTAAGTATGAATGTAATAACGTTAGCATATCTAGTACTCAAGCTTACCAATGTCGATACCTGAAGTGTGCAAATTCAAAGTTATAAAAACCGTTCCGACATAATTCATCGATCCTGAATATATGCATAAAATATCGTA
This sequence comes from Varroa destructor, assembly GCF_002443255.2. NCBI lineage: Eukaryota > Metazoa > Arthropoda > Arachnida > Mesostigmata > Varroidae > Varroa > Varroa destructor. The sequence continues at coordinate 66,403,928 of NW_019211454.1, read as the reverse complement.
CATAAACATACTGTGTCCTAGAAACCGTGCAACGACCTAAATGACTCTGCTGATCTAAGGCTCGTATCGGTTAATAATAAAGTATCTACGTAGTTATAGGGCATGGCATACGTTGTCGTGGGGTAAATGGGTTAGCTAGGTGCCCCTGTGTGCTTTGATAGCGTGCAGAAATAAGCGCTTGTAAAGCTTCAAGTACGTAAATATCAAGACCAAGAGACTGACCTAACTAGCCATGGCTCACATCAAAAATTCTAACGAAAAACTAAAATGAAAAGTTAAATAGACGACTGCTATTATAGTGAAAATGTTGTATCCCAACAATGCAGATCGTTGTGATCCATATCTACTTGCTTAGACTACAATGTATTTGAGACGAAAACAAGTTATGCGCGACGCATACAACTGATGCCAGCTACTGAATGAAATGAAGTTCCATGTTATGCCTCATTTTCCGCTATAGTTAATTAATAGGATCAGACTGAACATGACGAGTGAGCACTTTTCAGCGCCCCCGAATATACGCAGTATACCAAATATAAATCACTGATTTATTTGATTCGCTTGTTGTAATTCAGTAAAGCAGTTAGTATAACGTTGAAAATTGAATGAGCCGACCAGAAACAGTGGTAACAAAAAGCATCCGATAGGCCAAATATAGTAGAGATAATTAGATACAAGTGCATATGTTTATAAGATAAGAAGGAAAAAAATGGAAGCTGCATTAGATGTCGAAAATCTTTGGGGCGACTAGAGGAGGGTCTAGGAAACGTCGGATGGGTCATAAAGGGGGGTGACAGATCCTGCTTGCGCATAACGAGCTTAGAGAGAAACTGAGTGCATTGCCGATTGACACGCATTGAAAGAGGGTGCTGACTCTCTCACAATCAGTTTAAAATGGGTTTGTTAAAAATAAGGCAAAGACTAGAGGCATGCATAGAAAGCTGCGAAAGTCGGGGGTACCCGAGACAAAAGGCCTCTCTGACAGGGTAAACCCCATCTAAAAGTGTCTGCTTAACTGTAGCCGTGACAGAGCTGAAGAACCCGAAGCGCAGACGGTGCCGAGTAAAGGTGACACTCTATAGATGTATACCTACCTACCTACCTAATGAGGGAGGTGGACATTGAAAGTGCAAAAAGGGCTCGACATTGGGGTACGTTTGCTTACTGTATTGCTGAATTGAAGTAGGATATGGGCCTTGGCAGAAGGTAGTGGACCGAATGAAGACGTCTACACCTCTGCCGACAGGAGTCGACCCGATCGTGGTGCGCGTAAAATTGCATTACGACTATGCAGTTTTTACGGACGATAGGGGCAGTCAAGCAGAGTGGCGAAACGTGATGTTTAGACGGGGACAAGATGAGTGAAAAAATGTGATAGTACAAACATTTTATAGAAGATCATGCGCGATATCGACGGATGGAAAAGCTGAACCTACCTGAAGCTAGAGCGGACGAAATTCTTGGGACTAACGTAATTCTTTAGTCGCACAACCTTCGTAGAGCTCATCTGGGTGCCTATTAATGAGTCCTATGTGCAGCTCAATCAATGACAGTTTAGTTTAGCAACTACGTAAGTGTCCTAAAAAAAAACACCCTGAGACTTTTCATGTTTAGAGGATTGAATAAATTTATTAAATGGTGTATATTATTCTGAATCTATTCACTTCCGTTTACAACAGCGAACAGTCTCTTATACGCATGTTTTGTCGCCTATGTTGTATTATTACTTATAATGTCAAATATAAATTTTTCTACTAAATCAAAAATGCGTATAGAAAGCGAAGAAATAGATGTCCATTGAAACAGATTTTTTTTTGCTTTACAGAGATACTGTCACAATGGTAACCAGGTAGCTTCGACTCCGGTAAGTGTGTAACTCTATACAATTGAATATTTATTATGTAGTCATATTATCTAGCCCCTAACGATTAGTTTTTCTTCTACTTAAAAATTACTCAGCAGAATTTTGGTTGTAAATTTAGTAGTTTGCGCGTAATATGTGCTATCTTACCTACCGTGTCCATAATCAGAATCATATAATAATATTGCTGGCTCGAGGAGAATTATGTATCGCTTCCGTTCCTACTCATATTAGCTTTAGAGGGAACTAAGTCTCTGGCATCATCGTTGTACGTTTTCGTCGAGCGGGCAAGCTCGAATCAAAATGTAGCAAGTGAAGTTTGGAGAGTCAGCGGCATTGATAATGGAGTGCTCCAAGGGGCGCCTCCCAATTAGTGCTATCCCATAGCCCTTGATTTCTCCATGCCTCTCCAGCGGTTGCTATAACGTTATTGCTACTTAGGTAGATATTGCTACTGCGGCATTTAGCGTGTGCGTCCCCACTTAAATGAGTAGCGCACGCTTCCCCCAGTTTGAGCCCAATAGGATTTGGATCTTCTTTTCCCATACTTGCGCTTCTCTCTACACCTTTACATGTACGTATGTCAGTGCTACCAAAAACTGTACTCTACTTCAACATCTCTGTCTTTATTGTGTATCACCCACACGTCCATAGGAACTCCTTTTCCTTCCACTTCCTTCGACTGATTCGCTTTCTCCCTATTACTTATTTCGTTCCCTGAGTACTTTTTATAACTGAGCACTGACTCAGGCTTTCTCTCGCTGTTTCCTCATATATCTAGCTTGTTATTCACCGCTGTGCACGCATTCTTGTTCTCCTCGCCTGTTACGTCTTCCGTCGTCAGCGTTCGGTGCTCTGTCGTTCCCCCCCGGTTTTTCCTACTGCTAACTCTGCTCTGTGTTTTCCCAGTTGAGTCTTACGCTTTTTCTTTTCGCCAGTACCCTACCCATAGGAATTCCACTCTGAAATATGAAGAGATTGCGCGTTTCGTTTTTATTTAGGAGCTCAGCTTTTCGCTCTCACTAATTCTGAGTTCATGCTTAAAGACCTGCTGCAACTCTGCTGGCAAAAAAACAATAGACTGCACTTATTATAAAAAAAAAAGTGCTATGTGCGATGCGGTACCTTTACTCAGAAAGACTGCTCACCTTCAAAGCGTATTTCAAAGTTGTGCCGCCTTACAGTTGGGTTTGAGGGTTGCCGGTTATCCCATAGACCAGTTGAAAGGTCGTAGGACCAAAATCCGGAGATGTTTCTCCGAACCCATAATCATTAAATATATGTTTTTGATTAAAACTACTTTAGACTAGCAAAAGTAAAATATCATTATTTGCCGGATATATATATATATATATGTCTGTGTTTCTTCCTTAGACCCATGAGATCTTCTCCCAGAAGACCTTAATCTTAAAATTATTGACTAGGATGAAAAATCAGTTACATTAAGACAGTAGCAAACAATATGGGTGCATACTGCAATCAATTATTACTAAAGGTCAGTAATGTGCATTGATTTCCAAGTTCACTCGATAGCTTTAAGAAATCACCGTTCTGTTACCTTCTTATGTCCACTTCAAAAGGCCCTTTAACATGTTTCATGTCTTTAATACGTTAATATCCCGCCCTGTTGCCCCTGGGAATGATAAAATCAGCCACTCAGTAAGGCCTAGAGATCTCTGCAAACCTGAGAAACCTTCGCCGTTGCGCAGGAAACCCGAACTGGGGTAGCGTACAAGTATTATGTATATAAAACATCCACGGGGACACCGTATATGGTCTCGAGTCTTTTCCGCTTCGAGCTACAAAAGACATTCTTGTTTCCCACCCCGCTGATAAACAAATACGCTCACACATAATGTATATGCTATAAATGTACGTCTATAAACACACACATAAAAACTTTCTTGTGTGTGTGCACGTCTGCTTTTAGGTCGAGTATATGTGGAATCAGCCCCCATCACTAAAAGCGTCCGTGAAGCATCTTCTGTGCAATCGGTCAACCCAATTGTTCTGTGGCAGGGGTCTCTTCGGTTAAAGCTAGACTGCAATACAGTCGTCCAGCTCCATATGCATGCTCCCGTTGCACGGCGCTCAAGGGGGTTGCGTACAAGGGTTATATGGAGTGTTTCGGCTAGCGCAAAGGGCATTCGTTCGGTCGGTCGTCGGGCAAGCATTTGTTAGTGTCCATTGCTACTATTCCCTCCTTCCCACTCTATTGTATAGTGGAGGTCATACCTCTGCGTGGGCGCGCGCGGCATGGATCAGGCTGAAATAAACGCATCTCTGCTTCTTCGAAACGTTCACCCGAATTGTATGGGACGAACACAGTCACTGTTTGGCTGGTGTACTGCCCATGAGTAGCTACTTGGGCCTTCTGAACTAGGCGAGCAGGATACTGCATGGGTTTATCTTGGGGCCTTGGGGACTTTAGGGACAAGCACATATAGGTTCTGGCATTCTCGACAGAAAATGCGCTGTATTCCACCATATATATATATATATATATATATACATACTTAGATTACTATACATATACAAACATAGGCAAAGGGGTACGATGAGATCGGATGGCGTCGGTACTATCGCCTACGGGTTGAGTTGCTAAGGTGTGTATACATACTAGAACTGGAAAAACCTATATGTGACCTTATATACATACATACATAAACATATAAACGTGTTGATATGTACCTACACTCGCGGTATTACGAAGTGAGTCTAACGTGAGGCCAAAACACTCAAGGGCTGAGTGCTCCTCTATTCAACAGCGAGTCCTGCCTCTAGCCACGGGCTCTAAGTCGCATCCAGTGAAGACACGTTACCTGTGGCTTGAAGTATTCAATATAATCCTTGGCCATCGCGGAAGGCTTTTAGGCTTCGCAGCTCTATATGACTACGCAAAGACGAGCTTTTGCGCATGCCGCCAGAACAGAAATTATTCGGTCTTAACGGAAACTAAGAGTAAAGGCATCGGTTGCCGATATACAGATATCCGTGTCGAGCGTTCAACCTATTCTTTGTGACACTCTCAAATATGCAGCTGTTATCGACACTGTACGAGTAAACATATATAGAGCCTAAGGGATAGAATTGCTGCAAAGGTCTAAGCGACAGCGAAAAGAACGTGAAACGATTGTCATCATCTAAAGAGGCTTGCCGCTACTATAGATGATGAAAATCGCCATACTTCATAGAGAGTCTGTGCGCCAAGTTCGTGTTTCTACGCTGTATCCATGACGCTCATGCTATCAACCCATTTTGCGGTCTACTGGCGTCACGCTGATAGAGAACTGACAACCGGCTCTAGACAAAACCTGATAAAGGACGGAGTCCGAATGTAGTTCACAGCGGCTGCTGCTTCGTGATTCGGGCCCTGCCACCGAAGTCAAGCCAGGCAGGAACTCAGTCACTGTAGGAAAGAGAAAAGCGGGCGCCACATATTTAAGCAGCGTCTCTGCTGCTACGTGGCCTCGGTTTCGCGAATCCATGGAGACTGCATTCTGCTCACGTACTATTCAGACATCCTTATATACATGCAGAAGCTCTCAGATAGAAGCACGGGAACAGTTTCCTCGTTTACCCTTCCTTAGACCCAAATCGTACCCACCACATCCTGTTTATGCAACCTGCCTTAGTTTTGCACTGGTATCGCTTTGCAATTCAGGAGAACGAAAAAAGTTGAAGACTCAACGGCCTTCCCTTCAAAAAAAGGGAGGAATCCCGCTTCCGTACTTACTTTTCTCACATGGCATCGTGTGGCAGTAGGAGATAGGGATAAATATGCACAGGATACTGCCAGGAACTCCACCTGCTTGGCCAGATAGAGGGCTTCATTAACCCTGGTCAGATAGAATGTCCCACTGCCATCTGCCCTGCCAAGATAGAAGACTCTCAGCCGTATCATGGTCGGATAGAGAATAAAGACCCCCCATATTACCTCTGTAACTTAGGCACGGCCAAGCGGATTGACCATAGCTAAACTGTTCTACCTAACTGTGCGTAAAACTCTACCTGGTGCAGGTTGTTTGCAATTTTATGCGAGCACGAACTAATGCAGTTTGTAGTCCAGTCATTGCCTTTGGCACATTTCACGTTCGATGAGAAGGAAGTTCTACTTAAAATAGATTAGATTTTTATACCTTTTCTTGGAAACGCGTTTGTTAAACCCACTACTTACTAAGAGTCGTACATTTTACACAATATAACAACAAGGGAGTTGTATTCGACCACAATAAAGGTCACTGGTCCTCTTTTGGAGGGTTTGAATCCAACTTGTATTCTTCAGTAGTTGCTTGCCTCTTATGTGTCACTAGTGCCTAGTAGTGCTCGTTACGTTCCTTTGTCGACCTTCTGTTTCGTCTCCTTGACACACTCCCAATGAAAGCAGGCCATGGTCTACTTGACTTCAACCAATTTAATCGAGGTTAGGTCGGCTGTTACGCGTATACTACAGATCGGTATCGATTTAGCTTGGTTTGACCCTTTTATTGGAAATGGAATATCCAGTGTTCAATGTAATGGAATATTGGGCCGGCTTAGACGACTAATTTGCACTTTGATTGGTCCGCTTATCGACCTCTGACAAAATTAAATAGAAAGGCTTGTTTGCGTTAGATTCTTTGCGGTTTTTATCTGACATGAAACATGTCTACTTAACTGCTTTAAACTGAGCGTTACGCTGGCCTTAGATAAACACTTAGTTGCAAATCTATTCTAGACAAATCTGCTTTGTACAAATAATATTAAAGTAATCTGTATAATATATCCACAAGATGCTAATGAGCACCGAATCATGGTTCACACCATTTCAGGAAACTACCTATATCATACAATTCCCGCTGATGAACCTCTTTGCTACTCTTGCGGCCTGTTTTGGACCAAAAATAAAACTTTGTTCTTGCTGATCCGGCAAGATGCTTTTGGCAAAGCTCACTAAGGAGCATCACTATCACAGTCACTGGGACACCTCCACGGTCATTAAGTTTGCCCCGGTCGCATACTTCTACCCGTTTCTCGATGAGTGAGTCGCAGCCGCAGAGCTGGGGGAACGACGATGACGGTGATGCTAGATGTGTTGGCGGCCCTTCCGTTCCTGTTTCTCTGCCAACCATCACGGACCAAACTCGAGTAGACGGACGCCTGGGGGGGGGAGGGGGTGAGACATGTTAAAATTTATTATCGTTGCTCCTCGGTTCCGACAACATCAACAGCGGCGGCGCAAGCGAGAAGCGAAGGTGGGAGCCATTGTTTTGTTGGCTGCGTTAATTTTCCGCTCTTCGCTTATTCTTTCTTTCCATGTTTTTTTTTTTTTTTTATTATACTTTTTGCGGTAGCGCGTCATATTTGTGAGGGAGTTTAAAACAGTTACTGGCTTAAGAGACTTACGGCAGAGAGAGGAGAACTGGCGGGTTAAAGGCCACGTTTTTAGCAAGAGCCACTACGGATTATTTTCCTGATCGCTTAAAGGAACGGCAAAAGAAATTCTAACGGGACTAGTTGCAGTAGTAAAGCTAGTTGTAACAGCCGTAATAATCGGGCCGTCAGTAATCGTATTGGTGCAGAAGGAACATCGCAATAGTAGTTGAGAGATGTGTGATACCTAATGCCTTCCGCTGTCTCTAGCATTGTCAAAGGGAAATCTTCACTGTGTAAAGACATCGGTGCCGGTCGTAGAGTTCCAGATAGAGATAGGTAAATTATTAACAGCCAGTGGGGTACACACAAACACATTATTTGTCTGACATTAAGGCAAAACGCTCAATAGCTTTTGGGTTCGGTGTACATATGTATAAGACCCTATGAGTTTCAGGCCAGGCAGCAAGAAGTAACTATGTTACTAAAACTGGTAAATAACGCTCAGTACAAAAAACGAAGAATAAACCTCTATGCGACTGACCAATTTTACTGCGAATGATTATAGTGTTGGTACAACTTCTGTTTGCAAGTACCCACGTCACGCTTACTAGCTTCATCACTAGACAGGTACCGGTTCCGGAAACGGAAGTCACTAAGAGTTTCTCTTGCGAATTGTTTGAGTGATGAACGTTCATGAAATAGTGATATTTTATTGGGATATTTGAACACAAATTATCCACTGACTTAAAATTCTTCTAGTTTGTGTCTTTCGCTGTTTTGACCCTGTATATATATATATGAATAGGTCGCAGCTAGCCATGGGGAATTAAAGCTTATTTTTTCTGCTATCTACAATGTAGCAAAAATGGTGGCATCTGATAATCGTACACCCGAAAAAAGTTCTGCGGACCTTACCCTGAAAGCATCTATTCTAGACCACGAGTGACCATCACAACCAGGACAGACGCCGCAGTTCTATATGTATGCATTTTTCACGTGCGACTAACTCGGCACGCATGAGCGGCGTTCTGACATTACGTGCAATTGTTTTGTCAAAAGTACCTCTACCTCCATAGTAGAAAATAAATGTTAGCGTTATTTCTAATTTTTCTTAATTTAATGTCATGCTTAAGTTCGTTCGTAAATGTCAAGTGTATGGTCGTGGACGCAAGTGCCCGTGCGATACTTCTGTGAAGCAATAGCCAATTCCGGCGCTTCGTAGCTTCGACCCTGATGATTTATAATGCATAAATGTGGTACACATTATGAATGGATTCTATAAAATAGTACACTTTACCGAGCAGCATCAACCATAGAGATTTTGCTATTCGAAGAAAGAACAAAATCAGTTAGCTCTATGTTTGTAAGCATTCAACAATGTTCATTTTTTTACGTGGGAATCAAATGGTACAATGCCAAGGAATACAGTTTATGTATATATAGTTCTGAGTAGAGTATATGTGTGCAATTAACTTCAGTTCACCTCCCGTTTCATCTTTGTGTCCTTATATGGCCCCGTTTAGTAGGGTCCAACTCCTTTACCAGGTAGGTATTTCATTTCCATAAAAATGAGGAAATTCTCCAGACGGAAGAAATATTAGCCTCTGCATGGAGGAGCGGATCAAGCACCAGGGCAAATATGATGCACAGCTAAAGCAGACACAGATAGTAAGATGTGGTGTTAAATTCGTAAGGATTAAATTGAAAGGACTGGGTATTTATCAGAAGTGTCTACGATGATCGTGCAACGTTCGTGCACATATTCAAGGTTGCTTGTAGATCAGACACTACCAATCGGCTATTTAGTAGTCCGTATTCAATCTTCTTGTAAATGTTTACACAATCGTACACGCTTCAGACTCTAAAAATTGTTGAATTTTTAGACTTTTTGTCTACATTTCAATTCGAATTATTAGTCCGTTGTACATTTTTATGTATGGCGCGTTCGAGCGAGACCTCAATGAGCCTAAACGTAGCAACATTACTTCATTCACAACTGACATTCAAAGGTTATTTTGAGATGACCATTTTTGGAAATGACTTCTGCACGGTTTAAGCCATGAACTGAAACGGTGCCCAAAACGTATGAAAGCTACGTAAAATAGATACGTCCGTCATGGATGTCTCTGTTAGCACATGCATAGGTTCCATTCAAATATCGGTTTTCACTTAGATATAGCAAAAGCATTCGACATTGAATTCTTTTGTTACGGCAATATGGCGAACCGCTTTTTGCCAGAAGATGGAGTGTTAGATATAAAAGGGCTATCCGTTCCAGTAGATAGGATAGAATAGAAAGGACGACGAAGCAGCTTTAAAAAGAGCCATTCACACAGGCTTTACTTGCATAAAGCAGCATAACAGGGCTCACATTCTTTGGTTAGCGACAGATGGTCGCCATTGCCATTGGCTTAGGGAAATGCGGCGAGGTGCCATTGCTTCTTCATTCCCATCGGACTTCAGCCACAGAATCGACGGACACAACCTGATGGTGGTCCGACATGATGTACACATTCGCATATACACACATATAGTACCTATCTACATATTATCTACATCGCTTCTTCAGGCCGACGATTACGACAATTGGTGGGGTGGCGTAAATGGTACGATGGCGTGCATTTACATTCAATGGTCTCTCAGCCATGATGATGGTTTTGGCTTTTCCGCTTTTGACTTCCCGACTTGGGAGAGCTGACGCGGGTGAAGATGGGGGTTGAATTCGCAGTTGCAGCCAAATGAGGGCATCTGATATTGAGTATGGATGAGGGTCCAAACACCCTCTGACCCCCTGTGCTCAAAGTAATGGTGGGGTTGATTCACATTTGAAATTCAGATTACTTCAATGCTTGCTTGAACTTGAACAGAACCAATTCTATTTCTATATGTTTGCCACTACGTTGTCCAGCGAAGGCACTTACCGTACAGAGACCTGCCACAGCATATAACTAGAAAAGAGCGGATTGCTCACAGAAGCCTAATGAGGAATTGAGGTGGAATGGACAGATACAGCGATTTCGAGATTAGGACAAAATTTATGATAACGTAAATGAAAGTAGTTTAAGCCTGCTATATTTTTCTACAAATTGTTGAACAATTTGGCAACGCTTAGAACTGCTTTGATCAGCTTCAGGGTCAAAGTTGTTATTTCCTGTCATTCGAACTATGGCAACAGGCTTTTTAGCAAAGATCACCGCAACCAAAACTATAGATTTTTTTTTTCTATTTGTCGAGTATTTAGTACATTATGATTAGGTACCTTATGAGGAGGTGAACTTATCGTTTCTTATTATTTGTCCATATACAATTGCTGAAAGTACAATACCGCAATACCTAGAGTATAGTTTCAGGTCAGTGCTTTGTTCGCTAAGTATGTAATTACTGCTGATTAGAACCGCAGTGAATAATTGTGCACTTCAAACGAATTCCCTTCGTGCGCTATTCTGGCTTGAACCTACAAACGTAGATACGACAAAAAGATATTAGTGATGCTAGAGGAAAAAGAGAGGTTCTTATACGCAGAAGTCATGGGCTTCGCGCATCAGCAAACGTGATAGGTCTCAATTTTGAAGCTGTTTCTCAGTTGCCTAAACGTTATGCAATGCGTTTGTCCCAACTTTCTCACAATGACTAGTACAATAACTGATCGCTTTTATTTGACCTGTGATTCATATTAATAGTTCCAGGGTTATACTTTTTTGCCGCGCCGTTCTGAATGCAGAACTAACAACAGTGATCGCATGAAATGATACAAGCGTTTGTTCGTGTTCGACAGTAAAAGTAGTAGTTGTAGTAGAATTGTTATGGCAAAGGAATCGATAGGCAATGTCTGCGATCCGCCATAGACAGATCCATAGCATCGGCAGAAGAGGCAGCGAAAGCAGTAGCGTGCCAGCAATGATGGTATATAGAAGTTGCGGCCGCCATTGGCCTTTAGCCTCAATCTCAGCTTCTCCCTCTTTCCCGCTGTTTCTCTCGTCAGTCTGTAACTTTAGGGTCTTCACGGACGAGTAAACGCAGTGCAATGCTGCGGCTCAGTGGCTGAGCGCCGACCCGTTGGCGACCGACCCGCACGCTTCGCCTGGTGAACGAACGAAGAAGCAGGCGAGCAGGAAAGCAAGCCAATAGGCGATGGACGGCATCTTCCCCGTCAGCCTTCGCTCGTAACGCCAACTAGGTCCTCCATCGGCTGTCCGTCGTCGCTGTCGACTCCTCAACCCCCTACTGACCCCCTTCTCCCGCTCTCGATGGTGTCAACCACGGCAAACACTCTTCGGTACTGTAGGGTTTTGCCAATCGTGGTACAGTGCGCTGGGCCACGAGGGGCAACATACTGCGCCACTGCTATGCGAACAGGGGCCCTCTCCCATTTTCCTGAGCCCTCAAGGCATCAACCTTGCTAACCTGCTATTGCTACCGCTTCTACAAGGGTGTACATACCACGCCATACAGTGCCGTCCGAACTTCCTATGCCACACTGCCGTTGGTATAGCTACAAAGGCACTTTGCATCGATCCCTCTCATTCGTTCGCTTGCTACTCACTCGATGCGCTTGCTCTGCTGCTGCGGGACTTGGGTCGAGACCGTTTGGAGCACACGAAGACGCAATCTTCGTCGACGATAGCGGCCGCCCAATGGCTCCGAGCAGGCGAAGCAAACTACCCCATCGAAGTACACATCGGAGTTTAGCGAATGCTCTGTGCCGGTACCGGCGGTCGCGGTGGTGGTGAGTGAGTGGTTGAGCAAGCTTTGTTGTGAGGCGGCAGCGGCAGCAGGAGCCTGTAAGGCCTGCTGCATAGTCCTGTAACCTTTTTAATTCTGTTTGGCAGCCATCTTGATTTCTGTTGTATTCATGCCCGGACGTCAACGGCGCGTTTTGAGCTTTCTGCTTGTTCGAGCGGGTGAAATAGGGGTTTTGATGAAGAAATGCACTAAACGAAGTATGTTGCAGTAGAAAAGAAATAGGAGCCAATGAAACGGAGCTGGTTAGCCAGGAACGCACTATAGAAAGCGTGTTCACAAGTAGTTCGCATGTGAAATTGGTTAGTCAATTTGGGATCGTTGGATGATCAGAATAATTTACAGATACGTTATAATCAGGATTGATGTGTACGCTAGAATAGAAATATCTTTTTCAACTAAAAGTTGAGGGAGACCTAGAAACGCATGAAACCATTAGCAGTTGATGAAATTTACTTTATATAAGCAAATGCATCAGAAAGAAAAGTTTTTTAACCTGAAAGAGCATATTTGGCGGACAATAGCAGTTAAAAATAGCAAACTTTCCCAGCGCCCTGTATATACCGGTATGAACCTTTCTAGTGCACGAACTATTACCTATTCACAGCCATAATTACTCTATCTACAGTGTTTGATTCCTTTCGATTCCAGCTCTTGAATACTAATACTATGTACACATTCACAAATATTCATGTTTCGAGTTCTATTTTTTCAGTTATCCCGACCGGGTTTACATTCGTTCGGCTAAGCAGTTCTTTTGTCCTCCGCCCATGGCAGAACATCATGCCAACCGCTACTTTTGCTTCGTAAGTTTGTCGAGAGCCTATATACATATATTGCGGGTGGCGCAAAGGCGGAGCTGGAGCTTCGCCATTCGACACTTTTTCTCTGACAAATTTGTCTGCTTCCATTGCCGCGCAGTGTCTCCATGCTTTCTTTGCCTGATCGTCGCTCTCAGTTCTTCTATTTTTCCATCTTCCATATATTTGCTACCCTGCTGCTGTCGTCCTTATAGCATGCAGGAGTACATACAGTACGTGAGGTCGGCTCCCGGCTATGCGGCATGGCGCTTCCATCATTGCATGTAAAGCAGACGTGTTCCTGTGAAAAGCAGTCAAAGTGCGGAATGATGAAGCTGATGCTGACTATGGTAATGATGATGGTGATTCTGCTTCATTTGATGCTTTGATGTTTGCCTCGACTACGCGCTCTCTTCTATCTAGATCCCTTTGAGCCGTTTTCTCAATCATCCAACCTTTTTAGAATTGCTCTGTCCTGTCTCCCGTTTTAGGCTTTTCTTGGATGCCTGCGCGCGACGCGGGCTATTGGCAAAAAGAAATAAGGACACATTTTCTAGGTAGTGATTCGACGCGTGACCAAAGCGGTAGGGAAATATCAGACAAAGCGACAAGGTGTTCAAAAGAAGCTGCCGCGTTCGAAAGATGGCGTGTCTGTTCATCCTCTGTCTCAAAGGGAATAAAGTGTCACTGAACCTCGGTAGAATCGCGCCGTTAATGCTTGCTTTCGAATATTCGACCCTACTTTAGCAACGCAGATCATAAATACAACATTTTGTTTTAATCTTTGGATGAATCGTCGTTCTTGCCATATACCTGAGGCGAAGCATATAGACGACAGGTGCTTCCTTGCTCTTCCTAATAGTTCTTAGGCTAGTATTTGCGGGCAGCTTTTTATGGACCGCCACAATGATGCCCATTCAACTTCAGTAGTGAATCACCAATGGGCTTGCCCTAGTAGACGGCCCACCGACTTATTGGAGCTCGAAAAGAATGTAATTTAACTTTCTTAAATGTATACGCTCATCTACACATAAATGTGGAGACAATGAATAGGCTTCCATTGTGGTCTAGCTAAACCAACCACATTTTTGTCACTCTTAACATGATTTTCCCGTTCGCACAACGGAGAAAGCTTTTGATAACATTACACGCATGTAGTCCCTATTGAATTTTATTAGAAACCTTTATACGTAGCACTAATGAAGCCTAAGGAAGATGTTGCTGTCTATACACTAGCCACAAACGGGTCTCAGCAAAGGACAGGGTGGAGCCTTTTTCGCCTAGAGGATCAGTTTAACTGATCTTGCGTATGCATTATCGCCTCTACGTTATAGGCAAGAATTAAATGAGAAAATTGTGCCGATAGCAGGTAGATACTTCTCCATTCTTCTATTATATATATATATATATATATATATATATATATATAGGCGACAACACTGTCCTGCTGCGATCTGAGATACGGAGCGCATGTATAACAAAAACATGTAAAAATCGATAAATGCTCATTTGATCTTTTTTACATTGAAGTTCTTTTGGGAGAGTACTTCGACGAGTCGAACGCTGTACCATGCCTTGAAAAACTTACCACAAGCGAGACAAAATCCTGCGCGGGGCTGCCTGCAGATCTTATGCTGAAACCTTAATTCTTATATACGGATGTCGAGACTGCTATACAGTGTGTGGTGTGCGGTAAACCTCGAACTAAGAATCGACCAACTATATTGAGTTTTCTCTTCCTTTATGCACCATGCATTATAGGGATCCTTCAATTAAAGAGTTATTAGGGTAAAAGCTGGCTTAATTGAGCCTGGCAAATACATTTTTTTTTTTTTTTGGAATATGCAGTTATCACGACTCCAATATACAGTTTACTTATGAGTACAGACTATTAAAAGGAGAACGCTTCATATGTTTCGAGAAAAAAATTGGAGGACCTTGCCGTTTTGGAAAAACCTTAGATTGATGTTGTCGATCGACCTTGTCATTCAGTATCCGTCCATTCGCATCGACCCAACAATGTCGAGAGTTCTCCCTGTAAGACATTGAGCCCGAAGTCTTGCGGGCTATCTTGACTCTTCCAAGAGTTTGTGATAGCGGCTATGCCGAATGATTGTTCTAAACGTGATTTAGTCCTTTTTCAGATTCTCTGTTAGTCCCTCCTTCTCGGTGTTTGCCATCCAATGTCGCGTCGTGCCGTTTCTGGAGTCCGCTGCTTTGTATCTACCGTCCTTTATCTCTGGGTTGTGGGGAGGGAGCTTGAAATTTTTTTCCTCGATGAGAAGCAGCTAGAGTGACGACAACTCCAACGATATTCGCTTTATAACGTCCTTGTCAGCTTTGTCGAGGGCTCTGCGTCATCGAAAATTTTTAATTAACCTTGTCTTCCAATGAAGGAAACAGCCAAGCACCGAACGACGGAGCTAGCGGCGGCGTTCGGTAGTCCTAAAATTACGTTATTCTGGCAAGCAGCATTCAGCATTAATCTGTATTGCCGCAGCCTGACCCTTCTTATTCTCGCGATGTCCTGTGTGACATTGCAGCGTCGAAGTAGCATATGCCGCCTGCCGCCTCGATGTGCCTTTCGCGTCTACAATTCTATGCGTATGCATGTATGTTCTTTTGCTTTTTCTCATTAGTTCCTCTGACCAGATGAACCGTGGCCCGTGTATACCTGGGCGAGCCGCGAGTCGATGTGGATTGGCATTAGCCATTCACAAAAAAATTGGCCCAATTGACTGACACAAACGAACGTTCTCGTTCGTATCAGCTATGAGCTTAAGTCACTCTATTCAGTGTGTGTACACGCTTTGTGCATATCTCACTCTGTATGCGTCTTTCTGATGTCTCGAGAGAAGAATGGTACCGAGGAGACTGTAGGATTAAGGAGCCGTCCACCGTTGTACAATAAAGTCCGTGCAGGAACGTTGACGGGTGGGAAGATCTAATAGGTGGAAGTAAAGGGAAGATTGAGGGAACCCAATTTCTCACCATTGAAAGTCACTACCCGTTGCGAATTGTGCGTCCGCAATCGGGCCGCATGCTCGGTTTGCATTGGGCTGGTTAGTCAGACCAACCCAGGCAAGCGTTATTGCCAAGCGCCACGCGACTCTTCACAAATCCAACATGCGCATCAGTGCGAAGTGTTTATCGAATGGCGAATTAGGGGGGGGGGGGGGGGGGAGACATAAAAAGGGGCATGAAAGACACCGCGTCGACCAAGCGCAACAAATTTGAACAGCCAAGGGACGATCGAGAGGAACGGAACACGGATACGAGATGGTGAATTGTTCGCAACCTAACCTCCGGCTACTGTGGACCGACAGATTGCGTGGTGCTGGCTTTTGCATTGGCTTTGATCACGAGGACGAGAACGACCACACCGTGGTAATCTGGTTTCATCCCTGTGAGTGGTAGAGCTATGGTGGTAGTAGCGGGCCGGTCCTTATACAGCTCCGCTATCAACACGAGACCGCAGCTATGTCTTGATGATGTAGTTCGCCTCTGTACTAATGTGGAATAGGATGAGATGGCGCCTTCTTTGTATTTAGCATTGGGAAGTCGGCAAAGAGGCCTAGTTTGGGGTGACTGCGACAGGCACCCTCAAAAGTGGACGAGGGGGATTCGTGTAGCATCGCATAAATCGGCGTGCTACATTGATACAACGCCTCGTCGGCATTGATAATGGAGCGTGGCGGTTTGTGCGAAGACCAATGGAACGGCAGTAACGGCCAATATGAATGTCTATGACAAAGTAGGAAAGAGCTGCCGAGGTATTCGTATAGAGGGGTATAGCAAATCATTCGTCTCTTTTTCAAACGCAATGATGCTTAGATAATTTGATAAATCCTATGCACGCTTACCATGTGTATTACTATCTAAACCCATTTGGGTGCGTCTATTGGCTCTTTTATACTTTCGTGAGATGTATTCCTCTCGCTGTCTTCCTTTTTCTTCAGTGTGTATACTCGTGACGGTCTTTAATTGGAAGGCAATCGAAGTTTGATGAAAGTCTCACAAATGTACACTGCAGCCATACGATTCAAAGCGAATCCAAAATGTACACTATATAAAACCACTAAACCTTGGAAAGCAAGCAGGGGATACGATAAACTAGTGCTTTCTAACGATGGTGTTGTCCTGAGCACCCAAAATCGGAAGATCAGCTAACAAACAGTTACATGGAACGGTTCGGCTATAAATGATTTGTACGATGACGACGAAATTGCAGCGTTTCATACTCTTTTGATTATTAGTATGCACTGCACAATTTATCTAGCACAGCCGTCAGCATAAAAAAAAAAATGAATATGAGAAGTATCGTGAAACACCCAGCAAAGAGCGGTGCAGTAACGGAAAGCATGACGTTATTGCCTAGGGTGCGCACTCAGTGGTGGGTCGTGTCGGCTGGCAGCGATAGTGAGTGCCGTTCTAATTAAACGTTCTGATCTAATATATCAGCTGCTTGCCTGACTCCAACCAGCGATTGGTATGTATTCTGCCTAGGTAACTAGCGCTGGAGGGTACGATGGCGAACATGTGCCGGAAGCGTATCCCGCCAACGATTTTATTATTAAACCGAACCCATATCCCTTCCGCCGCTTGGTCATATTTGCCCTCTACCATGTTGCACATTAGATATTAATTTTAAGTCAGACAAGGGGGTTGAGGGTAACAATCTATCCGCGTGATATTTTCTGGGTTTACTTGTACACGAATCGAGTAAACTTTGCCTGTCGTGTATGTAGCTGTATCCGACAATTCGGGTTCGACGATATTACGTTTAAGTCGAAGAAGGCTGAACTGATTTCGACATGTTATTTCTTTTAATGTTGTAGGACTTTAGGCCGGAGCCGTAGCCTTGCGTGGCGGTGAGGACGGAGCTGCAGGTCATGGATGGCTTGAACCGAGTGGGTCCGGGCAGTCGCGTAGGGCCTGGCGGATTGCTTCGCAACCGCAGCCAGGAATGGACGCTCCAAGATTCGAGCTCGGACAACGAGGATGACCTGCGCTCATCGGCCAACGCCAAGGCGGCGGTCCACAACATGAACCTCAATGGAATGGCCACTCATCACCATCAGCATGAATACGAAGAGCCGCGTAACGTCGTCGAGACTCGAAAAATCTCCCTGGGTGAGTCACAGTAGCCTTCATTTTCGCTTCTGTATGACTATTGGATTGCGCCGCCTGATAACAACATACGCAGTTTCCAAGAAACTTCAGTAAATATTCATTTTTTAGCCTCCATTTATATTGCACAGTTGCCTACTTAGTACCACTTTTTGTGAAACAGGTTTGTTCAGCATTATTTCGATCGTAGTGGCTTCCTGCTTAGCAGGTCCGTAAATGCACAGAACTTCTAAGTGTATTGTTATTTATCTTACAATCATTGAAACGGGAACTTTTGTTGTGATATCGCATCGCCTTCGACAAAGAAACGAAATAATAATCATATATCACTTTATTCGCTTGTAATAGTATTTTCCGTGGCTATAGGGTTAACACGTTATTCCTCTTTCATACTTGAAGTATCGAGCTCGTTGATTCCGAGACGGTTGATGCTTCACCCGGATATCGTTGAACGAATGATATCCAATAAACACTGGGGCTCAGCGACAATTCTCAAAAAAAACATGCCAGAAAGATAGAGGGCTGTGCTATTTTCGGTGCGTCAGATAGACGCCATCATAGGTGTATTGGTGTGGTCCACAGCGTAATCCAATATAAACATAAAAATCAGCTTGCGTTATGTACTCTGGCTTGCTTAGCCCCTCTCCCTTTTACGCAGATAGCTCGTCTTTCTCTCTCTCTCTCTCCCCCCCTCTCTCTCTATCTATCGACAAGGCTTTCTGCTCGACTTTAGTGTTTCCGTCGAAAAATCGAGATGGAACTTCGCCTGCGTTAAATGTGTTAGGATGCCGATCCATGGATGAGGGTGGATTCGCCACTCGAGGCCCTTTTCGTTCACCCGTCCCGTCAATCTCTGTGCTAACTTCGCCACGCGTGCAAGGTGTTACTAAATGAGTGCCGGTACCCCACTTTCAAATTCTTTGCAAGCAAGGCCAGGCGGGTTTCTGACCGATCCGTTCCGGTGCCACCGCTTAAACTCTTACCCCGTTTTACCCGTACCCGACTCCCCATCTTACTTGCCAGACACGTATGATCTGCTTTTCTTGTCGGTCTTCTGTTCTAAATGAGCTAATCACCAAGAACGTCGTACTTGCGTTTCTGGCATCGGAAAGCCAAATGATATATGCATGGACGAAGGGCATCAATACTGTTTCTTTAACTGCTCTTTCTTATTTATATATTTAATTACACAATACCTTATTACATGCCTAGCAAATTGTTTAGCCGCCGATTGGAACACTATAGGGAGAATGTACTTGCGTCTACGTTACAATGGGTGTTAATTTTTTAATTGACTGGTCGTTTTATCGAGTGAGAAAAATTATAATTTGTCTGGGCTGTATATAAACCTATGTATCCTATATTAAAAATTCATACGTTAGAGACATGTATGGCAAAATGATGACTTTCGCCGACGACGATGAAGTAATTTAATTTAATCGATCAGAAAACAACACTTCATATTTGTATTCCACTTTTTTTATTTCGATTAATTTTCTAAGTGCTATCGGTACTCATCAGTAAAATCCTTGCAACTGGGCATCTTTTCTAGCTGATTCTTAAACCTGCCAGGTTCCTATCGGCGTAACGAGTTCGTTATTCTGAACGCTCCTTCTTTCCGCGTCCTCGTACGCCTGCTTTGATGATGATGATGATCACTTTCCGACGTTTTCCTCTTACAGCAGCTGCTACCGCGCAGCTGTACTGGAACTCTCAGAGTGTACTGAGGGAGCCACTTCGGTTTTTCCATCCGGAGCCAGTATTCACTCATTCATTCACTTGCCGTCGAATGTTCGAGAGTCTTTGCAGGACGTTCAGCCGCGTGAGCGGACGAGGCTTGGAGCAGCGCGTTCCGATTACACGGTAGTAGTAGATTAGTACAATAAAGTCAACTTCAATGTCTCTCTTTCAGCTGCCACTCTCGAGTTCGCTATATACAAGTAGCTCAGCGCTGAGTCGATTTGGAAGCGAATCGTGAATGAGAGTTGGACTCGGTGAGAAAGAATAACGGTAGAATTTGACCACTCCTCTTCCAATAAAGCGAGATGACTGCAGAGGATTTGGCAAATTTAAAAGCATAGAGATATTAAATGGCAGCAAAATCATTCATGCATTATACTGTATTCTGGTGATAGAATTAGCGTGTATGACCATCGTGCTGAACATTCGCGAATATTTGAATTATAAATGCTCCAGTATACTGATGATCCTAAGCGATTTGAATAACCCACCTAAAAACGAGAAGAAAACCCCTAAGTGAAGCAAACGATAATCCTCAGTAGATCAACATGAAGACGATGCATCAATATAACGAGCAAAATTTTAAATGTCGATAACCTTTTAAAGCGCCAATATGCACGTGGGATAATAAAAGTGAAGCAGTTTAGCTGTTTTCCCAAAAATCCACTAGCGTTCCGTGTTTAGCGTTTGTCATTGGTTGCGCATTGTAGATAGCAAAAAGATTTACGAAAGACATGGTAGGACCGGTTAAACTATCTATATTAGTGGTATTATGCGAAGGACACAATTAATGTATGTGTTAAAATGAGTATGCCTAATACAACGCTGAACCAAAGATGGCAGTCACAGCTTCTTGTGCTTGTAACAGGACATGTAATTATTTTAAGGACGACCGGTGGTATGCGCGAAGACTCTCTAGAGGTTTTTTTTTTCTTTTCTCTCATGCCTAAGGAGTCAACGTGGCCCGCGACGGCTGACTAGGGGTGTCCGAGAAGACTTGCGGTGACTAGCCTCCTAGAGGGATCGCCTGAAAGAGATGACGGGCCGTAACACATAATGACAGCGAGCGGAGTACAAAGATGAGGGGAACTGCCATATTAAGTTTTTGTGTCTCATAAAAACTCAGTCGAGGCAGCGGCGGCAGTGGTAGCAGTAGCATGTTGTCGTTCTATCTGTCACTCCTGACCCACAGCAGCTGCTGTATACCGTTTCCCACACATTTTCTTGCGTTTTTTCTTGTTTTCCCTCTGTCTCTTTCATTTTCCCTCTCGCTATTTGTAAAAACTGGATAGGACCGAATGGGTAAACGACGACGACCGGGCCGTCGTACACCTGTGCAGTACCTACATCTTATTTAGACGCTGCCCAGCCCACAAGGACATACCGGAGTGTCGCATCCTTGTTATTATTATTATTTTACTATCCTTACTTGACTACGTATCAAAGCCTGTTATTGTCCAACTATCCACGGACTTTACAGGCAAAAGTAATTTCGGTCTCCGATAAGGAGTAAAACCTCGCAGTCCTTTATAACACAACAGCGACAGCGGCAGTAGAAACAACCTGGTGATATACAACTGTCCTCGGCTGTGCAGTCCTTTTCACACTCGTCCTCTCCAAGCAGACGGCATAGAATGTCGACAACACAATACATTAATAACGGTTGAGACTCAGGGATCTGCTTTGTATCTGTTTCTGACGTGGAAGACGTTGGCGTCATTTGCTGCGGCGTTTCCACGTTGCCTACTTCTATGCGAATTGTAGGCCATGCTATACTACAAGTGGTTAGCGTCATCGTCGGCTGCGCCGCTGCCTTCCCTGAAAAAGTGAGTGGTGTTTACATACAAGTGGATGCTAGAAGGGACAGAGACCATTTGCCACAATGCGAAAGGCATTGGATATTCTATTTCTGTAGAATTGCTTTAATTACGCTAATTACTCAATACAGTCCGCATTACTTGGGGCTTTTAATTTGTTTATTACTTTCAGCATTTACTTTTTTTTTTATATATTAAATGACCGCAGCTGGACTGTAGGGCAGTACTACAGGGGTCACTGTGTCATATGCCATGTTTCATTCTATCAGTTTTTGGTTACCCGATCTACTACATAACTAAGCAATGGATTCACAACTCCTTTATATATTCACATATGTAGGCGTCGTGGGTGTTATCACATCATCTTCATATGCAGACATGAATACAACAAAGCTAACGGAGGCTGACGGCACAGATCGGTGCTCGTTTAGTATGCTTCAATCGAAGTACTAGAAATGCAGCCATTGAGGTTTAAGTGTTTGTTATATCAAGCCTGTTATGAATCTCAACAGTCGGCTTTTCGAATGGGGGGGAGGACAAAGTTAGGCTGTGACGAAGTGATGACCCGATACAAGAAAGCTGAGCATCATCAATGCTTTGGGCTAAAGGGCCCCTTCGAGGTATTATCCGCGAGCTTGCCTCTTAGAGTCTATACCAATGTAAGCGATGTTATAAGGATATACTTTTGCTGTTCATGTCTGGAAATGTTCAACAAGGTTGGAATTCAAGACGTCGTCCGCATTTAGCATGTCGTCACAGGAAGAAATTTGAAACGACCTAACCTGTTAGGTTGTTTCAAATTTTCTGCTAGGTTACGGTCGAAATAGGCGTCATCTCGGTAACCTTGATTGTACTGGCCACATTTAGAGCACTTGGAATGAAACTCGCACCACATGAGACTGCCTAGAACAGTTCGCTGAAGATTAGGCAACTACTAGTAATTGGCAATGCTGTGATTCGCCGCTATTGGCCCCTTTCCTTTATCCGTGTATGCGTTCCTCTCAAAAAAAGACCCGCAGTGTATCAACATCTCTCGACGACTTAAATGAATGGTGTCACTATCTATCCCAATTTTTCGTGTTAGCTCTGCCAAGTGAGCTAGTGTAATCGCTGCCTTTTACTCTTTGTTTGTTCTTCTTTGCTTCACTGTGGCAGGGCTCCAAGGCTCCTAACGAGCAACGAACATGGACTTCATCTTCTTTACAACTAGGTTCTAGCTTTTTACAGCCATAACAACGGTACTCTGAGGCCATTATAAAATAGCCGGGAAGTGCAAGTTTCTACTCTTACTGGATGCACATAATCTACGCATAAATCAGCCTTACTATCAGTCGCTTTAAGCCGTTTGTCTGCTATCGGCCAGAATGACGTAGAGAAGCGTAAAGGGTCACCACGATGCCAAAACGGACCAAGTGGGTCACAGCGCATGCTCCATACAAAGTCATAGGACCATAAGGGATTGTGGCCAGGCGCGGTCGACAGTATACCCCAGCCACCAGGCAAGCATATAAATATATCTTGTCTTATGTACTCATACACGTGGCCACACCAGGACTTATACGGACAGACGCTGAACAACACTGACACGTCAGTGATGATAAAATATTTAAGCGCGGAGATCTGTTTACTTCTATATGAGCGCTAAGCTGAGCGCTAAGGTTCATTTAAAAGCGGCGTGAACCCATAGGATCGGGGAGTCCGTGTAGGTCATGGCACAGACCTCTTGTACAGGACTTTTTCGATGCACTCCTAGAACGCGTCCTTCTTTTCACTGCTTAGGTCGTCGTCGTCGACGACGACAACAACAGCAACGAAATACAGAGGCATGCAGACGCATGCGCCCACATCTACCTACGCTTTATTAACTACTGGCGTTTGCTGTCCGGAGGTTGGCAGATCGGAAGCTGCGGCCTCTGCATGAAGGAGGGGTGTTGAGCAGGGGATCCGAAGGCGTGGTAACTTCGGCCAGCGGTTCACTGAACCTGCCTGCCACAATGTGAGCAAAGAGGAGGTGGGTTTAGTAGATATAATACGTAGACGCAATGGCGGTATCGCAATTACCGGCACCACTACGGCTACTAGTAGTGACCACTCGGATCTAGCAGTAGTGCAACAATGTCTGCAGCCCTCATCATTTTTCGGCACTACGGGGTGCCGACTGCCAATCGGAGTCCGGAAACTCGGGAAGCAGTTGGCCCTACATCGCCAAACAAGAGTTAGTACTGTAGCATCACTACAATGCTGGGCTATGCGAATGTATGCTTCTATGGCAAAGTGCTACAGAACTGGCCATTAATATTACGCCACGCAGAACCTTGATACAGGTTAGCATTGTTTGGCTAAGCTTACCTTCGTGTTACTATTGTACTAGTCGGCTAGAAATAAACGATCGTAATGCTTCACCACACGTAGACACACATTGTGGGAAAGTAATATTCGTAGTAATGACGACGCATATATAATAATGTAATGTAGTATTAATTATTGCTGCTCTGAACGTGTAACTCTATTAAATATGATAGAATTGCCTAACGTTCAATTAAACTAGGAGTTCTACGTTAGCAGTGCAGTTAGCAGAGCACAGCGTAAGATACGAAACAGAGAAGCGAAGTGCGTGCAGAACATTTGTATGGACACAAATATTCTATTGATGTTTGTATCCTGGCGTATATTTCGGTGTCTTTGCAGATGGCGGCCGTCTGGGTGGTGGAGGTTTGGTTGGCACGGGCCTGAAGGGTCGCAAAGGGAATACGCCTAATGGCACTGCAAACGGCCCGTTTAGCTCGATGGAAATGATCAATGCGAGAGGTTACGGCCTGTCTTCCGGGGCAGGTGGCGGAGTAGGAAATGTTCAAGGAGAAGATTTTCAGGCACCGCCGCAATACCCTGGCTATGGGACCGGTACGTAGTGCTCCAAGTGGTACCTAGTTCCAGGGAAATTTCTTCCATAGCGTTGCCTACAGTGAATCTCATAACGCTCAATCATTGTCAAAAATAAACCTTTCATTTATCCGGTTGTCATCTGTTACAATTTGTCAACTCGCTGTCTACACGTTCCTTCTGTGAACAGCTCTGTATTTGCTGCATCGCTTCTACTTTGGCTGTATTTATTTCTAGTAGTGTGTCCTATGCAACCAAACCATTTGATGAAAAATTGCATACTCGAAACTGATCTTCGCATTACTTCCTCGCAGTAGTGCAAGTACGCGAAAGAGTACGCAGTTGACGAAGAGGCCATCGTGTAACAGACTGATGCCTAACACACCGCGGTATCTGATAGCATTTGCCGAAACCGATCCAGGCGTCTTCAAGCTAACTATCTCTCTATTTGAACAAAAAGCCACGCCCCGAACGATAGGAAAAGGTAGATAATAATCAATTGCCAGCTCGAAAACTCTAGCCGGTTACTCTAGAGGTTCTCCACTCAGTTGGAAGTTAACGACATTACTGTCTGTGTCATCCACGTCCACCAGGGAACATAGTTATGACGATAAAGCAAATTGTGCATAAATTTAGAGAAGGGCTATTGCCGACAACGCGTTGAAAGAATTCATATAATTTCTCTTGCGGTAGAAAAGAAAAGTCATTTCTATAGAAAATCAATATCGGAAATGAAAAAGCAATCGTTACGTTTACGAGAAGGCCTCTACATAGCATAATTCGATGGGATCCGAAGGGGTTCTCTGTTATCAACTCCGGAAACAAAGTGCAATGATAACTGCTTACTGGATTTAGCACGTCCGGCTCTTTAAAAAAGATTAACAATATGACGACGTTCAATATCCACACAGGTGGGCCTTGTAGCCTGAGTTCATTCGACTCCATAGGGCTCTGGCGGCCCAAAGAATTGAGAGAGATCTCAAGTGGAAATTTTTTCTCTGCCGATTTCTAATCCTGGCCTGGTTCCATTAGGCCACATCTATTCGGATGCAACCACCACAATACAGAAAAGAGGCAATTTAAAACAAAAACACTAGCACACAAATCGATCTTATCAATTCGTTGGTTCTGCCGACACGTTTTCCATTAACCGAAGTATTACTTCGCAATGTTCCCAAACCATGAAGAGAGACCTTAAAAAGCCAAACGAATTATTTCTCAAAAAGCTATCACAACTTAGAGTAAGTTAGAAAGTGAAATTCCCATTTGACCTGCCAATGCACCCATAGTTTGCTATAGCTCGATTTGTAATTACTGATAAATGCGCTAGCACAAGTTAATATTTTCAACTTTATTCACACAATTACCAGCGCAATAATGCTGCTATTAAATTCTGCCCAGAAGTCAAAATAAAAATACAACATGATTGAATTGTAATCAATACCACAAGACAAGTTGGCGTTATCCGTTCAGATGTCAGTTATATGAATAATTGTCTAAGTAAGTTTTTATCGCAACGTAAATGTAAGTTTCACCTCTATCCAGAGTACGGGATCGTGCATGGGGGTGTGCTGGCGCACGTGGGTTGGGTTCATCACAATTTTTCGACTATCCGTTTCGATTCTATTCATTTAATCGAAAAATTTTCCTATTCACTACTAACTGTTATGAAATAGCCAATGAGGCCTTAAGCCTAATGCAGTGTTGCGGACTAAAAATATCTGGCCCGTAATTAATGAACGAAATATTTATGCAGTTTGTCCAGCATATGAATGCACACTTAATGGACGACTTCAAAACATGTATCTTACGCGCATTTTAACAAACTCTTGTTTAAACGAAGGACTAACATTATGTTATTTCAATGTAGAGAATGAATCGACAATAAAAATAACTTTATTTAGCGGTTGAAAGGATATCGTTTGACACGTT
Organism: Varroa destructor; assembly: GCF_002443255.2. NCBI lineage: Eukaryota > Metazoa > Arthropoda > Arachnida > Mesostigmata > Varroidae > Varroa > Varroa destructor. Next base: position 66,377,673 of record NW_019211454.1, on the reverse strand, counting down.
TTATCCTTCGCGCACGTACTTACTTAATCGATTTCTATTTAGGCTCGTTGCCGCGGCAGACCAGTGGTTCAAAAGGGTCTCGTCATCGAAATGGACATTCCGGCCGGGGTCAGGTGGTAAACAGCGGTGGCGGCTCGGGTCGGCCAAGTGGGCGGATCGGTACCGGGGGAGCCACGTCAGGAGGTGCCAGTGGTGGTCAGGCGGCTGGTCAGGAGATGGGCCTCCGCAGAGGGCCTTCGTCGTCCTCCACTTCGGACAACCAGTCGGAGTATACTGACAGCGAAACTGCCCACCTACAAAGTACGACGACGAGCAGTGCACAACAACAACAACAACAACAACAGCAGCAACAACCTCAGCAGCAACAAAGGAGGATGGTGGCCGTCAGCAGGGATTCAAGTACGTTTACAGCTGTTGAAGTTTGTATTAATGTATTTAATTTTCTCTTGCTGTCGTATGTGGTATTCTGTGCAAACGGGATTATAAAAAAAAAGCCCTGGCTAGTTTATTAACACCAGTACATATTGCCTTTAATCAAAATATTTCCATTTTCATGCGATACCTAGAGTTGATGTGGCACATATATGGCCATGTGTTTTTATAAATCCATATGAAAACGACAAATAGCCATATTTACCTGGTATGATCGGTCATGGTCGTTTTCCCATCAAGCGCGGTGAATGCGTAGTTTGATGTGCGCATCGCTTCTTCTGACTATTTATAAGGTATTTATCAGAAACAGTCAACTGTTCTTTCACTTCCTGAGCTTAGCAAGCAGCCGGCATTATAATCCACCCTATTTTTACATGGGGATACAACTGAAAGCCTTAATCAATGTTTACAGCCACCGTCTTCATCATCAGTCATACGTAGTTTCGCTCGTCTGCCCTTTCCAACTAGCCAGTAGCATGCATAGCTAAGTGGGCGAATACGTGCATCTTTGCCTTCCGTCCCTGCCGTGCCTCAGCTGAAAGCTGCAAGAATCGTTACATTTCCTCCCATTTTATTTTCCGAATCATCGCAGAAAAAGATAGATCGTTGTGCGCATGCGTTGTGTGTCTGTAGTCTTTTAGCTCGTTGTTGTTGACGTTGTTATTGCTGTTGATGTTATCGTTGTGCTTCTGTTCTTATTATATCTGGACGGAAAAAGAGCAACAAAGGTAGGGAAAATCTCATAAGAGCTGGCCTACCACACCAATGGCTATATGGTATCGCGATAAAAAGTAAGCGACGAGTCTGTCTAGTAGCCTCGTCGTCTCTTTCATCCTCTTTCTGCTTATCACTTTCTTTGCTATCTTACGTAGAAGCCTTCGTTTTCCGCAGCATATAGCCACATTGGCCGATGCCGGCTAGCGCTGACTATCTTATGGATTGCACATATCACAGGCAGTGGCTAGTCGTCGCCCGCTTCCTTTCGCAAACAGCGAGAAAGAGGATTGGTGGAACGGTCGATCGCTATTAGTGAGCTATTTCTGAGTTGTCCGACACGATCGAGTATAGGTAGCTAATACACGCATACCGAATACACAGGGACGTGTATGGACAGTGTTCCTTTCCTCTACGTCCTTGCAGTTACCTACAACACGATCGTACCTTCAGCTCTTCCATTAGGAGTTCGACTACGGAGACATTACCGAACAAAGATTAAGAACCTTCTTAGATTTCGCGCAAGTCTTCCTACAAGCTTTTAACCCATTGAGGACACGCTATTCTACTATCTAGTATACTGAGTAAGAATGAATGAATAAATAAAGAACAACATTACTATCAATAATTTATTTGAGCAGGGCCCGTTTTTAAATCGCTAATGCATTTTCATACGCATACTAGAAAAATCTGTTTATTGAAAGAGATCCATTCAGCTGCATGTTTATCATTGATAGTTTAGACCTTGAAAATAGAAATGTTTATTCTTATAATGACAAGTATTGTGTGTATACTACCTAAAGCAGCACCATAGAATGGATCACCAATAATGACGGTTCAATCTGTTGCCAGAACGCTCAACAGAAAGCAAATAATTGGTCCAAGGTGATCTGTCGAGTGTTGTATATTGTTTATACTGCCCCCAGTAAAGCGTTTCGCTAACTCAATAACGCTTTATATGGGCCGAACGTATATGTTACTTAAATTATGGCTTATTAGGGCTAACTAACGCTTGGGCTCCTACAAGCAAAAAGTTACCTCGGCACTTAACTCCGTTCGAGTAATTCATTTGGCAAAATCTGGACTCTGTGCCATTACTAACTGCTGTCATCCACTGATAAAAATTACTGTTAGACAGAAAACTATGAGCAAAGCGAAATAATCTCTATTTGTACACGCGTGTTTCTATTCGTTATGCAGCTTTGCGAGATAGTCCGCCGGACCCCGCACCCCCGAACGTTCCACCCCGCAATAACTATTCGACTGCAGACTCGTTGCGGGCGCGACTTGCTGGGTACATGGACGCGGCTGGCCCAGGTGGACAGCAGCACGATAATGCACTTGATGACGATGGGGAGTACCTTAGCGACGTCATGGGACATTATGCCACTCCTGGTAGGATAGTACAACAACAGTTGTACGATACAATAGGCTTTGTCTGCTTCAAACACCAAGATACGAAATTAATGAGTGACTGTATAAAAACGAGTATTGCCTGTTGTTTGCTGAGAAAATGGCCCCGTCATTCTGAACATGTTTTTTCAGTTTGGATTCGATGTTTAATGACCCTGAAAGCATCTATGACGTTGCGAAGCAGGAAAAAAAATGCATAATAGGCGAGGTGATAAAGAGTGTTTTCACATATCAGGCATATTTTGGCAACAACAGAACAATTTCTCATACGTTTAACGTTGCTTTGTTGCAAAGTAGGGCTGAGAGTCACAGGCTTTGAATCTTGTGACGCACTAACGCTACCATATTTAACCATGACGTTTCAGACATAGCAAATCCTGAAGATCAACTTCGTAACTCGATCAATCGAAGAGAAAATGAAAGGTAGGCCTATTTTACATATCAGATCCATTCCTGATATCTGCTCAGAGATACGTACGTAGGCGGCGAATGTATAGGTCCAAGTGCGTCTCATGATCACTTGATCGGAATTAGCCAATACAGACAGTCGATTTGTGTATTACCAAATCCAGTGTAGATTACCAAATTCCTTACGTATCTGATTATCTTATTTGTAGGGTTTACTGCCAGCCACAGAACATAATCACCCAAGAATCAAAACTCAGCGATAAGGATAGTAGTGGAGGAGGTTCAACGGAACGGAACCACGGAGGCGTATTACCAGGAACCGTAGGGCCTGGTGGAGGGCCTATGTCAGGCGGTGGAGGCCCTCTGGCGAGCCTTATGCAAACCGCTGTATTAGGCAACGCTACGTACTCCAACACAATCCCGGTATATTGTGCCACACCATGTTCAACGACAGGGCCAATGGTGCCTGTGGCTGGATGTATTAATCCTCAACTCATTCAGCAGAGTATCAACGCCGCGGCAGCAGCCGAACTGCAGGCACAAGCACAAGCCGCACAACAGAACTCGCCACCGGGCCGACCGTTCTCGACGCTATTCAATTCCGCGACGATCGAAAGCTCTCGCATACATCTACAGAAGGCGTGTGGGGGCCACCGATGCAGCTGGCGATTGGCAACGTTAGGTCTCCTCATGATTTCGGTGCTGTTGGCGACACTGGCTGGCTATTTAGCTGCTAGTCCCGGTATGGACCCTTCAAGTTGCATAATGGTTGGAGGCCTTACGGACGAAGCCGCACTTCAACATCCTCCACCCTGTATCGATCGTCAACCAGCACAAAAAACTGCCTCAGATTCTATGGCTATTAAAGGCGAGTAGTGCACTATTCTCGCATGCTGGAAACAATGTATTGCATTATTTTATAATTTGGACGTGTCCACGGAAGAATCGATCAAAACCAAACAAGCCAAGACGACCGAATGAAACTACAATATGGATTCCGAAAAGAGCGTATTTATTATGGTACAGCGACCTTTTTTTAGAATAGGTTAAACATTGGTAAATTTCATTTGTGTGGGCAATGGTGAAGCGCTTGTAAGCATAGCCTTCAACTGTACCATGAATTATTGCCCCGAACATAATGGAATACACACCTCATCTACCTTCAATTTGAGGCGTTCCCCAAGTGATTTACGCTACTAGAGAGATGTCGATATTTAGAACTGTACCAGCGAAAGTTTATTCGAATCGTAATTTAATTTTGAGTTTGAACTACGGAACAGGGTGCCTATATTCCGGCTGTAAAAAGTTTGTCTGACGTTTGCTTGCTGCCCACTGCCAGAATACATAGTCGCCGGCCTGATTTGCTGCACCGCTGTAGACGTCATTTGAATCCTCATTCTTTCACGGCACCCCATTTTGCGTTTCATTGAAAGTAATTACATTTTGACATATAGTGTCAATTACGTCGTCCACAAAATTTATAAAAAATGTTCGAGAATACTCAACGGTAAAAAAGAGCAACAAAAAGCATTAGAGGAGCCACTGCAGCGAACAAGAAAATGTATTTAGAATATTGCCAGCAGAATATTTCTCATAAAATATTATTGTTAGCAATAGAATAGCTTCATTTTACTAAGTAGAACTTTTCTTCTTCTTTTACATGGATGAGGTCTAGCGCCTTCTGACAACATGGAAAAAGTGGGAAAGACCATTAACAGCTGAGTCTAACATAGTACTTAATTATGGTCGTTTTATAATGACAGGTCCCGCGCCAGCGTCCGGCAGTGGATGCAGGTTGATCCCACATCAGGCCGAGAGGTTTCAACAAATTAAGCTCGGTGATGAAATGACGCACACCATCGCCCCGCAGGAATCATGGAATATCTGGTTCAACCATCATGAACCGGCTTTCGTACGCTTCAACGTTACCACGCAGCAGGGCTGTAAACTAGCTCTGTTTGCTGGAAAGAATAATCCACCAACGCTAACTGTTAATGCGTTCCGGGAGACAATAAGTAGCGAAGCCCCTCAAGTCGACGAATTTCATATGAGCACAAATAACAGTCCAGCATCACCCAGACGCCGAAGAACAGTCGGCATGACGGTGAGTATTGCTTCAGTTAAATCTAACAATATCTAGTAGAAGTAGTGTGAAATCGATGCTACTTGTCGGGCTGTTACAAGTGGAACTTTAGTTTGGATCATTTTTGAACTAAGGGCCGCTAGCAGGCCAAAATTTGGCTGGTAAATACTTTAGAGGATAAACATATGTTAATATCGAAATTTACCTCGAAGGGACGAGGCGAAAGAATGGCATCGTCCTGGGGAGAAATCGAGTTCAGCGGCAACATTTAGCAGTCTCGAACGTTCGCTAGGAGCGCCTGCAACTCGCCTAAAATGTAACAATCGAGCAGTCTGCTATCTTTTAGCTATTTTTAACTTTCCTTTTCTTTAAGAGATTCACAAATCATATGCATCGTAATTAAGAGCACGCAGGCTGGTTACTTGATAATAATGCCAGATCTCAGCGCTATGCCTCATTTATTAATCCTTAATCCGGTCATTCTTCCCACCTAAAATCGTATGGTTACGGAACTTTTCGTGCCCTGAAAAAGGGCAGCTAATAAGGAAGCATATCCCACTATCGATTTACTTCGAGAAGCCATGCATCGACAAATTACATACAGGAACGTAAATGGTAATTGTACACTCCTGTCCAAAAGGTCCCGGAGCGCAGAGACAAGCGTGTAAAAAAGAAGAGTTATTCTAACACATACGAAAAGAATCATCATTCTAGTTCAAAGGTTACTTAATTTCAAAGTTCGCCGGATCCGCCTGTAGGAGCCTAACGTTATATGTATAGTATCTATGAGTGTATAGTTTTAGATTGACAGGGTCGCATAATATGCTATATATATATATATATATATATATATTTCTTTTTTCTCTATGGGGAAAATACCTCTAACATTTGTGCACGATCAGTTAGAATGACGCTAGAGTCTCTTCTGCTTGCCCGCAATATCTCTTGTGAATCGAGCGGTGTAGCTATACTAGGAAAATATAGCCGATGGGTCTTCTAATGGGTCAATAGGAGCTCTTAACTATTTGACGTTCATGAAAGCGTCCAGAACCAACATTTTGGCTGGTTGAACCACCACGTAGACATTTCACGCATACGTGATTTTCAGGCACCTGAATATATAGAAACAATGGCATAAATAATGTCGTTTATTGAAATATGTTTATTAAATTTCAAACGTGTTGACCAGCCACCAATTATACGTGAACATTCGCTTAAAAGAATAAATGTAATTCATTGATACCTCTATTATTTTGAAAATGCCAACTACTGAGATATGTACACCTCAGTTGTGTATTGGTTTAAGCATAGACTTCGAAGTATACGGAAAGACCGGCTTTCGGTCCGATTCAGTGGGTCCCTTTTTGGTGACAAGACAGTATCATGGGTCCCGTAAGTGGTAAGGCGGACGGACGCATTATCGTCTACGATTTGACGATTGCGTGCGGTTCCGTACGATGTGAGTTTTCCTGTGGAGACTTCTCTCGGTTTGATTGTTTGTTTACTCCTGCGTGGAGCTGCCGCTCGCAGTGGCGAGTCTGTGCGTGTTAGCTGTTCCGAGTTTGCTTTAAGATGTATACTCGCCTGTGTGATCTGCAAAGCAGATGACTTATTTGTCTGCACCGTTTTTTTCTTTTTTGCGGCACTCTACACTGGCTCCCACAGTTATCCATACCTTTGCCACGTTGGCTTTCCCCTTTTTGTCGACTGCCTTTTTCGGTCTGCAGCATTTGTGCTGTCTCAAGGGCTCCCCATCGAAGGAACCATGTAAAAAGACAGTGGGGTACTAGATGAAGAGAGGGTGGACGGAAAAGGGCGCACAGATGGAATTGCACAAATACGTCGTCGTGCCCGCATGACACGGACAAAAGCGACATCGGCTCTACCATCTAGGTGGCAGCGAGGCCGGCTGACGACTATCGATCTGACAAGCGACATCCGCTAAGAAACGCAGATCGGGAGAGTGAGGGCAGGGAAATGGTATATTGCTTTCCTTCCTCCAATGACGCACCTGCAGTGCGACGACACATAGTTGGGGTCATAGTCGACGGTGGGAACAGGAGGAGTGTGGGAACGGTAAAACCATTACGCCAAATTGACTCTGCGGAAGTAGGCCGACGTAAGGACGCATTGCCGTAGCACGAAAACAGATACAGATTCTTTTCCGTCCACGTCTGTATCTCTTCTTTCCCGAGACATTCGTAGACAGAAGCGCACCAGTTTCTCCTGTGGCTATATTCTCCTACCTGTCGCGACTTGTTAGTTGGGTGTCACGACGAACATTTGCAAACTGTAGACTTCGCTTTATCTGACCGGCAATGTAATGAAGGCTCGCTGCGCGAAAGCGTGCGCGTGCTACTTGCATAGTATGCCATTGATGTGTCCAAATTTACCATTACCGTATACTTAGCTTCTCTGCGATGAATTGCATTTGTATTGCTGTGAGAAAGAATAGAGTACGAGTCGAAGAGTAAGTAATACACACAATGTCAACGAAAATCGCATTTACAGAAGTTAATAATAGTAAACATGGCATCACGAGTGAAATCAAAACGTTAGTGATTTCTATGAAGGCCTATGTATATGGTGGCAGACACAAGGGAGCGTACCTGCTAACTATGGTTTCGATCATTAATCAAATGAGCCCCCACTCTCTCACTCTGTGTATATGTGCTTTATATATGAAGCACTTTAACTTTTTTGTATTACTTCATTTGATTTTGAGACGTAAGCTTTAGTATTCTTTATGACCCTCGTGTTTTCGGCTTCACTGAACAATGTATTTAATGTAACAGGAAACATTTATTTAGGTAAAATTGATGTGTAAGCAGAGTCAAAATCACGTTTTTTGTCCTGCCGTTGGCGTTCTGTCTTGTTTAATCCGTTACATAAACAGTTAGAAGAGGTCGAGCTGGTGCATTTCCTGGAGTCTGGAACGTGGTACGTAAGTATCATCAACGACGACTTCTTGGAGACGACAATGGCGATTTCAGCATCTATTGCCTTCGACGTTTCTACCTTGTGTCCTAACAGCTGCTCCGGACATGGCCACTGCGAAATGGGCAAATGCACCTGCCATCCAGGATACTCCGGGTCGGACTGTTCTGACAGTGAGTATCACTGTAAGGATTGTCTGCGTTGTTGTTTGTTTTGAAGGTTGTTCACGTATATCGATAAGTTTAATTATTAAGTGGCTAAACGGTTCTAGTGCTATGATTAGAGATAACAAAGTATTATTCAGTTGCATAATTTTTTGTTAACAATATAAAGATTATTTATGTCACTTACCTTCAGGTTCAGACTAAGCCTGGTTTTTCGAAAGTACCTACGACAACGTAAAATCACTTGCATGACGAGAATCTCATTCAGATTTATAAATACAGGAAGAACTGAAACCGTTTTTCTCCAAGTTACCCGAAAGTTTTCCTAATTTCTAAAAAAATATCTAGCTATAAAACGTGGAACAATACAGTATGTGCCAATGCGCTAAAGCAATTTTATAAACCATTTAATATCTGAATTTATTATTATTTGTCATTACTTATAACAGGTGTTTGCCCCGTACTTTGCAACGGGCATGGACGCTTTGTGCAAGGCGTATGTCGCTGTGACGTAGGCTGGAAAGGGGCTGAGTGCGGTGTTTTCGAGAGGGATTGTGAAGTTCCAGATTGTAATGGGAACGGACGGTGTTCAAATCGAGGACAATGTGTCTGCAAACCAGGTTTCTCTGGACCGGCTTGCGAAAAAGGTGATTCTTCATCATTTTACGTTTTTAACAACAACTCATTCAACTGTTCAATTTAAACATATCTGGGTTACCGCCCCGTTTTACAATCGTTTCGTGACCAATACGTATATTTTTGTTTAAAGAACATTTTAGAGAGAATTTGCCTGCCGAGACTCCCAACTGGACTATTGAAATCCTAAATTCGATAACACAGCAGGTTAATTTTTGACAATATTAGATTCGGTATAAAAATAACTAACCGCTTATTATTATTGATATCCTCTCTTAGTGGACTGCCTTGACCCATCGTGTACTTCACACGGGGTGTGTTCTGGGGGCCTCTGCCATTGCAAAATTGGTTGGCGTGGCCAAAATTGCTCGGAACCAGACGACCGTCTGAACCGATGCTTTCCCGATTGTTCGCAGCACGGAGTCTACGATCTTGAAGCTGAGAAGTGCGTTTGTTTTGATCACTGGACGGGCAGCGATTGTTCCAGGGGTCAGTACTGGCCTAATAAATAAACAATTGTTTTGACCTTATCTATTAATTTATGCGAATTTCTCTTGTTCTAAAGCGAATACGACTTTTTTTGACTGAATTTATGATCTAGTAGGATCCAAACCGAGTTTGTAATAGTAATAAATTACTTTATTTACCCACATGAATCGTGTTGGACTTTTGTTTCGCTGGGGCAAGTAGCGCCCCCTTTCTATCTAACCTTTTCTAAATAAAGCCTTAACTAGTACTGATAAAGCCTGGTTATTTTTCAAGGACAAGCTTCTAGCTTATCGACAATGGTTGAGCGTTCCTTAGCAAGGTACGATATGATCTTGTAAGCTCTCATTTTTACCGTAATTTATTAAATAGGTGTTCAGCTATTTGGAATATATCCGTCATCTATTGACACTTTTCTATATTGCGTTTCTTTACCGTGTAGCCAAATGCAATCTGGACTGCGGCGCATTTGGACGATGTGAAGAGAGCCGGTGCCGCTGCGAGCCGGGCTGGACTGGTAGCAAATGCGACCTGCGCGAATGTGATCCCCGCTGTCAGCTACATGGACAGTGCAACAATGGCACCTGCATATGTATACAGGGATGGATGGGCAAACATTGTACAATAGGTTAGTGTATGCCACACATTGAGGTACTTGTCTTATAATCGTAATCAATATGAAGATATTATATATATTACCTTATTTTTTGATCCTTCTAACGCGCTTCTCTTGCGTTAGAGCTAGTTGTGCCCACTCAGGCCATCGGTTGACGAAACAACTTCAGTGTTACTTTGGGGTGTATGGTTTTCATTAAAATAAATACAGATCATCCGGCAGAATTAACGAATTGTAGATTCTTTTTCTCTCAATTTCTCTGCTTGTGCTGGTTTAAAGTGAAAAGAAAGTTTCAACATATTCAACTTAGTGTGCATATATCAGTGCTCACATCTCCGAAATTAAACTTACATGTTATGATCGACGTACTTCAGAGGGCTGCCCAAGCGGTTGCTCGAACAAGGGCAGCTGTGTGAAGGATGAAGCGAGTTCGTTATGGAAATGTAACTGCCAGAGCGGTTGGGGTGGAAGAGACTGCAGCGTTCACCAGGAGACCAAGTGCAAGGACGAGGTTGACAATGATGGAGGTAAGAAACTAGGTACTGCCAACTACTCTTCGACAACTCTGCTTTTTGTTAATAAACATCACAAAGCATGTATTATAATAAGGAAATTATTATACATGAGTAATACGTTTTCGTTTGCAGATGGACTTATCGATTGTGCAGACAGTGAGTGCTGTTATCGGCCAGAGTGCCAAGACAGCTTGCTGTGCATTCATTCACCGGAACCCCAAGATATCCTGCTGCGCAAGCAGCCACCCCCAGTAACCGCGTCATTCTATCAGAAGATGAAGTTCCTCATCGAGGAAGACTCAGTGCAGAGTTACTCGCATAAGGACGAGTACTCTGAGAGGTAGGGCACCGTCAATTCGTTTGTTAGTTTATTATCATTAATGTTTTGTGCGTGTGTTTCCTAGAATCGTTCCTTAGCACCAGCAATCCAACTGCATGACTCACAATTCCAAGTTACCGCTCCCTCACACATATCTTGATGCCTCCATATGATCGGCCTTGATCTTAACAGATCGAGTCTCAAAACGGCATTACATAGTCCGTGACTAGTCATAGATCATTGAATCGTGTTTAATATTCAACGTAATATTATGACAGTAACGGCAACCTATCATGGACGGTTTTACGTTAGATCATGTCAAGTCATACCTGATTCTCTCACATCACCGTATGCCATTTGCTCTCACTTTGCCCCTACTTGTCCTTCATTTTGGTTACCGCCCCACCATCTCCTTCCCGCCCCTTTTGAAAAAAAAGCTTATTTTTCGCTTTTTTACAACTCTGTTAGTCGTTTCATGTTGTTAAAGTGTGCATGCGTGTTGGCTCACTCATATGTTGTATGTATCAGAAAGGGAAGAGCTTTATGCCATCCTTTATCCGAGGTTCGCTCTCACGCGAGAGAGTCGCCCGGATCTGTTTGTTGTTCGTTATCCGTTGTTCGTTCTGTGTTATACGTTTCGAAAAAAAAAAGGTAATAGGAGAACCAAAAAAGGCTGATAAAAATCACGCAAGTCCAACTAAATTCTCCATATGTCAAATGTTTAGTACGTGGCATAAAATATACACCATGTTTTTTACATATTTCGTGTTATCTATCTATACGTTTTCATTAAGGGAGAGGCAAGATTTGTCCCATCTGTCGTACGGTCAGCGAATTTGCTGAGTCATTTGTTTTCTGACATACAGCTACATTTACTAGAAGGGAAAATTCTAACTGACACCGTCTCGTTTCCTCTATTAATGTTTTTCCTTAATAGAGTCCCAGATGGGTTCCTCACTTAAACAGGCATATTTAGCCCAAACATATTGTATTGCGTTTTCTGCTTGTCATACCGCATTATCAGAAAAATAGAAAAATGATACAACAAAGGAAAAGAGGGGGCAACGGCGTAAACACTAGTAGAATTATGACCTACCTTCCGATGGATTGAATGGCTCTTTAGTTAGCTCAAATATACTGCGAGAATTGGGCAAAGCAGGCAGAACGGCAGAAAAGGTCGTCAAGAAAACGTTTCGAACGGGACACCAGGCAGTACTGATAGTAACTGCAGTAGACTGGATGTCCGTGGCCTGAGTCAAAGAGCAAACCAGATCATCATGGGTACGCTAAGAGTGGGTTAAAAATTATATTTATTTTGTTTTCGCAAGAGCCGATAATTGTAACAATAAAAAACAAATCCTTTCCCTTGCACTACCTATTCTATCGTTCCTCTTCCATTCTACTTCCGTGTCCTTCTCGCTGTTCCTTTAACATGTCTAGGTCCGATTGACTGACCTGTCTCATACATGTGTGTCTGCCGAGCTGTCGAGTTAGCACCGAGTGGCGGGTGCGGGATAATTGAAATCGTTCAACGACGCTCAAGCTTCCTTACTCTCTTCGACTCGCACCAGATCCCACCTATGGGTCAAGTCACTAATATTATCACAATAGGCCACAGCTCCCCATCTGGTCTCTTCATCTTGATAACACAGGACTTGGACAATCGATTTAGTGTCGAGGGGGAGGAAACGGCGGTCGAAAGAAAGCATAAAGAAAAATATAAACAAAGTGCGCTCACCAGACACTTGCCCCAGCCCTGTTTACCTTTCTTGCTGTCAATTACATACTCGCCTCTCGCTTCCGTAGTGTGCATATAATAGATATACATGGGCTGTATGTTTTGCCGCGGACTAAACTAAAAAAAGAAACAACCAAAATTTGCAGCACCCATTGCCCCTTCTGCTTAAGGAAAAAATACATGAAATTACTCTGAAACCTTATTAAGCTTGCTCTTAGCAACATTGAGACTAATACATGTCTCTATGTGAATGTATTGGACATTTTGCGTGTCGCTCTCTGCAAAATAGTTTTAGTCATCTAGTAGCAGACGTAGACTTATTTCTCTCGTTAATGTTACAACGTAGTGGGCAACAAAAATCGTATTGTTGTTGTTGTTGTTGTTGTTGTTGTTGTTTCATGTTATTCGTGTTGGTTCTACATGTTTCTATATAATTCTTTTTGTACTTCGCAGCCAATTTTGGAGTGCCTTCGTAAAAAGGTGAGTTTTGGTGCGACACAGCAAGCGAATGTTGCTATTAAAGATCACCTTTGATCTCTGTAAATAATTTGTCCTGTCACTTAACGAATTAATACCTGCAATTACTCGTATTCGTTCTCTCCTACTTTTTGTAAGACATTTCATTCGTGATCGTCGAATTGAATCAAACTAGAAGTGAAGGAACAATAAACAGTGACCCAAATAGAGCCACACGAAACGGTTATAGCAATCACTGAGGCTGCAACAGCTAAAAATGATTCCAGTGAATTGCTACAATCGTGAGTCGCACCAAAGTTCATGCCAATGGGAGGTCGTGACGTCGAAGGCCGAAGGTTCAGCAAAAATATGAAAGCATACATGAAATGGAGCAGAAAAAATTACCCCGCTCATGATCGCAACAGCAAACGTACTCTCAGCGTGAAACTAAAAAAAAATCCTAATTCGACACGTTCTGTCCTTAGTGGTGAGTGTCGCCGGCCATCGGCCGAGAAAAATCACGCAGCAGTCCGGTGGAAACGTCGAACAAAGAAATGTCCCTAAGCTGGAACTGACTTGTGCTAGGCAGAGCGTGCACCGGTCGCGTTGTATTACGCTGAATTGCAGGGGCATATCAATGTGTGTTTTCACCTTTTACGTGTTTATCGTGGCCGACCCGACTCAGGCGTGTGCCTTCATCAAGCCGCGCTATAAAAATTTCGAGCGGGCCCCGACCGAGATCTGTTTCGTGTTCAAGCATCAATTACGTCCTATTTTATTTGTCTATAGATATATATTTTATATAGTCATGTACCCACATTGATACCATCCGGGAATACAGTTCAGTTATTGGTCGTTTATTTTTGCTTTATTCATTTCTTTTCTATTAACCTATTCAGTACTTGTCTGCGTTTGGCTTCGTGTGAAATGCTCAATCAGTGGATAGTAAACTATAATTATTCCTGGTCTTCTATGCCTAGTGGATTTTACACTTTCTTTCAATTTGTTATTGAAATCCCGCGGCCCGCAGTTTATGTGAAGCTGATTTCTCTTGGTTCTAGGGAAGATGACGTTTAGTTATCAAATTGTCGTTGTATTTCATATTGTTGTATCATGAAGCTTTGATTGAAGCTGCATCCTTGAAATGTATTCTCTACGAAGGCAGATGCTTTGGTCTTAGATAGACTAAAACGATATGAATCTTTCTAATAGAAACTTTTCGGCAACATAACAATCATATATATATATCATAATCTAAATCGTGTATGTGCGCGATCTTCTCATCAACTAATACCACGCTAACTGTCTTACTCACCGCTGACGATCACTACAGCTCAAAAAATCCGCCATTGAAATTTGGATTACATAATCACGTCAAGATGGGTAGGATCTGCAGACATTCATTATGCTTGTAAATAAGTTCTTCTTTTCGGTAACTTAGTTCAATTACTTTATCGTATACACCGCTCCACTTATACTCTATTAACGATTACCAAAACTGCCATTATGGAATTGGCTTTATATAGTTACAAGTAATAGTAAACAATTCCATTTTACAGCATTTGCCTCTTTCGTAAAGTGCACGTTATAGGTTACACGTAGCATCGAAAGTGCGTCTTCTCAAAATTATTATAGCAGAGATAAGGCCACAGATATTTTGTTCTCCTATTTGTTTATTTAGCTAAAAAGTATTCGTGTTCCCGTCTATCAATAGAGACATTCTGCCAACGTTTAGATGTAAATTCTTTGCATTTTAGTACCATAAGCCACATGTTATTTGTTTACCGCGTATGGTAAAAGCCGGTTTTCGAATATATTTGGTACCCAGTTGTAAGAACATGCGTATCTTATAATAGTCAGCCGGGTTCAAGATGCAAATCTGAAGATGGGAAAACGTATCGAATGTCCTCCTACATGAACGATTCTGATATCATGAACAACGCATCGAGATCTACTCCCGCCTTCTTTCTAGGATCTAGCACCGCCATTGCGGACCGCGCAACTAACAGGAAGTGTTTCAACTTTGAAATCACTACACGCGAATGCATCGACCTTATGACCTTGTTGTCATAGTCAACGGTCATCTAAAATTGGTCACTCACCCAGGTTGAGAGCTTCATTCGCGCGGTCGGTTAAAAATCCTTGCCAGAAGTCTCGGTGATACATTTTTCGATAGCCTTGTCTATGCTAGACAAACTATACAGTATGTGGCCTGCACGAGTGGGCTAAATGAAGTCGCGCACGTTGTTGACCCCCGGGTGTGAACTCTGGTACAACTTTTCCGCCACTCTTCTCCGGCCTGTCCATTGACCACCAATCATTGAACGAGGTCTTATCGTGAAAGGCGATATGGTTTGCAAGCCTCTTCACTCAGCAACGTCCCATTACTCCTGAGGACGATCGTCACCGTAATCTACAGCGGCAGCAGCAGCAGCAGCGTTGGCTTATAGTCTACATCCATATTCTTCGGTACCTCTCAACCCGTTCTGTCTTCTCTCTCTGAGCTTCGTTTTTCACATGACGAAGCCCCCACTTCCGAAATGTGGGCGGCATTCTGTAACGACATTAGCCAGACCACTGTTGCATTGGCGACAGCTGTTGAAGCTGAAGGGCTCAAGTTGAACGAGCATGAGGAAGTACTACCGCACTTCGTCTGGTCACGCCCTGCTCAGTGATTGCCGCTTGTTGTTGGCGGCTGCAGTAGTTCCCGCAACTATAGCTCCGTTACCGCCTCGCGATTGCAATTGTACTCTTGTGTCGTTACAACATAGACTCGACTGGTACGAAGGGCAGAAAGCATACTGAGGAATTGGACGACGACACCTGCTGGTTAAGAAAGGAAAATCGGCTTACAGAGCCTCGGCCCGACTAACGGGGGCAGCAGCAATAGCAGCAGAGGAACGCACAACACTTCTCGCAAATCGCAGAAGCATAACGTTGCACCGCCTCCTGCAGTTTTCTATTTCCCATCCGCGCCCTACCCGTTGCTCCTTTCATTGTGGAAGCTGATTAGCTATGACAGAACCATGTTTCATTTCACCTGTAGGAAGAAAGCACATGTATGTTCACATGTGCTTCCTTCTTATTGAGAAACTGCCCCAACTTACCCGTGCAGTCGGGCCGCGTAGGCTGGCCGGTGTCCGATGTGCAAGCGTTTGAGTGCTGTTGCTGGTACTACGCGATCTAGAGTTTCGTTGTTGTTAATGCTGTTACTGTTGCAATAAAGCGATGGTGGCTTGCGGCTCTGTGGGTACAATCGCTCGAGCCTTCAAACGATGACAACCCGAGAGGGGCCGGAGAAGTTGGACGGATAAGTTGGACAAGAATGTGTAATAAAAGTATATATACCAATGAAAAAAATACATGAGATGACAAATACATATAACGTCGCAGCGCAGCAAAGAGCGAGTCGATTCCACCCTTTATTCTGCAATCTTTATCAACGAAGAAGAGCCGAAGTATATAGGACAAGTTGTTAGGAACTGCCTAGCAAGAAGCTTGGAATCTATTTTTGATGTAATACATCTAGACTTAAGCCTTTTATAGCCTAGAGGTCCTAGTTTAGTCAATCAGCGTGCAGGCTCGTTTACGTTGTCTCTCTTTCTCACGCTGCGCAAGTTTTAGTCATCTTACACTTATCAGACGATGCTACCAAATGTCGCCCATTAAACATCTACATAGATAGAGAACAATTAGCATATATACTTGTAAATGTAAGTCGTTCAGATTAGTTTTCTAGTAGTAAGGTTGGGTGGTTATTGTCACCACCTTAATGTTGTGGATTGAGTTGTCTTCCTTCTCCCGGGTTTACCCCCGGGGGTGGTTGGGCACTCTCAGCTACTAACGGTGTCGGTGTTGACCAACCCACCCAGTCGCGTGTCGGTGATTCGAGGACGAGTGATTGGCCGAGAGGGCAACGGTCTCATCGGCATTCGAGTGAGCGTCGCCACCGACCCACAGTTTGGATTCACACTCACCCGACCAGACGGATGGTACGTATGGCATGTGTGAAAAGTATGCGAACGGATAGAAGCGCAGAAAAGCTTTTTCATTCTTTGATATTAATCTTTTTTTTGCTTGTCTAGGATACACTGACCTCACTGCTTGACAGACATGCCTATATATGCTAACTTGGCATAGTTCAAACTAATGCCATTATGGTTCAGGAAAATACGTACCGGAGTTTTGAGAATGAAAAGAGTGCGTTTATTGTGTTTGTATGGTTTTTGTGCTCCTTTCTGGCGACGTTAGCTCGTACCAACTTATGACAATGCTTTAATTAAGTAAACAGAAATCACCGAACTGATTTGGAAGTCGTCTGATATAGTTATTTGTTAGCTGAGGACCTATTTTGATAAGAATTTAATATATAAGGATGATATCGCAAATGAATCGAACTGTTTGGCCCAGATGTTAATCTTTTATAGAGCTTCGTCTATTCTAGCTCGATCTTCGAACTGTATCCAGCCCGACATTCGAAATTAGTTAGCGGTCGGAATATACTTTGATTTCTATCACTACTTTGGGTCTTTGGTGTCCATATTAAGTATGAGTTCTTTAGATCAACATAAAGTATAACGCATGGTAGTCTAACATTGCATACTGCTCCTTTCGTTCCATGTCTATTACACCAGGCAAATATCTTCAAACCCTAGAAACACCTTTCGAAGCAGAGGATTTAACCCCAAATACCTTGTACGCAAATTTAACTGTACACCTAACTGTACAATTCAATATTCTGTGTAAAAGTTTTGTCTCAAAGCTTTCTCGCCAAAAGCATGCCCATAGATACACGTTTGTCGTTTAAAATATACGCATTTCCGTAAAGTAAATAAAAACAATGGTCGATCACGTTTTGTCCAGCCTAAGTGGAAAGAGGACAGTCATGTAGTATGGTATACCATCATTGTTATTATTCTAGTTCCGGTTGTTCGTGAATGAGCGGCCACGGGAAAAGCCGGTACACGTCAGCAAACGCCGAGGGGTTAGACTGTATCTGTTTAATGCACACTTGAAATCTTTTGGTGTCCTTTCGTAATTCTGCGGTTGTTAGTTCTCTTCTCAGAGAGGGCTAAAGCAGTGCGCTGCGTCTATTTAGTACGTCCTGCAACCCTTTTTAGGGAACCTAGGCGAGTGGCACTGACGCCAACGGGGTTTGAAGAGCTAGAGAGCGGTACGGGCACTAGGAAATCAGCGAAGGAATAAGAGGGAAAGTGGCAGGCGGGCGGGCGGGTAAGCAAAGCGCAAGCAATAGCACAGCACTAGATGGTGAATGAAGCCTGCTTGCCCCAGCTAGTTTTCAACTGGCTTTAGCGTCCTTATCCGACGATTGATTCGAACGGCGGGCGCAGCAGCTGTGACGGCAGTGTCAGCGGTGGCGGCTGCTCTTGCTGCTGCAATACAAACGAAGTCAATTTTTCGTTTCGAAAATCATCTTAGGAGGAGACTATTCAGTCTGACTACGTAATGCTGCAGTCGGTAGCCATGCGGACTGGTCCCAATCCACCAGTTTTATCCTTTCTGCCCCCTGTGGGAACCCTTCTGTCGCGTACTATACAGGGGTAGCTAGTCAGCTAAAGGCTATTACTGCGCGACACATATATACATTCAAATATCCAACCGTGCACGAATAGCGGATTGCAAATCAATTAGAACCTGGAAAAAAAATATAATTTGCTCGACGTTCACGCTGATGATGCCAGTGATAGAAGCGAGAATCATTATCTTTAGATCTGGAATATATGCGAGTACTCGAACTTCTCCCAAGATTCTATTAAATACGTAGAAAAAACGTGTTATTAGCTTCAAGGGGCATGTTTCATGCCTCACAGTCTACGTTTTCTCCACCGTACATACGCCACATGTATTTGTTTGAAAAGATCGAAAGTATTCTCAACACCGAAGCAGCATTTGTAATCGTTTATGAGCAATATATATTGGGACGGCACTACAAGCAAACAGACGGATGCCAATTTAGGCGCAAGTGGTCCAAAGTTTCGATGTCGAAAGATAACACTTGTTGTTGCTGTTATTCGAAAGACAGCAATCACAAAAGCACATAACCTACGTTCTTGATTTAGGTTCGACATCCTGGTAAATGGTGGAGGAGCTGTGACGCTCCAGTTCCAGCGTAATCCATTCCATCCAATCAAGAGGACAATCATGGTCCCTTGGAATGATATCGTCGTCATGTCGCCTGTTGTTATGATGAGTGTAGCCCAGGAGCCTAATGAAGGTGAAGGCATGTTCGAGGAGCAAGCCGGTTGCCTCCCGCACGATGCAGACCGCATGAAGCCTATTGTGTATCAAACGTGGCGACCGGGCTCCCAAGGGGGATGTACCGAACGTTCCGCTATCATAGCCGAAACTCAGGTTAGTATTGTATCTATCTAACAATATAGACAGGCGTTAATTAATGCAATAGACAAGAGGCTTTCGTCGGGAATACTTGTTAGATTCATATTACGAATGTACAATAAATATTGGCTTATCAAACGGTTCGTATTCAGGCACGGAACACACATACACTGGGCTAGAAGGTTGCGAAGAAATGAGCAAAGAAGGTACAAAGCCGGCTGTAATAAGTTAAATACCTAGAAGCGTGCAATTATGAAAACGTTATCGTATGAACTGAAACGTGCCCTTGCTATTGGGGCTGTTTATGCAACTTCAATAAAAAGTGCAAAACATCCTTAAACAGTCGATACTGAAGTGACCGAGATAAACCGTATTCATGGGATCCTACATTTAATAGCTTTTCGATCGGAGAACTGTGTGCTAGCCATCAAACCCTATAGTCGTGTAAAAACCGGTCGTTTATGTAGTCGTATTAAATACAACAACGGAATTACATTGTTTCGTCTAACACATTAGGCCGAACGCTAGCAAATGATAAACTCGAGCCTTAAATGGTTCTTTAAAAGCTAGGATTGTTACGCATCGTCCAGCGCATTTTGTAACTTGAATTGAAGATTCTTTTTTTGTTTTTTTTTTTTATTTAGTATCTTTTAGTCTGTCTTTTATCTCTTTACTAGGGCTACAAAATTATTATATAAATAAGGTGAAAAGCTAGTACCTCTGCCGGGTCTTAATTTTGGTAGCAAATTTGGAAGTCGTTTGCGATCTTTCAGCGAGTTTCGCTAGCCATTACAATAAATGGTTTGCGAAGCACGGCTGATTTCAGTTTTGGTGGAAAGTTAGGCTTACCCCTCTCCTGCAGAAGATACAAAACGTTCTTGTATTACACAACCATTGACATGGACATTTGCACACATGTAGATAATGGCTTACGTATGTAATCCTTATTCCAACATTTAATCAATATGCCTCCTCGGGTTGAATGTAGAGATTATGTCGTGACGAACTTACGCATGCTAGGTAAGCCACGCGGAGCTCTTGGTGCTAAGGTCGGCGAGGTTGCGAAGACTCAGTTGCCGTTGATTATAGTTATCGCATAGCTTTGCCTCTGTTCTTTTTATATAGATAGCAATTGTATACATATATATATATATATATATATCTAGCTCAGTTATTCTGTATTGTCTTGGGATCAGTCTAAGAGAGGCAGGGGAAAAAGCCAGGTAAAGGCGGTGCTTATCCCTAGTTCTGGTGGCCTGAGCCAGTGGCAGCACCCACAGCAACAAAATCCGGTCTAGTAGAATCGATCCTACTCGTGTAATAAGGTAATATAATACAGTGTCACTTCGAACAAAAATGAGATGGGTGGAGTCCTTTTCTTCCCCACCAAAATATAACCCTCGGTGACCTTCTGACGTAGGACCAAAAACGTAGAAAGAATAAAGAAAACGCCAAGCAAAGAACAGAAGAAAAACGAAAGACCGCCGGACCGAACACAAGCTCAAGGAGGATTACGGCTGCAGCCAGTAATGCGATGGGATAGAGAAGCGAGCGAGAAGAGGTTTGACCAGTTTTGGATGAAAAAGAAGCCGTGATTACATTTTACGAATAGGACATGGGCGACAAATGACAGCAACAATGATGACACCAGACACAACGCTGACGGCGGCGAGCTCTACCTTTATTTTTGTGCCTCGAAGCGAGCGGCAGGCGGTCGCCTTAGGATCGCAATGATAACCTAGAGATTGTGAACAATTGAGCGAGCGCCGATTCCCAATTGAGTAGAGACCGCACAGAAACGATATCTCCTACAACGAACTAATTTTGACGAAGTCGCTTTCCTCTGATGAGCACCTGTGCATTTCTAACATACGTCGATATGCGTACGTTTGTGAACAGAATACAATGTAGAGGAAAGGCTTCGAAAAACAATTTTCCTCGTAGAAGATTCAATATTCACCGCTTTCAGTGAAAACATTTTTACGGTCAACCAAGCAGGGCGGCAAAAAAAAGACATAGTTAACACAGATGGTTAAAGCTGTCCGGGGTAATGGTACGATATCTTTGCATGTTACAAGTTCCCAATACAGTTAGCGAACTGGTGGTTCATTAACTTTACTTCCTCAACCATGTTTCCCATTTATCTACTGCCGGGTATTTGTGCATAACAGGTGATCCAAGAAGCGCTCCCGATTCCTGGGTCTGATCTCCGTCTGGTCTATCAAAGCAGTCACAGCCAGGGGTACTTGTCAACTATTCACTTGCAACTAACGCCATCACAAGTGTCCAAAGAGCTGAAGCTTGTGCAGCTACGAATCGTCGTTGAGGGTATACTGTTTGAGAAAACGTTCGAGGCAGATCCCGATATCAAGTTCACCTATGCTTGGAACAAACGCAATGTTTACAAGCAAAAAGTATACGGTTTAACCACTGTACTGGGTAAGTAAGGATACATATAAAATAAAGATAGCCATTTACTCAAAACTATGCAAGTTCGTTCAGTGACTCCAGGAAGTTTACGAACAGAGCAAGGTTTTTTTTTGCCACAATCAAAGGTCTCTTTGAAAAAAATCTGATTAGTGAATTCTTCTTTTTTTTTTGTAGTGTACGTTGGTTATCAGTACACGAACTGTGACAAAACGATATGGACGTCACAATCAACGACTTTGCGTGGCTTCGACATGGATATCTCGGAGTTAGGCCAGTGGAACCTTGACATCCATCATCGGTATAATTTCCACGAAGGCGTTTTACAGAAGGGTGACGGTTCTACCGTGTACTTTAAGCATCAGCCACGAGTTATTCAGACTTTAATTGGTACAGGCCGAAAAAGAACTTCGCGAATCTGTCCTGAATGCACCGGTCGAGCGCAAGGCAATAAACTCGAAAATCCTATCACGCTTACATCAGGGCCAGATGGTAGCATCTACGTCGGAGATCACAATCTCATAAGGCGAATTACACCTTCTGGGCAAGTCTATACGGTCTACACCCTCAAGTAAGTAGTTCAGTAAACTACTGGTTAGCGCCATGATGAGTATATGAAAAATTAAGAAGAGTTTAACGAAATACAGATAGTGGTTACCTCTCAGCTATAGTCGTATACACCAACACCTGGCGATTTTTACAGTCCTCTTCAATTTGATCTATATATAAATTCCACTTGGCCACTTACTTCAATTAGTTAGTTGTCTAGCTTTTCGCCCTCGTAAATCTTGGCCTTCAAAATATCTAGCAAATAACCGAGGCCAACTCGTAATTTCAAATAGATTAATGAAGCACGATGCACCCGTTTGTCATTATGTTCTAAATACATACGCACGGTTCGATGACGCTCGAAACGATGCGTTCCGTAACTCAGCGGATTTCCCATCACTCTGTTAATCGACCAGCGCAAGTTTCGCTGATATATTAGCGAAGGCCTTTTTGAAGACGGTTAGTTTCCAAGACAGATCTGTAGTATAACAGTGTTAGCTGCGTTGGTTGAAATGATTTTCTATGAGAGCGTCATCTATATAGCGATTTAAATTAAATCATACATTGCTGCCATCGCTGCACGTCTCGTCCGTTCTATTTTTCCCGCTACCGCATGATCAGAAATCTGCCCGATCAACTGACGTATCAGTACCATATCGCACTGTCGCCTACGGATGGCCATCTTTACATCTCTGACCCTGAGATGTACCAGATTGTACGCGTACAACTAGACAAACACTTGGAAGCGGCAGAGGGCAACACAGCCGACAGCGTCGTAGGCAATGGCAAACGATGTGTTGACCCTGACATTGATCTTTGCGGAGACGGTACGGGAGCCATGGAAGCGAAGCTGCACTATCCGAAAGGTAAGATAAGCGAATCCTTTTTGGTGATGATGATAATCATCTAGGTCGCAATACGGGCAGCAATATCAGTAATGTTTATTATATATACATATATATTTATTTATAGATTATGCTGAAATAATGATTATTATTATTAATCAATATGGCGGCTGTTCTGTGTAATAAATGATATGTGCATCGGGCAAATCTAGTCATTGCAGGTATCTTGGCTCCACACGCGAGAAAAAACCGTTCTCTTCGTAAAGTTATTTTGAAGGGTTGATATAATATGAATATAATTTTTGTAATTCCGTTTTAGTATCGTTGCTCTTCAAATGTTGCCAAAAATACACAGAGGCGTATTAAAATTGCACGTCGCTACTTCTAACGAAATCCCTATCTGCACAAGGGTCACCTGAAATATTTAGCTAATCATTGATGCAGGACTCTATTGTGTATGATATTGTGTTGTATGTTGTTCCTCGATTTGAGACTATATCAACGTGATGCTGCCTCGATAAACGGAGGCCATCCAAGTTTTACGGTCATAAATTGAACATCATCTTTGGTGAAAGTGCGTTCGTACGTTCAATCCAGCCAAGAGAGTATTTCTCGTGAGGTTAGCATACAAAGATAGATTACGCCTGTGGGCTTTAAGGTCGTAAGAAAGCAAATCCCGGATCAAGGGCAAAGAATCGAAATCGGCTAGTGTACGTGATGGATTATCTAGCCTGTTTGTTCCTACAATTCGACGTGCCTCCGTTCGGTAGTGAGGCATACACTAGCTAGCGATATTCGTTTCTATTTTCGTTTTTCAAGCACAAGTAGTGATACTTGTAGTATATATTATAGGCCACCGCTTATAAGTAGGTGGCGTAGTTGCTCTTTCGTTAACTATGTTGAGAGTTGCTGTCGTCATATGTTGCATCTCTTGCATTCATAACTTGTTAAATAGCAAGAAATATACGACATACTGTGGAAGTAAAAAAAAAAAACATTTATTATACAGATAGTGTAAAAAAAAGAATTGGGGCTGACGTTCACTATAATTTGTTAACGGTAATACGAAGCTAAAAAAACTTGTTGGATAAGATCTGCTTTCTACTAAGTGCATCGTGTGTGTGTTTGTCTATCGGCCATTCAAACTATAAGAAACTTGGCTATTGAGGTTATACATTTCAAAAAGGAGTTAATCCTCTGTCATAGTTGTGTACAGTAAGAGATTATTGCGACAGCGTATGGCCAGGTATATTCATGGGTCCATGGGCTAATTATACGTTTCTGACTTTTTCATAGGACTGGCGTTTTCAGTAGACAACACCCTGTACTTTGCTGATGGTCCACGAATCCGGATGGTTGACAAACGCGGCGTGATCCACACGGTTATCGGGGGTCCCAGAGGACGTCACCAATGGAGACCAATCCCATGTGCCGGAACTCTGCTAATAGGACAGACCAAGTTACGCTGGCCGACAGAACTTGCTATCAATCCTATTGATAATTCGCTCTATTTCATCGATGATCATATGATCATAAAACTCACCAAGGACAAAAGGTAATAACTCCCAAAAAGGGACTACTACTGAAATACTAATGAAAGGTTACAAAAAACAGAACTTGCCAAACAACGGGAGGTATACCCTGGTAGGTAAACAGAGAATCTCACGCAAATCGTTGTGGACTCGAGTCTAAAGTATTCTATTTCAGCAACAAGACTAACCTATATTTAATCTTCTGCCTCACTTAAAGAGTAACTGCTGTTGTCGGTCAACCGTCGTATTGTAAAGAGGCCAAGGGGAAAACAAATAAGTATGACAAGAACGCCTCGAAGAATCTCGGCACCCTAATTTCGTTCGCATTTGGCCCCACTGGGGTCATGTACTTGGCCGAGGTAGATCAGCGAGACAACTATAAGGTGCATGCGCTCCGGCCAGACGGTGAAATGATCCACTTCGCCGGCCGAGAACGTCCTGCGCACTGCATGTGGGGCTGTCCTAAAAATGCCAACACGTCGACATGCCGCTTGTGTGAGGACACCGGTAGTCAACTGGCCGTCGAAACCCGCCTACATGGCATCTCTTCGCTCACTGTTACCAGTGATGGCACCGTGCACATTGCAGATGTCGCGGATTTCAAAGTAAGTTTGAAGCTGTATGACGCTTCGCAAAAAACGTAGTTAATCTCATAAAAAGGGAGAACTCAGTTCGTTGCTTTTGCTCGCACTGACCAGAACAGAAAAAAGCAACCAGGAAAAAGCGGCCTTTCTTTACTAGAGCATGATTTCATGCAGTCTTCATTCGACCGTTAAGCAGATGTTTCTCCTTTCTCCGTGCAGATTCTGTCAGCGGTACCGTACCTGCCCGAGTCAACAGGTGACAATGAATATCATGTCGCCTTTCCCGAGAACCACGAGGTGTACGTATTCAACAAGTATGGCCAGCATATACTTACCAAGAGCGCGCTGACCGGCAAGACCAAATATACATTTCTCTATAATGTCAACACGTCGCTCGGCAAGCTAAGTGCTGTAACCGATGCCTCCGGCAATAAAGTGGCTTTCCTTCGAGACTCGGCGAATAATATGTTCAGCATCGAAACTGCTCGAGGCCATAAGTGTCGCGTATTTGTTAACAAGCAAAAACAGCTGCTCTCGTTTACCAACGCTGATAATTTACAGTACAATTTTGAATATGAGCCGGTGACTGGCCTATTGCTCTCCAGGCACGATTCGAACGGGATGACGTTCCATTACATCTACGATGAGAATGGCCGTCTCACGAATGTTGTCAAGCCCTCAGGCAAAGTAGTTGAACTCGAGTTTGATCTGTCCGATCGTGGCGCAGCTGTTTCTGCGAAGGACGACAAGTTCACAGATATTGTCGTTGTTAAAGGATCCAGCGTCACCACTACTGCACGTAAGTTACAACGATCTCAACGGGGTTCTAAGAAGTTCTGCGGCTTATTTAATTTTTCTCTAAAGTAAAGATGAAGTTGATTGCTGATTAAGTGCGAACCTTTTTTCTTACAAACGCTCATGGCACTAATTACACGCATGCGCGTGTACTCACATATTTTGTATGAATACCCCTGGTTTTTCGGTCAGCTACTTGACCGTCGAAAGTGTCGCGGTGACGTTGTGCATAAATAACATTAAAGAAATTCAATCGTATGTTTCTATATTCGCTTGTCCCGCTTTCGTTGTTTGCTTTCGTGTTCTACCGACGGCTTTCGCAAACACAATTTGGCTTCCTTATATATACATAGACGTAAGTGAATTGAGGTGTTATGTATAGGCACTATAGTCAGTAGGTTAGCGAGCACTGCTTGTACGTAGCAATGGTTTGCTTTCGAAAACTGGGCACACAAATCGCAATAGTACGTTAACCTCTGCTCTACAAGCATCCCCGTGTCGTTTATGCCTCGGAGAGTCTCAGTCCAGCCTTTGCCTGCTGAGGTGGGATTCTACCGGCTGCAGCAGGTTCAGGAGACGGGCTAGCAAGTGACAAGGACAACAAGGGACTCTCCAAGCGATTCATCAGTCGCAATGATGGCTACTCTAATCGTCATACGCACGTCACTCTGGCGAGTGCATTCAATTTTCGTTGTCGTCATTTGCGTGATCGCCGCTGGCGGCTAGCTGATGAACTTTCCATCTGAACTGTATCTTTCATCAACAGTATCTTCGCGCAACACCTACTAACACGGGCTAAATTGTAGTGAAAACGAACTCGACGCTATATCAGATCATCCTCGTTGCACTCTGATGATCATGTTTCGTTAAAATAAGTTTCTAAAATCAAATATATCCCCCATTTTCCCTCCCTGCTGAGCAAATTACTTTCAATGGATACGGATTTTATCATAGAAGAAAAATGTAAATAATATGAACTTTTGTGTTGGCTTTATCAGCCGCGTGATCCGGCAGATTGACTGGGCATATTTCATCGTTTCCAACAACCACTTCTCTGAACGACGCAAGTCTTATATCGTCGGTTTTGAGTAGCTAGCTTATATTGTGTTGTATTCTCTGTGGCCATTCGTGATACTGGGCGTCTATTCTAGTAAACCTTTGGTGAGATAGCTGCTTTATAGCTATACCCTTTCGAGCGTATGTTTGCACCTATCAAAAGCAAATTTTCATTGTACTCTGACAACAACGTACGTTTCTGATCCGAGAACGATTTTACGAGTATACTAAGAGCATTTGCCTGCTCGACTATAAATACAATATTGCATTAATTTGCATACGATTTTTTTCTTTCAACTCTCTTAACTAGCGTCCTATATACCAAATTGTTTGTGCTCTTTTAGGGGGCATTAGTTTAGAATCACGGATGCACCAGGATGGCGCGATCGAGGTGCGGGCTCCGTGGAAGACTTCCGCTCTCTGGGAGGCAGCCACCCACAAGGTGCTCACCCAGCTCCTGCCTGTGCAGGCCGGCATGTTCCCCATACCGATCAAACAGACAGTATACACCGAAGGTGAAGGTGAGACCGGAGTTAGTAACTCGCTCGAGTGGAAGTACGACGTTAAGTTTACTCGCCGAGAACAACGCGACGCTCCGGTTGCCGACGCGGTGACAGCCGTTGAGAGGACTTTGCTGGTAAGTGACGGTAAATCAAATGTTTGTTCAATGCGGGCAGGCGCTCATTGAACCGGATGTGCAAGCAAAGCGGCACAGGGTAACGCTCAACCTTAGCATTGGCTTTGCTTACAGTCATGTTCGTTCGTCGTTTGTCGGCTTTCTCGGTTACAGGTGAACACTACTCAGTATCTGAAGACTGAGTACGACTGGATGGCAGACAGGGAAATGGTATACAACGCTTCTCGTAGACCATTCCTTGTCATTCAATACGACACATTCTCTAGGCCGATCCAATATTTACCGACCGACGTTAAAGTGCCCTTGAATATTCAATACGACCGTTTAGGCAGGCCATCTGGATGGAGCCAGGGAGCAATGCAAGAGAGTTATACATACGACCGAAGTGGATTGTTAAGTGAGGTCAAGCTAGCTAACGAGGGCAAGATGCAGTACAGCTACGAAGGCCTAAGCAAGCCAACCAAGGTCAAGATGCCCAGCGGTCGCGAGTACTTGCTAACGTACGATAAAAATGGCGGACTTGAAAGCGTTACGACACCGAAATCGACAATGCACACGTACCAGGTGCTCGTATCAATTGGTTTTTACAAACTGCTATATACTCCGCCCGGCAACCATGGACCACTAACAGTCTATTATAATGATAGGGGCCAGCCTGTACTTAAAATCTTCCCAGGTGACAATGGTCGCGTGCTATACCGTTACAATAATCAAAGCTTGCTCGCCGCTGTAGTTTATGGCGGTGGCAAAGTGGTAACCAATTACACATCTACTGGTTTCGTCAAGAGCGAGGCCTGGGTCGAAAGTGATGTTGAAGTGAAATACGACTACTTCTACGATGGCCCCATGTTGACTCAGTGTGTTGCAAAGTTCTACTCAAAGTTCCAGTTGACGACGGCCAATTTCCACTACCAGTACGACAATTGGTTCCGGCCGAAGCACATTCGTGCTCGAGTGGGCACACTTCAATTCGCCGACATTGAGTTAAGCTATGAAGCTCAAACTGGACAACGGGAACAAATTGGCCCGTTCCGTGTCTACACACAAAATCCTAACGACACGATACTGGCCGACGGCGTCGCCACCTTCACTCAGCTTACGGACGGCCTTGGGCGAATCCAGCAGCGCGGCCTCTTGATCGCCGAGAAGGAGGTCTACAACCTTGAGTGCTCCTACGGCGACAGCAACAACCTAATGCAAAGTAAAACCCTAATGCGTTTGCAGGGCGGAAGCCAGATGCGTACGCAAAACTTCACGTACGATCTTGATAACCAGCTTATCGAAATGGTCGGCAAAGACCGATGGAATTTCCAATACGACGATAATGGAAACATTGTGACTATGCGGTATATGGGAAATAAAATCGAGATTCTCCACGACGTGGGTGACCGGATTCTCCGCTTTGGCGAAACTCCATTTGTCGTTAATGATCGAGGCTTTGTCGTACAGAGAGCCGAGGAACGATTCCAATATAACGTGAAAGGTCAGCTGATCAAGGCAATGTCAGGGACGCGCGGCAAGTACGAAGTCAAATACTTCTACGACGCGCAAAATCGGCTAGCTATGCGAAAGGACCATTTTGGAAATATGACTCAGTTCTTCTACGCCGACCTCACCCGGCCACATCTCGTAACGCACATCTACAACAATGCCGATGGTCGTAGCATGAGCCTAATTTATGACAACAACGATTTTCTCATTCACATCTTGGTTAACAAGGACAGTTTTTACGTGGCCACAGATCACAATGGGAGTCCAACGCTTATCTTCGATCGGTACGGGGAGGTCGTCAAGGAAGTTCTAAGAGGCCCATACGGCCATATCATCTACGATTCGACACCTACATTCTACGTGCCTGTCGACTTTCAGGGAGGAATCCTTGATCCGGTGACATTGTTGCTGCATATGGGAGACAAAGTGTACGACTCCTTAACCGGCAAGTGGATGACGCCTCGCTATGAGAATGTCCTCAATCACGTCAACGATGTGCGGCACCTGCATCTCTACCAGTTCAACAATAATGATCCAGTCAATCTGCATAAGAAACGACAGAACAAATACGGTTAGTATCTAAATTGAGTAACAAATATAGTACTAATTGACTGCGCGCCATAGAGCTCACATAAAATATTGAGAAATTCTAAAGGAAGCTTGTTTTGGAAAAATCCGTTATATTTTACACTAATGCGAGGTATGTTGCTATAGGACTTTCTTTATTTGCGATGGTTCACTACACAGCCATCGTGACAATGATCATCGCCCCCTCAATGGCACTTCTGTTGGACCCGTACGCCTAAGCTTACTACTAATCGTATTATAGATTTAGTTTATCGCTTCAAATGAAAAACGGTCTACTTGTATTTGACCGTAGTGACGTTACATACAGTAAGTTCTCATCGAGCACAGTTCTCGCTTGTTAACGTTCATAGTCGTTTATTCAACTGCAGACACGCCTGATTGGATTGCAAGCCAGGGTATCGACATTACTACACTAGGCCTCGGTCGACCTTCGTCCGTTGTCAGGACTGCGAACGGCTTCCATGAACGAACAGTATCTGATCGTTTTGATCTTCTTCCGCAGTTACCGTCGGTACCGCTTATTTCTGCGTATGCTTGCGCAGTTCGTCGGAAACTAACAAATTTTGCTCGTCTCAGTTCTGTTGACCGTTCTCGAGTGAAGCAAGAAGACTTCCTTAGCGCTAACCAACTTAGTACACTTCACGTACCCCTTGGACCTGGTAAGTTGTAACTGTAATTGAAATTGTCCGTCAGATTCGTCTGTTGCATTGCGTTTGACAAAGACGTTTGGGCAGAATGAGTTTCTGTATAGTGGGTTAAATCATCTAGTTTAAACCTGCCTAGTACTTTTTCTTAGAGTATCCCAATTATGAAAATATCGTCGGTGGGTTACGCAAATGCTGAAACTTGAAGGATTTTCGTTGCTTTCGATCGTAAAGCGGTATGGTTTCTAACTAATCTCACTTTCATACCTAATCCATACTATTTCCTATCACTATTAAAGTCATTAAAAATTAATCGGGGTATTTGTATAAACAGTTCGATGATGTTTTTCCGTACCACTAATCTCTCATTGTTACCCATTTTTGCCTCTATTTTTCATCCCGCGTCATGACATCCATCACCATATATATAGTATATATTAATTATCGCAATGTATAGAAAATGTAGGCCGTTCTATGGTCTGGCCTACTGCGAGGGTATGCAGTTGTCAACGGATGACAGGACTCGGCTTAGGTAAGCAGCTGCCTCTCGCAGTTCTTCTCGCCGTTGCTATCTACGCCTTCGTCATTTACACGTAGTTGGGGCACGACAGAAACCGTCAGCGGTAGCTGTCCTGCGACTGACAAAGGAATCGACAAAACGGCCACCGTGCGACGTAGACACGCCGACATTGACGTTGCCCGGAGGCGGAGGAGACTTTCGAGTTGGGCTGCGGCTGATGGTGTTATAGCCGCGGCTAGCAGCTTGATACAGCCAGCCCCTGCTGCTGCCAAAGGCTCTCGCTACCAGCGCACTTCTACAGTTGTGCTTAGTAGTGATTGCCGTTGTTGTCTGAAGTGCTATTGACTTAGAGCACCCATCAACTTACAGCAGCTTTGAACCGTAACTAAGGCTAGCGGGCCCGAATGGGCTAAAACGTTTAGCAGGCTATTGTGCTGCCTGTTAGCTCTGTTGCTGCTGACGTAGCTTCTACTGCGCTAAGCTGGGATTACCGCAGCGACGCCATTCCCAGCAACAGCAGTTGCAAAAATATCCGTACCATGTTCCGCCACGCCTCGTCTTCTTTTTTTTCCCTCACGGTTCTATGCCCCTGAAAAGCGCCACCGCACTTTAAACTAACTGAAAAAAATAACTCGAATAAGTCGAATCCGGACCAATTTATTATAATACGTTTCACTGCACGTTTATGTGACAATGACACTCCGCTGGAGTTCTCAAGTTGTTCTTCAGAAAAACAAGCTCTTTATAAACATTTTTTATTTTATAATTCTATCCAAAACTACATATCTTCTACCGTTGCAGTGTTGGCGACAGCGCGGTCAAACATTTGATCAAAATCCTTATTATTTTTGGATATCTTTACGTAAACTTATTATTATCATTTATAGTAAAATATCTAGAAGTAATGTATAATGGGTATTAAGGGCTTTGACTTCACATTTCGCTGCTGTACAATTTAAAGACAGACTCACTTTAAATTTTGAGCACAATTTTTCGATCTCATCTTACGTAAGATTTTCGAGCGAGACCAGTCTTAATAATGATAGGCAGAACGCACATTTACGGCAAAGGTATGATGAGATGTCTCCATGAGCCTGGTTCTTTCATTTCCTAGCCTGTCACTGTTTACTTTAGCGTGTGTTTTGATATTTTTACAAATATTTTTATTCTCTTAGATCTATGAGCGGTAGTACAACAAGAGTCTGCATGGATTATGAACAATACATACATACATCAGCATACAATAAGTCCTAAACAGAGCCGAAACGAAGGAGCAAAAACGGTGTTCTGTGCGCATTCTAACATGGCTTTTCTTTAGTCTGGGACGAAGGAAAACTTTTACCTATTTGACTATTTTCGGTCCCATTCCACATAATTGACAGATGTCAATGTGTTTACGGTAAGTGAACGAACCAAACGGGAACCGAAAATCAAAAGAGATGGCATCAACACATTCAGATTTACAGGCATGAAATGCTCAGTCGCGGAGAGCTGTCAGGAGTTGGAGAGTTGTAGAAAAATCTGATCTGCTATATGTCAGATTTTTTTAGCTGTGCAGCTGTGAGTGTGCCGGTTATAACAAATCACATGACCTATTTAAAAAAATTTGCGAAAAACTGAATTTACGGAGGCCATTAATTTTTTTGTGCGTGAAGCGCCACATTTCTCTTGCCGCAGTCTGTCTCCATTACAACTGCCTGGAAAAGCTATGGCACAGGTCTCCTTTGCAATGACTTCCGGTAGATTACACTCGAATCTGAAATGACGCGCACACTTGGCGCTTCTAAAAAATTGGCGGAAGCCCTTCTAGAATCGTGCTGTTTTCTGCAGTTTTTCAGAAATCTTATCTGAAGGTACGGATTTATAACATTATACACCGAAATTATAAATAGACCGCAAATAAATGCTTGTACACGCAAGCAAAAAGCAACAAGTAGTATGTACATAAATAAATCAGAAAACTTATTAGATATGGTCATCGTGTAATACGACGAACCAGAGAGAACTACCACTTAGTCATGGCGAAAGGGAAACTTATTGAATATTAATCCTATAAGTGCAGGGGTGATCTCAACATCGCTAGAAGTCCATTTTCAAGATGATAGACAGTAGCAGCAGCAGCAGCAGCAGCACAGCACGAAAGAAACCCGTGCCAACATAACAGACAATATCTAAGTTCTGTAACGTGTATGTAATATGTATTCATAATGAATTTGGTAAAGGTAGCACCAGACGTATACGACGTCCGCTCACGTTTACCTATGAGCGTCATTTTAAGTATTAGGTCACCGAAGATAACAATTAAACACGTAATGTGAAAGAGTGAAAATACCCAACTATTTCCCAGGGTCACGCAGGTGCGATACTACACCCAACCCCATAAACAACACAGCCTTCTGCCATTTGTGTAGTAAGGAACGTACAAAGCCCGCTAATATACTCTAGAGTCTATAGGTCAGTTTTTTATTAGCTAAAAAACGTCACTTCCACCATAGTACCTTAACTTAGTTGCATTAATTCAAGACGTTTTTTTTTTTTTTAATGACTTGTATATATATCTTATATCTTATCTATATATCTTACTTGCTACATTAAAATCTACATCAATAAAGTGAGATCGTATTATAGTGCATTCCCATATTCAGTGGGTCTTCGCTATTTTATCTAATCGGATACACTGATATTTGACGTTATTTTACGTGCATTCGTAGATAATATACTAAACATCTATCAGTGCGTGTTTCGACCTACATACCGTAGTTGTATTTTTTTAATAGCAAAAAGGATCAGTTTGTGTCCAGATCGTTTGCCTACTCGCTCCGTGTGAAGCCTGTACACAGCCATACTTGCAGAAACAAGCATGTCGCGACTATGTACCTCTATTAGTTACGGAAACATAGACATCAGCATAATGAACAGCTCCGCACTCGTTGAGCTCTACTGCTTGGGTTGTGCTGTTCATCGTTGCCAATGCCTTTTGCTTTTTAATTGTGTCCTGGGGTCCCGTTGTTCTCTGTGGCTTCAACAAATGCTCCCTTTTTCCAGCGCGGCGAGCGGACTGCCGGTGCGTTCGCGCTGAACGCGGGTCCTTGCCCGCGCCCTGCAGTGGCAGCCGGGTGTGTAAGAGGAGCCCGCATGCGCATAAGCAATACTGACGTATTCGGGGATTGCGGCAGCTTACGTTATCATTTTGAGGAGTACCTTTGGCATAAGGTAATATGTCGTTCGTTTCTTCCGTCAAACTTTTTTCCAGGCCTGGACTTTTCCATCGGCTTAACTATTGACCGATCGAGCGGCGAATCATATTCAGGACTGAATGTGAAAAATCATGCGCTCTCCAAAGTCCAAAACGCTCTCATCATTACAAAAGAAAAAAAAAAACACGTTTTGACAGAAGAGACTCGGACGATTCGTTCTTTTGTCAGTCGAAGATACTGTCATTACAGTGGCCAAGTGCCACACAATGACTGGTTGTCCTAATACGACTAATAAATTGGGGCCGACATTAAACCGAATGACGACAAAAGAAAGCACTGGAGGGAGGAAACCCAAAGCTCTATGAGGACAAGACGTTGGCCGAATGGCTGGCTGCACGCCCCCTCCCACGCTGGCCTTTGGAGCTTTTGGGAATAACTGCTATTCTGCCTGAATCACGAATGAGCCCAAGAGCTCAAAATCAGCATACAAGTGGCTCGGCCACTCACTTAGTTGTTGGGCCTTTTCCGTGCGTGCAGTGAGGTAGGGCACCTATCAGGTTCTGACTCTGTTGCTTGTGCAGGACTCTGCCGCAGCGTCTGTTGCCTAATGATGTCTGCTTTTCTGTCCGTCTAAGCCTAACAGCCAGCGAGTGCTACTAGCTTGGGAAACTAAGTGGATCGGACCGTTGCTCTGGTAAATAGTCGGAACGAGCAGAACGACGGCAAAGACGACTGTACATGTGTGCGACATAGCCGCATCCATAGAGCGATCGGCACGAAATAGGCATACTGTAACTGACGACAATGAATGACCCACTTATAAACATTCCAGTTTTTCATGAACTAAATGCTTACATGTATATATAACATTTTAACATATGTAATATATATACAATTTATGTGAAGTTTCTGTTGCATGCAACATTTTTATGTCAAGTAGACTTTCGCAATGTTTTTATGATGTCAATATGGCGCACCTTGGCGTGCGTTTGGTTCTTAATGAACCGTCCTTATTGGATTGTGTTTGCGTATCAAAACGACGAGCGGATGTCCACCTCATTCTAAAGGTAGATGACGTGTATGAAAAATACTTTAGTAAATAGCGTTTAGCATCAAGCAGACAACAAAGAGTATTAAGAAATCGATGTTGAGAAGGATAATACGGTAAACTTTATATGTGCGTGTGTCTGCTACACCTATGTACAATGGCTTACGGGCTAATGCTGCAAAAAGTTCTTGAGACAGATCCATGTCCATGGAACTTTGTCCGTGGAAAAGAAGCACAACTATATGCTCAGTGTTGGATGAAGTTGGCCATATAGAAAATAGCGAATTCAGGAATGAGCCGTTCCACATTGTCGTAAAGTAAGTTGCTTAGTAAAAATGATTGAAACCGTATTCGCATTTTGAATTGCAGAAGCGTGTCCAGAAGTGAAGTAAAGAAGTTTGCTGCATAATGACGGGGTTACTTACATTCCTATAGATGGTCTGTAGCTTACGAAACTAAAACAAGACGTCTACGGCAGTAGGCCAATCAAGTCACGTAATGGCGCAGACGCTTGATTATCTTCAATGGAAACATCTTACCTTATTACCTCATCTGAGCCGATGGCATAGCAACACTGATCATCTGGCCTTGTAACTTAGGCAATTTAAACGGTGCATCCACTTTATGGCAGGGCGTGCCAATCGAGTGAGCGATCTCGAGAAAAACACATACAAATAAAAGATAAACTGTGTTGTGCTGACTTATTTATTTAAGTTTTATTTGCAAACCCTGCAAGCTTCTGCACATGCTTATGTTACATATATAAACACATTTCGGGTGGCCTGCGATTTATTGGAAACGGATATGCACGATTCTGTCTTTTACCTATATTTAAAAAAGCTGGTGGAAAAAAAATTTTGCCGCAGTTAAAGCGAATGCATAATGTACACCCTCTATATCGATTAATGTCTATAGTGAAACCATAATAGACACAAATCGCTATCAGTGAGGTCAAGCTAAATCTTCTGCGATTAAAATAAAAAATCGATCGAAAAAGCAAAAAAACGTGCAACGTAATCGATCTAATCACTTATTAATAGATAGAAGTACAGTTGACACCGGTGACATTTTGTAGCTACACATCCGCTTTGTTACGGAATCCAGAACTCCCGCAGGCGTCGTTAAAAGCTGTCCCGCTTTTTTCCCTGGTTCGTTGTAGTGCTCGTAAATTATCTTGGGCTCTAAGATTTGGTAGATTTTTTGACGTTGCAGCATAGGCCTTCGGCAAGGCTCCCCCGCACTAAATAGGTGAAGTTGCTCTGCGTGAATAGGAGAAGCCAGATGAAATGTTCTATGAGGCACATAGCAACCAGCTTTCAAATTAAATAATTTGATACTTGTTTACATTGCAGGCATTACAATTTCACAGTTCGAGGGCAGAGCTCGTGTGCGTGCGGTAGACAAGGCTAATCCCATCAATCGCGACGTGTTTACGGCTGTGTTTAATAACACTCAGCTAGTTGATGTCCATCTAGTCATGCACGGTATCGACGTGTTCTATTTCGTCAAAGACGCCACTTGGAAATACGATGATGACCTTACCCAACTTCAGCGACTCGGTACCGCCATCAACGTGACTCACCATAGTGATCATGCTAATCAGTATTCCGATATCAGGGTGCACACAACCTACGCCGTTCTCAGCGTCCGCTATGGCGCGCAGATGGCTAAAGAACAACAGCGAATTCTGCGGCACGCCAAAAAGCACGCTGTCAGCCAACGTTGGGCTCAGGAGAGAGAACTTTTGAATCGCGATCATGGTTCTATCGGACGTCAATCCGGTGTTGATTGGACCGATAAGGAGAAGGACGACATCATCCGAACTGGTTCCGCTCCAGGATATCGTGGCGACTACCATCACGACGTAAATGTTTACCCCGAGCTTGCCGACGATCCTGCGAACATCGTCTTACATCGAAATAACGCCAAACAGAGAAACGACAACTACGAAGAGATGTAGACCGAACAGAAATAAGTGGGCGTAGATAAACTTTAGCCGCGGCTAAGATACCCATGCCACTAATAACTACAACAAGAAATGATGGATGCTGATGGGCCCAGTCAAGTCGTTGGTGACTCCAACGACACCCATGACAACCTTTATACATCGATAATTAATAAAATGCAAAATGATCACGAGCGAAGCGGTGATCATTTATATATATATATATATATATAAATAAAGGAGTGAGAGAGAGAGAGAGAGAGAGAGAGAGAGAGGAGATGGAGAACTAACACTTAAAAAACATAAACATATAAAGGTTTATATCCTGTTGAGCCAGCGCATACTTGAAGGATCGTTGAATATATTTCTACGAAGAAAACGAACGTACGACCGATTGCTAATAACTCGACTAGAACAACTATAAACCGATCAGTATCATAATGCCTAACCATAAAAGATGGTGGGTGTCGCAATTGTTGGATGCATGCGAACGATAAAATGCCATCTAAAAGGATTACTGACAATGAACCGGTGAACTTGTGAGGGTGTTAACATCGGCAATGACGTGAGGCGTAAATGGGGGAGAGCGTTTTCAGTCTCCATCTGCACACATTTGTAGATCGATTCGTTGAGTGGCACGATGCTGCCAAGCTTAACAGGAAGAGAAACTGGTAGTTGTTATTGACAAGAGAACGACGAAGTGAAGTCCCAGATGAAGCCAAACTGTAAGTAAATAGCTCACAAATAAACAAATGCCATTACCACTATTCCACACACCTATTCGAACGTAACGATTTTGGCTTTTATAATACATTGTGTATACCTTAATGTGATTGCTGCCTATAATGATACTATTGATGATTGCGACTCTAACGAAGATTTACGTAGAGTCGACTATAGTAACTGAACTTCAAGTTAGGAACGATTAATAATAATGATGATAACACGGTGTGTGTGTGTGTATATATATATATATATATATAGGTATATATGTATATATATATACACATATATATATATATATATATCGTGATTCCAACGTTGCGTAACTGATAGCGTTGTGCAAAACGTCGGATGCCTCGTTTGCTAGCTAAAAAACGAAGTTAGAACGTAGAGGAGTCCTTTTCAAATTCTCTATGAGGACTCAAAAAAAAAGAGGTACGCATTATTCGGCGCGTTCCGCATCCGACGTACTGCTGCACTATCTTCTCAATTGACCTCCAGTTAACAGATAGTCCTTTGTCTTAGGAGTCGACAGGACTTGCAGCCCATACCAAAGAATCTGTAAAGGGTAATTGGCGGCTCGCTTGTACCGACTCGCCGCCATAGCTGTAACATATATATACATGCATATGTAATCTATGTGACACATACCAAATGGAACAAAGCAGACATACACGTTCACATGTAAAACTAACAAGTACCGTGTACCCTAACCAGAAACAAGTGAAAGTCACACAATCCTGGCCTTAGCAAACGAAGCGAAGCAGATTTACGAATAAAGCACATCAATACACATTTAGATATAAACAAACCTACGCATATATA
>NW_019211454.1:66293281-66338893 GCF_002443255.2 Varroa destructor | reverse complement strand
ATATACAAACAAGGAAACGAAACGTAAACATGCATCAATTGATGGGACACCCAAATGGAAGTGGTGAACTTCCACGTATGTAAGAGACGACATTAGTAGGCAACATTTTTCATGGGCTGGCTACGTGTACAGAATATTTTGTAAAGAAGATAAAGATAAATACGGAATACAGAAATAATAATTACCAAAAAAATCAAGGGGAATAACTTCCCAGGTACCGTATTCTGAGATACAATGACAAGAGTAGACGGTTACATAGATCAGTTCGTAACATCGATTCAACAAAAAGGAAGACCTGGCAAACCTGTCGCGGTATTTCTAAGGTTCTGTGAAGAGGCGATAGTACAGATGTGTTGTCATCAACTCGGTTGCCATTTTGGGCATCCTGTTGGAAGTGGTCGGGCATGGATAGGACACGAGAAAGGGCAGAAATTTCACGCTTCGTCACCTTGTTGTAGCCTAGGAACAATGGAGTTGTCCAGAATGTAGGATAAGTTTTCCCCCACGGCCAAAGGGAGAGAGGATCGTGGAAAAAGGTCGAAATAGAAGAAAACAGGAACTTTTAGACTTCTTGTGACAAGCGATGCCACAAGAGGAATCAAATATATGACGATTGAATATGACTAATGTCTCTATAGGAGAAGGCGAGACAAAATGAAAGTAAGGACAAAACATTGTACCCGTTGTACATACCGTTGGCGATCTAATTCAACCGCTGACCAATCTTCCTTCCTCCAGACATAATTCTTTGAAACATGCAATCCTCTCCAGCTCCATCCAGACTTAAGCCGACGTTCCGCGAACAACATCAACATACTATAAACAACACAGTGACTTGAAGACATCAGTCCCATTAACAAAAAATTCCTAGTAAAATAATAATTAACAAGAGATTATACAAATAAATAAATGATGATGATGATGATGATGACGGCGTGGAAGAAGAGTGTAAGAAAGATATCACAGTTTCAGATGATACTGACGATATAATGATTATGAAAGAAGTGACGAAATGGCGATTGAATGGTGAAAATTGCTAGTGGAAAATGGGGGCGAAAATGAAATCAATAAGCGAGAGAGAGAGAGAGAGAGAGAGAGAGAACGCGACCGATTGAGATGAATGATATCGACGATAATGAAGGTGACAACAATAAAAATATATCCACTTCATTTTGTATTGTATTTGGTGTGTCCTAAATTGTACAAATGAAAAAATATTAATTTTTATCTGTACCAATACCGAGTGGTTATTGCCACTCGTCCTACTTGACGATGATAACGAAGTTCAGTAGCGTTAGAGTCAGCTTACTACAATGCCCATACAAATATAATCTCAGAGGCTTACAATTTGTCAGGTACAGAACTCAGCAGACATGAGCATTCTGAATAACGGCTGCTTAATTGCTTAAAGTGGCCCTACGGTAGAAGATTACAGTGGAAAGTTACGCCAGATATTTTCGGATTTTTAGACGGGAAAGCGAGTTCTTCCAAAGGTAAAGTTCTTCTATGAGAGTTTTCTTCACGGGCCGAATTAGACCATAAAAATTGATCAGATCATTAGGCAGATTCAAGAACTTCCCAATAGCAAGTTTTTATGTGCAAACTCTATCGTTTTCACATTATGAGATTCGTGTCATTGATATTTTACTAGTCGGGTTATACCTTGAAGGAAGATAAAAGAACAACAAAGGCAAGATGTTTGCTAACGTTATACATGTGTTGTATATATAGTAGTAAACATTGTTTCACTTGCTGTCGACGCTCCTCTCTGATCTAAAAGCACCCTATAATAAAACCCAGATGAAAAGACCATAATCGTTCATAATAATAAATCTCTGACTATTCTCGTCAACTTCTGATCATTTTCGATTTTGAATAAACGAAAATATACACGGCTCTCAAGTTCGATTTTAATTTCGTAGTGAAAAAAGTTACTTTTTTTTTTTTTTTTTTTTTTTTTTTTTTTTTTTTTAGGAACATCATAACGTCGACTGAAATAGGATTGACTGTTTCAACAAATTCACTATCAACGATGAGCCAAATACACTCTAGAAGCCGTTCTGCAGGTCTAAAAAAGTAATCGGTAAAATGAACGAAGCTTGTTGCGGCGTCTATCACGTTTCTATGCCTGATCATTCTTCTTTGTTTTGTAAACACTCTCATCAGATGCTACTACTAACAACAAAACAAAACATATAAACGTATGCTACAAGAGCAAAGCAATAACCATCGTCGATCAAACATCACATCGTGGGTGTTGGATTTTTTCGAAAGTACACTTTTTGTTGATGGGTGCGTAGAGAACACTTTTCGAAGGATTCTTGCGTTCCTTGTCTATCATACAAGTACAAATGTGGTATATTAGAAATATGATTTATGGACATACCCGCGACTGTCCTTAAGACATTTTCCGGCTACACGTAGGTTTAAACTCGATTTTCCGAAGGGACGAATGGTGGCATG
This sequence comes from Varroa destructor, assembly GCF_002443255.2. Taxonomy (NCBI): domain Eukaryota; kingdom Metazoa; phylum Arthropoda; class Arachnida; order Mesostigmata; family Varroidae; genus Varroa; species Varroa destructor. Next base: position 66,336,430 of record NW_019211454.1, on the reverse strand, counting down.
TCGCCATTCGTGGGGATGAATTCTCAAAGGTCTGAAATATTTGTACTTCTCCTTCAAAATCATCAGTAGAAAGAGGTGACGTGAAAGAAGAATGGACGAATCGGTTTTTCCTATTTTTTTTATCGAGTTGCTTTCGACTCATCTGAAATCAGAAGTGGAGGATGAACACCGGCAACTTTGTTTTTTGTGCTTGCTCATCTCTGCATTGATAATGTTGTCGAAGCAGACGTCACCCGGCTGAAGGGCGATGGGTGTACGCCGAAGAGATACGTTTTGAACGGTTTACTTACTAAAAGTGCGCATACGGCAGAAGTTGAACTAACATAGCACAATAGCACAGGACAACCCGAACAGCATTTCACCGGTTGAAACATACGAAGAATGACAGGTTTGGTTTTTTCCTAGCTTTTATCGACAAATCCGTTATGGCGTTAATCTGGTTTTCAGCAAGATAAGTGTTGAGTGCCATTGCACAATTCAAATACTAGAAGAAGATTCACATCGTGCTACATAGAGGATGACGACGGACATGGTAGAACACTACTCTATACCATATTTAAGTATATAATAAATCAGACCTTAAAAACTATTAACTTTACTCATATATGTTCGAAAGCTCGGAAACAGAAAGCCCAAGCATGGTGTACAAAATTCATATCGGTACAATATTGACTGTTAGCACATTTTAGAGAATAGTAATAATAATCATGTTTTGTGTGTATGTGAAAAAGCCCAGTATTCTATTTCTGACCTGGATTTAAAAAAAAAACCCCGCATTGATTATACATTGCGCCTAAGTCTGCCTTGTACGTAACTTACCATTGCTAATCTTGCAATTGAAGAGCTGGATGATGATTCTCTCTTAATCAGCAAAAGGTTGATCAGCAGCAGCAGCAGCAGCAGCAGCGGCAATATAAAGCATCGCACTCATCAGACTGTCATAGAAAGCAAAAAATTGGAAATGTTGGTAGATTTTTATGCAGGCCTCGCTCCACAAGCAGCGTTCCAGGCGTTCCTAGTAAGTACTGAGTGTTGCGTCACGAATCAACAGCTTCAGAGCTCATAGATCCGAATCATTTTCTCATATTTAATGATAAGAACAGTCATAGTTCATATGAATTTGCTGTTAATGTTGTGCCAATTAACGCTATTTTTCTCTGCAAAGTCTCCTAAACGTTTGTGGTACATTTGCGGAACCTAGTACACACAGCTTCTTCTGAACGAGCGTAATCATTATGTATCAAGCCAATCTCTAGATGCGTTTTTGTCAGGAAATTCTCAAACTTTTATATTGTTTAATCGGATGTATAACACAATAATTCTTCTAGTTGAAGTACTTAGGAAGCATACAGTTGAGTAAATATAACATCTTTTAGGTTATCTCGTACGAACGCCCTTATTTGTTATTCTATTTTACTGGTTGAAATGAAAAAAAGGTGCAAAGCTTTAGGTTGCCCAAGTTTCTAAAGAAACACAATTTTCTTCATGGAAAATTCACGCAACATGAATTTAATATTAGTTGAAAATATACTGCTTTTTGTCATAGTGGTCAAAATCTTTTGTTTAATGGAATGGTTGTTCCAACGAAGTGTGTCTATACTTGGGTTCAAACCGATACCACAATGTGCCTCTAAAATTTGCACGCTAACACGTTACCCAGTAAGCTATCACAGGGACATGCAGTACACAGACGTCGAAAACGGGGAATAAAAACATCTAAATACAACACTGTCTATCTAATGTCTGTCTCTTAGAGAGTCGCGCAACCATCCATTTGTAAAAGCTCCCCTTTTGCTCACTAAATAGCCGACCCACAATCCTTGCCTAGACCCCATTACCCTAAAATGCGAGTAAAACTGCCCACCCGCCAATACATACTCGTTGTTCTCCGTCAGAAAGCACGAGCTCGGTTCTTTTTTTCCGTTGCTTGAAAAAAACACCTCTCTTTATCATCTTGGTTGCCCCCTTCTCGATCCTTTTCTATATCCTCCACGTGCACGGTCTGCCAATCATATCACTTGGCCACTCCACTCCATCTTTTAAATGGGGGCAATCCAGCTGCGGGAGGTAGCAACTTCCTCTCTTACTTCTTCGCTTCTCGTAGCTATATGTCAATGTTTAGGCGGTAGCGGCCGCGAGCGTGTCTTCATCTTTTCCTTGTGAACAACAAAGATACATCTCCCGAAAGGACTGTCGACCTAGACTGCCTGTACAGCACTCTTTGCTCTGTCGGCCTTACACTCTTACGGCAACCTCGTGGTTCGCTGACCGACTGCTTTTCCACACACACTGTCAGCACATCTCAAATTGCTCACTAAAGGCCCAGCAGGGAACCATTATCCTCAAGCTTTGTCCATCTTGGCTTAAATTCACATGCTTACGCGGGACGATTGAGCGGGAGCGAAACAGCCATTATACTCACGACCTATTTTGAGCTAGGAGGATTGTCTTTTTTAGTTTGCCAAGTTGGCAGTAGAGCCACCACTCAGTCTGAACTCGTTTTCTCTCAAGCGGGTCAGTTCTGTCATACGCGGATGGCTGTATTGACCTGAATGGAAAATATGAGCGCATAACTCGGATAACTGCGGAACCACGATGCGTCAGCATGAGACACTAGACGCAGGTTTGTAAGGTATCAGCGAGTATCTATATGTGCCTAGTGCCGTCTATTCTTGGAGAAAAACGGCGCCAAATTAAATATAAATTCGTTTGGCGTTTGTTGAATTTTTCATTTTTTCGAACTATTTAAAATGCCAAGTGCTTGTTCCTCTGTGCGGGACGTTATGTATTGATTGACGCCACGACTAACCCACGTCACAAGATATATTTTGATCTGCTATGGCTACTCTCTTATTAGCAGGATCGTCTCCATTCAATGTTTACGCTATCTTCCTTTTTGCGAGTTTCTTCAATTCATTCCCCTGCAAGTCGAAGTGCTACCGCTCTCGCGACTACGCGTACGCTTACGTTTCTCTCATCAAAGGTACATTTCATTGAAACTGTCTCATAATTTCTACAGCACAACGAATTAATAAATGTAGTAATATCGGGTTATACCCCTTTTCAAATTGTTAAGAATTGCAGTAGTTCTGAGTGGATGGGATGATGGTTCTTCAACGTGAGCTGTTATACGACTTTGAAGGGAAGAAAGACATCGCTGCAGCTTATCGATTACTCTTGAAAAAGTCTCGTTAACTATGCGATCGTGCTGATTACCGTTCCAAAACCATGTTACCGATCGGATATTTTATTAGATGGTGTATAGTCATTCTACATGGGCAGCCGTCGACAAATTTAGAAAGTCTACAAAATGACTAATAATTACATCGATAACGGTAGAACATGACTTTCGGTCAGCATGGGCATTTCTTGTATAATCCGTACTGGCTACTGAAAGGGCTGCACTAGGAACCGTTGTCGTCACAGATGAACCAGCCGAATCCGGCTTTCATTTCTAAAATGTGGGCCGCTCAACAAACGGTGACGTCTCGTTCTTTCATCGAAGACAAAGCAGGGAAGAAAACGCACGATAGCTTCTGTGGAGAAAGGTAGTATCACAAATAATGCATCCAATCTTTATATCAATATTTTGATCTAAAGCTGAACGACTGAAATAGATAACAAAAATAAGAAAATGCAACCATGTAATATATAGACTTTTCGAAAGTTGCAAAAGCATTCGGCACATTTCCCGATTACCGTGGGCCCGCGATTTTCAGCCGCTAAAACGAAGTTTCGAACAGTATGATTATTTGATCATCTCGAAAATGCCCCGTAGACAGAACGAAGCTAATGAATAATACATTCGTTATGTAACGTAGTATAAAATGCTTTCTGCCGTAGGCCTATATATATAAGCGAGTAGAGTTCGCTTCAAATGCAATATCTTATAGGGCGCCTATAGGTTGCATAAATAACAAAAAGTTTGCCATTTACTGTCTTACAGGTTCGTCCATTTTCTCCGGATAGGAACATCTTCACTGATGTCTTGGCATGGTTAGTACATACGTTTGTGCCAAGTCGACGTATCACTTACGTTTATTCTTCTAGGAAACATTTACCGTTTTTCTTATCTTTTTTAAAAGAACTATAAAACGATGTTTGCCGCACGAGGCCGGCAAGTAACTGTCTTGTCCTTTTTCGTAAAATTACGTTACCCTGCTAGGTTTCCCATCGCATGGAGGTTCTCTAGTGCCTGCGTATATTACAGCGGGAGCCGCTTACTTTACAGCGGGGGTTCCGACCCGAGCTGGCAAACCATGCGTCCGGAGCTGGTTGTTCGGCCCCATACTCTGAAATATTACAAAGAATATTCTAAATTGAGCGACCGTTCTTCCCCACCTCACTATAGCGCTGCGAATGGGGGAACAGAGATTTGAACACGGCCAAAACAGGGTTCTGGACAAGATCTTCTAAAGTGAGCCCGAATGAACAACGCGCTAAATTAAATTGACCTTTTCAAGCATTTAGGAGCTAGAATGATCTGTACAGAAGTACGTGACATTGCCTGCAATATGTTCAGTAGCGACTGTCTAATAACCGCACAAATATTAGTTGGTGATCGCCTATAAAGCCAGCAAGGGTTCGGTAGCTAGCTCCGTCAAGGATGTATGATAGAAAGAACAATATAACTAAACGTACGCTTAGTAATCTGGACCGACAAGACTGACTAAGGAAGCTGTTGCCTCTTCAAATAGACTTCGAACCGGGAAAACAAACTTCGTATTGGAACTAAGTAAACTAGCAAATAATCAGGATACGTATTAGCTGCGATAACTATCACTGAACTAGAAGAATATAAACACAATACACTCCTTTTTTTTTGTTTTTGGGTATAGGATCTTTACTGTATTCTAACGCGTGATATGTTATCCGAGGCAATATACTATGCGAGTAGTTTGTATAGTTGTAACATTACAGTTAGATAATCAGCGGTTGGTTCTGTGTGCGTGTTTTGTTAACGCCCTCGGTTTGGAGCCATTTGGCTCAATTTGGACTCTTTCATGATCATTTTAGTAAGGCAGCTGTTAGACAGGGATGAATCTCCATCATGAACTAAATAGCATATGTGGAAATCATTTGACTGGGTTATGAAGTTACGTTCGTATATCCTATCTCGGCCACTTCCCACACCCCAGAGCTCCATTTCATGACCGTTTATCGCTGCTTCGCTAAATGTACCTACGTTAAGATAACGCAAATTGTCAGCCGCGAGCCGATTCGGATGCATGGTGGCACCGAACGGCGTAGCAGCGGGCGAGCAGTGCTATCAGAACCAACAAGAAGCTCTGGAAGTCATGCCCACGCTGGCTTTCCCAAATGTATTCTACCTTTCTATTTCGTGCGCGCTAGAAAAGGTTAGTTACTTTCGAGACAATTCAGTTGATTGCAGTCGTAAATGAGGGTACCATTCGAGATGCAGTTCAGAAAGAATACCGAATATGCACCACTCAATCATTTATGGGTGCCATCAATTGGGTTAGGCCCATGTTTTTTCACTTTCACTCCTTTGTTTAGGTCGAGAACGTGTGGCTCGAAACCCTTTCACTAGTTAAAAGTGACCAGCGGACCATAGGACTACCTTTTCTGCCACCCACCGTTCGCGCAGCAGCTTCCTCTCAGCTTTACGCTGGCCTTTGTGTAGCGGTTGGAGGGCCATGAATACGTTGCACGCCAATCACACGGGTCTTAAGATGGAAGAAGGTACGCTTTGCGAAGGTCTGCTCTGTAGGTGTATTAAACGTGCCGCGTACGGTCATAACCGAGGTTAGGGGCTATCAGCTTTTTTCAAGACGTAAGAACTGGCAGGCCGTGTCCTGTAAAGATCATAAGATTCTCCTATTTATTTTGTTTGAGGGATAGACACTTATATACGCCAGCCTATGTTAAAGGGACGTTACCACTGATATCATATGGGCAAAAAATATATAGCAATAAAAAGTAACTTAGTGACCCTTAGCTTACTCTCTAGGAGACAGTGAGGTCGAATACATGTTGGAATATAATATTTTAAGATAACTTTTTTTTAGTTAAGTTTAAGGGAAATTGCCAATTTGATAGAGATCAAGGCAACGTTGTCCGCACGCGTAGACTCAGTTAAACTTGTATGGCCTAGGTTGGTCAATATCCTACGTTTAATATTAACCGGGGAACGGATATGTCAGAACCTATACCCATCCAACAGTAATCGAGTATCAACAAACGGTAAATAACCGAAAAAACATAGGTAGCTTTTCCTACTATATGTATATAGAAGCGTCGTCAATTTCTTCTACATTATGTGAAATATACGCGCCGGAAAACAATACTGTGAATAGCAGCCGGCAATAACGATACGACAGACAAATCCAAAGCGAAGTACTGATGTTATGTTTCGTATTGATCAAATTAGAGGCCTATAGTTATATAGAGGAAATAAGTTGAGACGATGACTGCCACCTGCTCTGGACGCTAATACTCTTCGACATTCAAATGTCTCATTTTGGCAAGTATCCACGCAGCATTTCAGGGGGTATTTTCCAGCGGTTAGGGTAAAACTCTGCCATACGTTTGACATGTGCACAGTTTTTCAACACGATGTACCTTACCGATTTATGGCGATAGTTGCAAGCAAATTTTTTCTCACAGCGATGTACCTGTGACCATCATGTAATCAAAACTACAACAGGTGGGCCTTCTATTTTGTAACCTCGCTGTCCGTGTCCGCTTCTAATGAGTTTCGAAGCCCTGATGATATTGGATTGTAACCTAAAGGGTCCCTAAAGTCTCGTTTTGACATGCACGTGAAAACTGCTATGTAACAGATACGAGGTGGGGCGGGATACGATGATAACCTAATGATGTTGCAATCTCATTTCCAGCAAATAGCTACTCAGCTTAAAGGATGGTTGAGACGATTATTTCTTAGGTTAGGTCGAGAGCACTGGCTCCGTACACGAAGTACTCGAGGGTACCCTGTTACGTGTTATCTAATACGTCGGTTATCAGAAAGACCAGCTTTTTTTATGAAGTATCTGAAAGGTAATTATCTTTACCTTTGGAATAATAAAATGGAATAGATTTTATTATTCCAAAATATATATATATATATATATATATATATATATATATATATATATATATATATAAAATATTTATACGGAAGATAGGCGTATTATATATATATATATATATCTTCTATATAAACGCGAGAAGCTGGATAAATTTCTAAATCAACGTAGGTAATCATAAGTGACATTGTGCACTTTTTTAATTCTGCGTTTCAAACGGGCCTCAGTAAAAATCAACTAAAAGATTCGTGATTTACATTACCAAACTTTATCTAGAACACAATGACGACCCCCGGAAATGAATGAGGTAACAAAAAGTTTAAAATGTTATTCTATCAATATGCTCCACGAATCTCGTTGGTCATTTCAACTTTTGTCGTTAAAAAATTTTACACCGCTAACTTACGATATTTGACAGGTATAAATATAAACATAAATAAATTGGATCGGTGAAATTGATTTTATATCAAGTTTATAAATTATTAGCTCAGTTGGTTATTAGGTCAAGAGGATCATGGCTGAAGGCGTTACATACTGGATTAAGGGCTATACTACTATATTCGCGCGGGAAAATTCAACAAAAGTTGCATCGTTTTGTTCCGAGCTTCATAGAAGAATACGTGGTAAAATTTAGAAAATGTTGCTCAAGAAAGACAAACGTTATCTCCCTGTAGACGAGATATTGCTCTATTTGCTAACGTCGGTCCCATGAGAAAAATCATATAAAATTCAAGAGGTAGATATTGGTAAAGTAACACTTTTTTCTGATATTTTTGCAAAAATACTGCTTTATTGGTATAACTATTGAAGATAACAGTGCAAAACCATAGACAGTGACATATCAGACGAAGAAAAGACCGGGATTCAAAACAGATAACGTTTCATTATCGTATTATTTCGAGACAAATACACCTAATCCAGGCTACAGCCTTACCTTAAAGAGGGCAATTGGTGGCATAGCTTGACAGTTAGTAAAGAAGTTAAGTGAAAGGTTTAGCCCCCCTAATCGTTTATGAAATACGTTTAAAAATTGCTGGCTATAGAGCAGCTTTTCAAATACCCACCAGCTATACATACAATTAATTTATCGTCGACAAAGTGATTGATGAATTGTATTATTCCTGCCTTTTTTGTTTGATCGCTGCGTACAGCTTTATGTACAAACAGAGATATTTCTATAATTTTTGCCAGTTGGGGGCATTTTAAACGTCATTATGTATTCTAGTGTATTGCATAAGTATTTGAACAGGGATAGGTTCCCGCTTTTAATTCCATTAGAGAAACAGTATTGTTGCCGCCGCGGCCGCTGATGTTCTTGCTGATGCGATAATGCTCACGGTAATATCTATCCACGCACCCCTGAATGGTCTTGGTAGAATAATCTGAATGGCTATCGTGTTTGATAATGATACGTTGTTCGGCAAGTATCACAAACCGGTATCGTGAGGTGGGTTTCTAATCATACGTGGTTCAAAATACCCTCGATTACTAACGCGCCGCCTGAGTTCTGGCGATTGCTTATTCCGTCATTTTCATAGCTCTCTCTCTCCCTCTCTGTATCTCTCACTTTCTATGTCGTAGAAGAGCAACCCCCGAGGGGACACTGACGTACGATGGATGAATGCGGTATGTCCACGCGGATTGAAAGCCGAATGTAGAGGGGTACTGTTGAAGAGCCGGGAGTGAGGTAGGGGAGATGTGACGGCAGAAATGAGCAGTCATTTGCATGAAATGTATGTTAAACAGCACTCTAGAGCAGCGCCAACGAACTGCTGGAGCTCCATACGGCATCACACTAACCTCGCTGTGGAATCGAGTTAGGGCTGGATTTGTGGATGGTGAAAGCGTGTCAGCCCCCAAAACTTGACTCATCTTGAATCTTTACTACAGCAACGCTATCTTCCAACAGATAGAACAGTATTTTTTTATCCGCAAAACAGCACCGCCTCTACTCGTCAGAGTGTTCTGAGATAAAAACGCCAAGATAGATTGACTGACCGACCGCCCGCCCGCCCGATATGTACATAAGTTTATGTATATATATACGATGTGTACATTGTGGGGATATAGCTAGCTCGGTTCTATATCTGTTGAAATTCCCTTTATCGGTGACATTCTGATGCGGGGCTCGCGCGTTGTTTGTTCGTGAAATTGTTTTAGTAACTTCACTACAATACATTGTAACGATGCGATGCGAATTATCAATGTAGAAGTTATATGAAACAAAATGTTGGTGTTAAAATATGTATGTGCGAGTCGCCTATATAACGACTAGTAATAATAGTCCCCGTTTAATGTGCTCCGTATTAATTGCAGGCATCAGTTTGTTTACTTACGCAGTGCACCATACCCGTATTAGTAACACACGTGATTAACACGGGCATCTTCCTATAAGATAAAATATTGATAAAGCGTTTGCTTTGGCCTGCTATGTGCATCTGTGCTCTTTTCACATGAGCACCTCCAAAGCCTGCAATGTTTTGTCGGCTCGTTCTACTGATCTTGTATTTTACGTATGGGCAGGCCTGTTTGTGAGTTAAACATAACCTTCTTATCTTACTGCTTGGTCTAAAGCTACTTAAAAACTCTGCTTGTGCCGCTTAGGGTATAATACCGTCGTATTTGTTAATGGACAATCGCGATGGGCTTCTCCCGCAGACAAAACGGCCTAGTAAAATGTAAACAGTCGGGTTAAAAAATTCTCCATCATCTGCTGGTATGGGGCGTTGATAGAGAATACATAGACAAAGCAAGATTAACACGACACCAGGACATGATTTGTCCGCAAACATTCAATATCCTTTTTCTGGCAAGTTGAAGAACTGTAGGCTAGCCCATGCTTCTCGAAACCACTTACGGCAAATCTAAAAAAGTGTTACAGATAAGCCGTAGAACCATTGATTCACGCTCTCAGGTGTCCAGTGTAGAAGCGTTATTGAAACGCAAACAGACGATGAAGGCACGATGCCGATTTGGGGAGTAAATAAATTTCGGCAAATTTTTTCGTAGTTATTAAAAGCAACATCCACAATAGATCCTATACGATTCATGGAACCGAGGTGCTGAAACTACTGATACACTATCCGGCCATGTCGAGTACGTTGCTAATTTCAAAGTTCTCGTAGTTAACATTTAGTCGATCACTGAACCTAATTTATATCTCTGTCTCACACGAACCCACAGCCTGTAACTTACACTAGAAAAAAGGACTTTCAGCTATGCACCTTTACGTGCGTACGCATAGTGTGTCCCAGAACATAATTACCTACCTCTACCGACGCTCAGTGGACCCAACTAGAGGATTCTTATCCCAACAATTTTGATATTTACCATTTTTAGGATTTGCTATTCTGGAGTAGCATACAAGTGTTCACATATCTTCGATTTTTAAGAGCACGTTACAATTTACCAATGATAGTATTATAATCACATCCAGTTTTAGTAAAACTAGCATAATACAATAGGCGGCCATAAATCCGCTAGACGAACTTCGAGTTAGATCGCTGACAGTTTTCCTCTTTTACGTCTACTCAGCACTTTGCCACAGTTTAAAACGGCCTCTGTTTGGTAACAAATAGAACTCTGTGTTTTCGTGTTGTTGTGTCTGACAAGTGACGAGATAGCAAGATAGAGAAATAGAATCAGAACTGCGATGCGTGTTTGCTAGTATATTGGCATTGGATATATTGTCATGGGTTTTCCTGAGAACAGAAGAATCCAGGGCAAAGTGACCTATAACTATACTGCTTACAATTAATCTTCTTGCAAATGTGCATCGCAGCGTATAACGTATTGTGTAAGACGTATTGTTCTTCCGAGCTGTATTGCACGGCGCATTTCTCATTTCAGTTTTGAACAACGCGTCCTCTACTATCGCGTTCCACGAAGACCGTCGTAGTTCTAACCAAACATAGGCCTCACTCACACACGACAGCCTATCTGCAGTCAGCGCTCGTTTTGAGAGCTATTGAAACATCTGCAACGCAACCTGTTACTGCCTGACTGTATTGGCTCGACCAACGTGCCCTTGACTCTCTATTTCTGTAGCTCCTGCAGAACTGGCCGAGATTTTGGGGGCCGGAAAGACAGAAGGAGGCGATAGAGAAAGCCAGAGTTAGCAGTGAGTTGTGTGGCATTCCTTCGCATAGTGACGTGGGGTGCATGCCGTCGCAGTAAGCATTATCTTGGCTACGAAAATCGCCAGCTCAAACACATGTGAAATGCTTGGATCTACTAGAAACCTCTATGGCAAGCCATTAGCCACAAGTTTCCGATTAGGAACCAAGCACTTGGTCTCTCGTGTATGGGTAAAGACCTTCTTTCGGCTCCTCTTTGGTTGCGCACCATGGCTTGCCTCTTCGTTGATAGGACACCCGGGTTGCTGGCGCTTTCGTGTGGCTGAGCAAGAGTGTGTCTCGCAGCCGAGCGTGACAGAACAATCTGTCGCAAGATTTACGGAAGGCGTCGTAGAAGCGCGCGTTACGCGAGACGGCGGTTGGCAGGACCAGCCAGTCGGACAGCTCTAGGGCCACGGGTACGCGGCATGTGTTTGCAAGCAGGGTTCACACTTTTCACTCACCGGCATGTTGACTCGTTCAATCAAGATTGCGAGGAACGACACTAGTAGTAACAACGTACGGCGCGCCTAGAAACCGAGGACACAAAAGAGAAGGAATTGAGGCAAAGAACTATGCATTGCTAAAGGACAGGGTCTGAAAAGGAGCAGAATTGATACATTGTGTCTGACATTTCTGAAGGAGCTGGTCTACAGTGGATAGGATTGTATTCTCAATGGATTCAGAAAAGGCATCTGGTTTGTTGAAGTCCGTATGGGTATTTGCATCTTTGAGTCACAGAGTACTAGATTCAGAAGTGAAGCACATATATATTCTAGCATACCCAGACTATACTGTCCGACACATACACGCACATGTCAAATGGCTGTTCATGTTCCGATGGTATATTTGTGTATGGGAAATTGAATAATTTGCTTCATCAAATCTGTATCGTATCAATAAGGATCCACAATCGCATATTGCACAAGGGTACCGTCTTTTTCGAGTTCAGAAAGATCGCCTTAAATGGTGCAGAAATAGTGACGTTGCTGTCATAAAATGTTGAGCAGATGGTAGCGCTCTCTTTCAAAGAGTTTCACCAAAATATACCTTAGAAACAGAAGACCTTACGTTTCTGTTTTTGTTATACGCACTTGTAATGGCCTAGTTAAAGTTATAATGTAATGTGTTGACTTATACATTGTTTCTATGAGTTTAATACCGCGGATTGACATTTTCGTGATCAACATGGATATGTCATACAGTTCGTTTGCTTGTTTAAGCCTAATTTTTTAGAAGGGGCGTGACCATTTGTTCAACATTTACAACAATAACGCCATTAAATATATAAATATAGGTCTGTTTTCGTAACTTAGAGGACAAACTTCAGAGTATGTAGGTTCCACAGGGTTTGCTTTCCAATGTATAATTCTCTCTGTATAACTAAGCTATATGGGAAGGGCATTTTGGTAGGAAAATGAATACTGCTTCCGCTAGTACTGGTGCAAGTAGGATGAAAGACACCACTTCAACCACACTTTTGATGGTACGATGCAATTAAAGGCCCATTAGATCATAGGACAATTACAAAGAAGCAGCATCGAGACTAGCAGATGTTGATCCGTCGGTGCCTATCTGCCCCATTGCTCCTGCCTAAGTACAGCCCTGTATTTAACAGGCCATAACGTATTGGGTGGATCTATCTGGACCACCTACCTGACCGCTACTTTCGCAAAACTCATATATCAGTGCGTTTCCCAGAGAGGCAAAGGGTGAGAAAGCAGCGAATCAGGCAAAAAGACAGGAACAGCCTGCGTTCACGGCTGTATAGTGACCTGAGCTAGCGATATTATACTGTCCTTCTCTTGGCATCTGAGCAGGATGACAGGGGTTAGGGGGAACCCATTAGCCTGAGAGCCGCGTCGCGTTAAATAGCATAATGTTTGAACCGTTTCCGTGGACATAACAACAGCAGATTGCTATAGAGGTTGATTAATTGCTGTGGATGCACTGAGAACACTGCATATGGTCAAATTTGAGGTCCAGAAAAATGTACTGTTTCGTATCGCGTCTGGTCTCTTTGCTTCCGTTATGTCATTAAAGGGATAGAAATATGCTTTCGATCATGTTAGTCATAAACCTAGATTTAAGGCAAATAGCTATCGCATTGCCGGATAACTTGAGAAGGTCGTTATGCCATCGGGAAGAACTGGCGTTGTATGTTTTTAGTATTCCTAATGGTTGCGTGTGCCGTCGAGCTACTGTGTGATGACGACCATGTAACTCTAAAAATGTATTTCAGCGAACCGCAATTTAATGTTATGCACGTAATCATAGCTGGGCCGACAAACAAAATTGTTGTGGTAACTAGAAAAAAACAAATCGATTAGAACCCAAAATAAGAATCTGAATATCTGCCTTTATACTTCTTGGAACATTACTGACCAGTATAAGACTAATTTAGGCCTATACGGCAGATGCTGTGTGGAGAAAATTGGGCCAGGAACGTAAAATGGTTACTAGCAGATTTTTTCAGGTCAACGTTAGGTGACACTCTCATGGCCTCGTAGGCCAATGTAAGTTTATACACAGAATACAAATATATAATACACCGAACCAAAGTTAATCTTGATTCATTTCTGATTGTGACGAGTAAAGAGCAGTTTTTTCTTGATGTCTTTGAGTACCAATTATAGCCAAGTTTGTAGCCACGTTTTATTTTATGATTTATCTGACAGCGCAAGCGTGTCCCTTTTGTTTAGGGTCTCGACCAAAGTACAGTGGATATTCCAGTAATGGCTGATTATTTTGTGTGGGCAATAAATAATCCTAAACAAGGTCGATAACACATGCCAACGTAGCTTTGCGCCTAACGTACCAAAAGCCACTAGAAGATCGATGTATGTCTCTGATAGGCAATCGAATGCATTTGTTCGTTACGCGTGAATAATATCGTCTTCTTATTTTTCAATCTATACTAGATTAGATGAATAGTAACGTTTCATACTAGCTTCTTATCAGTATATTCCTTTAGAGAATCAATTAGGGTAACTTGGGGGATATTCTCCCAAAGTTCGGTGTACTGATCTTGAATTGGATTTGGTCTACAAATATTCGTCCATGTTATCATTCAAAGTGGACGCACCAAGAAGCATGACCGTTGAACTGCAAAATCGCCTAGAATTTTGTTCGTGCTATAGGTTCAACCCGGGAAGTGAAGCGGCATGTCGTCGGGTAATGCTAAACGGCCGAAATAATGTTGACGTCTTGATGGGCTCGTCGATACACGTCTTACGATACGATCGAATGCGCTCGGCAAATGAGAATGTTGTTTTCATTATTTTTCGAAGACGTTTTTTTTCGAAGGACGGCGGAGGGGGTTTAGTTGCAACGTCGGCAGACCGCTCTCGGTAAATTCGGCAGATAGGCTGAAATTTACCGGTGTAAACATAGGAACAGATTCACCATTGGCGTCCGCGTCGGCTGCTTCATTTATCTATGTAACAAAATTATGTATGCAGATCTTTGGCAGGTTTGCGTTGACGAGTCTCCTTGAATTGAAGTCTTCTGATGCGATCATCAGACAGAGAGTTCCTCTGTTGTATCGGTGTTCATATCGTATAAAATAACACGTATTGCATGGCGTGGACCCTGAACGCTTCTCATTATACTCACTAAATGAGAAATGGTATATAGCTGGACAAAGCGCGTTGGAAAATTGCGCACAAAGATCACTTTTTTGTCTCGTGTAAGTCAGTGTTCTCGCTGACGTTTTATTTGCGAAGAATGTTTAGTGAAAAATAATTTTGCGTGATAAAAACCTTAGGTACTCTTGCGACGATCATAAGCGCCAGACTTATATGTTGTTACGTTTAATAATATACACGAACAAGATATCTTTAATAAAAGTTTGATTAAGGCTAAATCCTTCGATCGCTCGCTCATTAGTACTAACCTACTCTACCTCTGCCGAATAATCCCCCTAATGCGGCATCTATGATCTCTTTCTAAAGTGCACAACTTGTTACTTGCGTTTCTATTGTTTTTAAATAATGCGCCCCAGTTTGAGAGTTTTTCATACTTATAGGTTATTTCTTGACAGTAGGAGAAATGTGAGCATGCCACCGGCGTTCAAGCCAGAAAGAAAGTATATATAGGCATTTTTAATATTATCATATCTGTCATGCATATCTCCAACGAGATATCCAAGCTGCCTGAGCTCGCTATTCATTCGTGCTAGCCAAAATGTATCGCCTCATACCGTGCAGCCGGCAAACGTCCGGACGAAGCGATCTTTTAATATAAACAGTAGTCACGTACGCCCCGAAAAACTTCATGCCGGCATCTTCTAGGTGATAGTGGTGCCCGGCGTCTTCTCCACATAAAAAAAACAGTCAAAAAAATGTTAATAACGAATTTTGTTCGCCGTTCACATTAGGAATCAAGCACCGAGCTCCGGGTAAAGAGCCGCCGTCCTGCCTCTGAGTGAATGGTATCCGAACGATATTCGGAAACGCATATCTCAGTTTTCAACACACAGAGATGAGAAGCTAAAGGTGGCTCCCCCATTCCTGCCAGTGACACATCATTGCCAGACAACCGCTAGCAAGACAGTTGCTAATCTGCTTACAAGCGTGGCCGGCTCCACGGAATCCATCAATACTGACAAGTTAGTGTTCTAATGTTTGACCCACCCTCATCCCACACGAAATTGCGACGCTGGTAAACCACTACCAGCATCAGCTTTTGCTCGCGTTGTTCCCGTCGCCGTTCAGGGGAACCCAACTCAATAGTTGTTCTTCTGCTTGCCGCCGCTGTTACTACGCTGCGCTCCACAGTTGCGACTTTGATCCATGGTTAGCTACAACTTCGCTCCCGTTATGTCGTTGTGCCTCAACAGGCAGCACTATGGATGCGAAGCTACGGTCATCTGCGAGCGACTATTATGAGTTCTATATGGTACTCGGCTTCTACGTTTCTTTTCGGCCGATCTACTGCGCTCGATTTGCTGGTTTAGTTGTTCTAACAATATAAATACACTCTCAATGCCAGTAGCGTCAACAACGACAACTAGTGAAACAATCCTCCACAACCAAGTTTTTGCCATCCTCCCCCGTTTTATTGCTGCTCATGCGTTGTGAAGCTCTGTCAGTTTCTGCCACTCTGTAGCAGACACACTCCGACATATAAGAGGGTAGACCCAACCCACTGGAATCGTGCTAGTCCCCTATCCTCTCACCTCGCCTCTAGCGCATTGCTTACGAAAGCAGGCACGCCATGTCAACTAGAGGCCAGATCGAATCCAAATTAATGGCTATCGAATGACCGAAAGAGTGGCCTGAATCAGGGCGGCTAGGATGGGGCGCAAAGTGTAGAGCGGAGAAAACGGAGAGAGAGGAAGGGGAATAGCTTCGTTTTCGTCTTAGTGACGAGCGAAGGGAACCGCGTTCTTCTACTGAATCCTTACAACTGCTTCTACCCAAGCCAGATCCGATCCTCCTTTTCCGCTACTTCCATAACTATAAGCAGCAGCAGTACTAATGGCAGACATATCCATATATTACAGGGTTGGCCGACGTCGTATCCTATCTGTGGAATCTATATATATATATATATATATATATATATATATATGTGGCTTATATGGCTCATACGCTACTAATGCTCCCAGAGTGAAGTGATCTGCTCCTCTTAGATCGACCTACCTAGCGTCAAGCTTCCCATTTCTTCTGTTCACGTTCTCTTCTTCCCTTGGTTTAGCTCTGCTCAGAGTCAAATCATCCCTGCTGCATTTCACTACCGATGTTTGCCATTATTTGAGAGCGGCGGGTATAATACTCGTCTCGTACCTACGGGAGGCTATAGTCAGCGATATTCCATTGCGAGTTATCCCTTTGGTGACGCGTTTCGTACGGACCTATACATTGCTAGGAAAAAAAGAGGCTTCGATATTATGAGGGAAACTATGATAAGGCTGGTCAGTGGGGCGTTAATCTGGTCTCATTTCTGCACCACTATGTAATTGATGGTCAGTGGTATCGTCGATGACCCCCCCCCGCCCCTTTTTCTTTTCTCCAAACACTTCACACCGGGCTTGGCGGTTGCGGCGTAGATTAAGTTTTGCACAGCCATCAAAACGATTGCTTTCCTGCGTTTAGCCCCACAAACTGTGGGGTTAGAAATAGTTAACGTTGGTCGTTTACCAAGGGCTTATTTGGTTTAAGCTACTGTAGCCCCAATACATATCGCGTTTGATCGGCGAACGTTTCTACATGACATCTTTTGATTTGCTCGGTAAGAACTCACAAACACAACATTTGTAAACACTGCGATTCAACTGTCAGAGCTTACAGCTGTCATCTGGTAGATTGTGTTCGAATGAGGTATACTTCTGTTAAATTTCCAATACTCAGAACTCGAAGTCTTCAACAGGTAAGTATGACAAAATCATTAATTTAAGAGAATCTAACGATTTCCGAGACTGGATTTATAAAAGTACCTGACGACAGTCATGCACAATCATGATCACAAATTTACTAAGTGTTTATTTTTTGCGATATATAATATCTAAAAATTATTTAAAGGATGGCTCCACTTTCCAGCGGCTCCACTTTTCCAGAGCTTGCGGCTTGATACCATTAATTCCTAAATTTATTTATCAAATTGTTTTCACTATCACCTAACAAGAAGTCATGTTGGCGTCCTCGTTGATGTTCAGGTATTTTATTTCTAATAGGACATAAATGGCCAATCATCAAAAGGCTTGGCTATCCGTGAATCTGAACTGGAGCTCAGGTAAAAAATGCCCGCTTCGCTGCCTTGAACAAGGATAAAACAGTATAGCACACAAAGGGGCGAATAATATGAGAAGGGCGAAATAATTGATAAGAGCATTGCGGAATCATCAACCGACTTTCTTTATTTTATTTTTCTTGCTGTATTTAGCTACTACCATAGTGCAACTGTATCGTCATCACTCATCATATAAAGGTACGTCTTCGCTTGTTACACCTTCGGCGCTGACAAAACATACAGGCTAAAGTATAGAGCGACGGGATTGTACCAAGGTGCCAGCCAACAAATTGCTTTACCTTGATCACTTAAGAGAAAATTACGATTCGTTTTTTTGCCCAGGGCTATCGTCCATAGATGTTCCTGCTATCGATACCTTTGCTCAAGCTATTGTTGTCTATGGCTCGGCAGCTGTACAAGATCGTTCTTCTGTCAGTTCATGTGCTTCACAAGGGCAAGCGTTTGGTTTAAGGTATTCTTTTAAGTGGAGGTGTAAATATAAAGAATCGACGCAAAGGAGTGTGGCATGAAAAGAGGGGTGCTATTGTGCACAATTCGGCTGTGCTGTGCATTACATTCTACTGACTGTCCAGTTTCGATATTGGAGTTTCGATATTGTGAGGCCAACAATGAGAACAGCGCAGCTGGGCTGGAGTTGTGCTAGCTCTGTTGATCCAAACGAAGCTCATGTCAAAATGAGGGCATCAAGTTCGTTTATGCGTAGATGGGTTTTCCTTCGCTCTTCAAAAGGGGATTCGCAAATGGCCGAGTGTTCTAGAGTAGCCTCATCTGCTGGCACGCGGGCTGAAAAAACAGGATCGCTAGCTCCCAAATAATGATCGTCTGCGTCTCAAGAGGCGACTTCCGGCCCAGCTGTCAGCCCGATGCCAAAACAGTGGGGAGTGACACGATTAGAACAGCTTTAAGATGTGCGTAGATCTCTAGACTCTTTGATGCACTATGAGAAAAAATAACCTGACACACGAGACGTGTGCTGCTTCACTACCAGACTAAGAAGCCAATAAGCACTAGAATTCGACTAAAAGAAGTAAGGCGTCATTTTTGAAGCTTTTCGTCATATACCTCAGTGCTTATTGTAAAATTTTGCACTAAAACATATTCATCACATAAAGTTCTAACGATGTTAAATAACTGTCGGAATGGACGGAATAGTGGCACACTTAGACCTAGGAAGCTTGTATTCGCATTGTATTACATTCATTTAGCAACGCAACACTTGTATGCATAGGAAAGCGCTTTTGAAAGATGGAGGCGCCTGTGAAACGAATGACAAATGGGAAATATTTATGGTTACGTTAGACATGGCTCATGTCGACAGTCATCACGATGCTGTCGACTTCGCTTATTCTCCACAGTCGAACGATTGAGGATATCTTTATTACTTCGCTTCTAAGCCTTGGAGACATGTAGCTACGATTAAGCACCCTCGTAATGAGTGAAAACACTGTCAAGTAAATGATATTATTCGAGCATGTGTCATCATTTAGGTCCATAGATCTTACAGGTTGGCTCTAGGTTTGGGTTGGCTTCTTGTACTGCGATTTGACAATAGCAAACACCCCTTAAGCTTTATGATCTACTCGTATACTGAATGTCTATAGGGATTGCTATCGATTTGACTATTTCCAAATTTAGTGGTGTACAAGCGGAATCGTCTACACCGAGTAACCCATGGTAAATCCACTTTATTTATTTTTAGACATGAGCGCGGCCCCTTTTCCAAGCTAGTGAAGGAAGGCCTGAAATTGAGAGAAATCAGAATTCAGGCACTTTGAGTAAACAGCTTACATTTCGTGTATAACGTCTCCATATTTCCTGTGCAGGATGATATGCTACAAGGCTATTATTATAGCTTATATGTAAAGAAAATCCAATTTTTAATAGTCGTACTCAATAACAAGAAACGCGATGAATTCTTCTCTAGCTTAGTACATGTGTGACAAACAAGATGAATGAATCTGTTTTTTTTTTAAGCTATTGCAGATATGACCTCTTGTTCGATCTTAAGGTTTATAGATGTCAGATACTTTTTATTGGAGCAGCGTATTCTTGTGATGGCGTGACGCTAACGTGTGTATCTACTAGACGTGTAACACGTGGGACAGTTCAAGGCGTAGACGCACCTTGCTTCGTCGTCAGTGTTGCCGTTCGAAGTAACGTTTAACACCAATATCGTACGTAAAATTCAATTCGTTCGCCATCAAGTTACGATCAGCCATGTTACTTCGACATTTCTTTACATGATAGATCGTTGTTTTAGTTTGAGGCTCAAATACGAGCACGTATTTTACACTTCAATGAGTTTTGTCAGTTTCAAGTTATAGGGGCGTTCATGTAAGCAATAAGCTTGTCCGCGTATCAGTGAAAAAAGTGCCTTTTCAGCCAGCCGCTGTTTATATGTCCCATACGAAGGTTTTTATCGTTGACTACTGCTGACTTTTCTAGTGGTAGATCGTTGTTAGTCGATGTTGTAAGCGGTAATCTGCTAGGTGATGCATATAAAATTCTCTTTTCAGATATTTGAGGATGCAGACAAGTCGCCTTCACGCTTCGACATGGGGTTTCGGGGGCGCATTGGTAACTATTATAAAACCTGGTCACTTTTAGCGAACGCCATAATATATCTCGGGTACTATTATAGTGCATTGCTAGCTTGGACGTTGGCTTATCCGGGTGTTGATGCCAGTCAATATTGATTTCTAGCTGATCAAGGAGTCGATACGAAGACCGAAGGAACTACCTGCCGCACGGATTAAGCGGCGAAAATGTGTCTGTTCTTTGAAGCTGCTATTACAGTCGATCTGTATTTTTCGTCATAACGCCGCTCAAATACAGATTCGGATTGATGCCTCTTACTATGACTGACTCATCAACATCCATCATTGCTACCATTATCGGTTCGAAGACTAAAAAGCATCGAGGTAAAGTAGACTTTATGGGTTCCGCGACAATTTCCTGTCCAGATAAGGATCAAAGTGGAGTATACTGAGCGTAGAATAAGTAAAACTGAGCAGCCTCGGAATTCTCTGAAAATTATCTAAACATCATATAGCTCCTACTAGTGTGTTTAACCTCTAAGATCCCTGTTAATTACCTGAAAAAAAAAGATATTTGCTAGTAACCGCTCAGGCGTCGATTCCACAAGTTAGGCTAGCTTGGTCGTAGAAGCGTTCCTCGCATGTACTTAAGTACACAAACACGTTGCAGGCGCCGATAGTCGACGAAGTTTTCTATTCTGCTATAATTTCGTTTAATATAGGCTAATTTGAAGCATGTCAATATAACGTTACAAGGTAACTTCGTAATACAAATACATCCGATTACGTTTTGTTACAGCCGTCCTGATCTACTTCGAAAGAAAACTGATTACATTTAGCGGCCGTATTTTTATATCCTACAGGAGAGGCACATTTTTACAGGCGGGCAAACAACGACATGAAGGCGTTGTTAATATAAATAATAATAATAATAACTGCCAAATAATACGAGAATGCCCGCCTATAAAACGGACATCTTTTTCACAACAATCCTGGATCAAAGGCCAAAACTAGACTAAACTATATATTGAAGCATATTTTAAGATGGAATAGCTCCACGTTTCGGCTACAATAAAATACAAACAGTTATCATTGCTAATTTAACTAATTATATTATAATAAGATGTAGAAAATATAAAATTAATGAAATAAAAAAACGGACAAAATTACGTGAACCATGCCCATGAATAAACACGTTAGCGTACCCTAAAAAGAGAAAACAATGAATTAACTCTGGAAATGAGTTGATATCAAAATGGTCCCCTTATCTATAGTGAGTGACAGAAAAATGCTAGATAAACGGTTTTTTAGTCTTCGATTCAACAATAATATACACTCCCATTGTTAATCAAACGTAACGTCATGCTACCCGTCATAGAAGTAGAGCTTTACATGGAATAAGTAAACGCCGACCTAAACGCAGCATTTTCGCTCCGCTATAATGTCAAGGTATCAAAACATAGCAAGTATTTTAGACGTGCATCTGTACTATACAATTTATCACGCGTTACAAGATTGTACAGAAACAAATATAGCAAATTTATATGCGCCTCGGTTTCCACTACTGCTGTGCGGGTTGTCGTTAGGCCTACTTCTTCGGCGACTTTTATGGCCCATGACGTTGTTACAGACGTCCAAATTGCATGCAAACAAATTTGTGTGGCTTTTTGTCGTGCTCACACCTTGCCTTCCATTGGACTCCCAGCGTGCTGTTGGAATTTCCAGAAATTATCTTAGTTTACTTTTGGAAGATAATTAGAGAAGGCTGATTGTAGGTGTTAAAGGATACGATCAAACAGCTAGCGTGTGTAGAAAGGAACGCTTAAAGCGTCTTTGTGTATTTGCGTTTAGGTTTGGAGATCTCTAATATAAGGTATAGTTAATAAATAACGTTCAAGTAACTGATTTGTTATCATTGGGCAATACACATTAATTTAATTAAAAAGCACGCACACACGCATATATATATATTGTGTGTCTGGACAATCTATTATGATGTAGCTAGCTATTTTTTCTGTATGTACCAATTATACTGGCACGTAAGTTTTCTCCGTGGGATATTTTGTAGCAGTTTAACAAATCAAAAATTCTTTACTTTAGTTTCGTTATTTTTGGAAATGCTTCCACGACGTTTTTTCGTCGAGACGATCAAACAGCGGGGCAATTCGAAGTAGCGTGTCAAAAAATCTTTCATGAACACATCCCGGCGAACGACATCCGCACTAAAATGTTGAGGGGCATATCGAAATTTTATAAAAATTTCTATAATTCAGCAAATTATTTCTTATCAATTTCGTAGACTGGGTATGGCCTAAAAATGTATTCCTTACTGTAGGCATACTATATAAACCTTTAGAGCCTTTATTTTGTTCGTTATCTTTGCAGGTCCGTAAAGCGGGCCGAGGACGTCTCACTCATCTCACATAGCCACGTGTGCCATGTCTTCTAATTTGAATGTAATGCTGTGTATACAACACGCGGAAACTAAGCTGTCAAAACTGCTAGAAGTACTAGCAATAATTTTTAATCCGTTTTGTCCAGAATAGGAGGTAAACGTACATAATCGCACTCACTATCGCTAGATATGTCTAGTGTTTACACGTTTTGTGGCGTCTAGGTACTAGCTGCCTAAAAAAACGTAACAAAAACACCGACGGCTAAATTGAATTATGCCCTGTGCAACAATACAGTAATGTAGTTCCAGACTATCTATTTATATAGTATGCTTTTAGATAAAGTGTAACGTGCCTTATATGTATATGTACGCAAAACTTACATCCCAGCCCAAAGTTGTGAACGATCGTTTTTAGTAGTATTCTCAAGCAGTTGAAGCTTTTGCGCCGTTTCGTGTCTGTGAACTTCGACGTCAGAAGCTTCTTTGTCCGCATTGTCATACCGGATTAAAAAGCAGAGGCATCGCTGGTGTTTGGCAGGCAGCCAGGTTGACAGGCTCTGGGAGTCGGGGCTATGGAACGAGTACTTCGGAAGCTCCCAAACGGGAGGCTTCGGAAGCAGAAGTGGCCGAAACGAAGCATAATCAGCAAATCGCTATTCAAAAGTTGCAGCAGGTCGGCGAATTGCCTCCTCAGACTAGGACTTAAGGTATGGTACAGCTAAATTTCTAAATCGTAATACGACCGTAGACCCTTGTGAACCTCCAGCCAGCTTGTAGTCACCACAATATAATATACGGTCGAATCGAAGTCACACTCAAGCCTGAATCATTACAGTTAAACGAAAATCCATATTATACAAAAAAAAAAAAAAAAAACAATTTCTAGGAAAATTATCCATTACAGAACTTAGCAAGGGGTTAGTAGTTAAATTTGGACTGGATTAAGATTCTTGTCATGACTCTTATCTATGTAGGGCAACGATGTCAAAATCAGTGTGTTCTTCAGTTGGAAAAGGAATTCAACTAACGCCTAAACAAACATTCAGGACTCACTGTTTTTTCGACATACAGGACCTGCGTCAAAACCTCTGTCAAAAAACGCTGCATGGAATAATGATGTTGCAATGCAGTTGGACCTAGTAATTATCCGAGTGTTTTATTCAGTACCACAAACTGATACCAGTCATAGGCGCATGTAAATAGTTTGGTTGACTTTGAGAATACAAATGCAGGCTTAAGTGGACAAAACTTTATGTGAAAATACGTGCTTAGCTGAGAAAATGATTATCGGTTGCAAATAGTGGTATGAAGCTGTAACCGTTTGATGGGTGTGATTACAGTTTGAGTAATGGGGGCGCTTCAACACACAACGAAATAAACTGAGAGAGAAACAGCTAAGACACACATTTTTATGGGCATAATAACCGAGTTGTTTTCGTTTCAGTTTCCTTTGAATCACTAAAGGACTACGTATTTCTAATGATTTTATGTCGAAAAGCCGTCAATATGGTATGCTTTGCTTTGGAAGCTGTCTCACCTGAGTGTAGGGGACGTTTGTTGTTAAACTAGTGATTACAATATATATGAATATAACGACGAAACTATTTGCTAACAAAAGTAAAATAATATAGTTATAATTATAATCGATCCTGAGTAATTCAGGTTTTTAAAAAGAGTCATCGCGATAAAATGATAATGAAAATCAAGGAAGTATATAAGATTGTTTCTATAAAATAAGAAAGTTATCGTTCTATATCATGTTTGGCATAAGCCTGTTAATATTTAAAAATCAGTAGATACTCTGCGAGTCCCGTGACAAAATCTTTTTTATGAGATAAAAAAATATTGAAAACGTTTTCTAAATGTTCGTGTATTGTTTTCTTTCCGGGCTCAATATGAAGTCTGGCCATTAGTCGCACGCATTTTTCAGAATCCATTACTACAAACTCGATTTCTGATGAAGACTCAAGTTGCGAGAACAACGAAATCGTATAGAGCGGGTTGTACGAGCGATTTTCCAATGTACCGACCCTATGTGGGCGCCTCTAACCCCATCACTAGTCTATTGGTTCCGTTCCGCTTGCAAACGTCATGCACCATCTTTCGCTGCAATTTGATTTGAAGGCTAATAAGCAATAATGCGGGTAGTGCTGTGGCGGCGCCAAGTATACCTGCCTGTCGACCTGCGTGAAGCCATACAGGAGTAAAGCGAGGGTTACAAGCTGCATGTGTGGATTGGCTCACATCCAGGTGAGTCTTGAATGCACAGATAGAAAACGACGTAGCTTAGAAATACACATGGGGAGCTCGGTGTTGCAAAACACGTTTTATCGAAAATCCGCTTGGCAGAGAAAGAGAGAAATGACCGGAGGGGGCGGGGTTGAGGAGGAATAGTGAGGGACAGGGAATAACAGACCTCATGCGGGCGATCGTACTTCCGATGGTGGTGGGTATGCTCGGAGCTGAAGCACACACCGCTTACCTACACAGCGGTCAACATGTGCTGGAGTGACGGTGCTGCACCAAAGTTGTGGAACACGCGCCATCACCCACATTGACATTAAGCAGGTGCGCGCCACGATTTAAATCCTCCACTACATCACTCTCTTGAGCACTCTGTATCTTTCGTACTGCAACGCCCTTCCTGAGAGCGATTCTACAACTAACTCACTTTTACAATTGCGCTCTCCTACAATCATATTCGCGGAGACTAGTCTCCTCCTCTAACGCTCCTTTTACCCAAGAACGCCCAGCTCTGCCATCTAGATTCACATAATGTGTCTCTGATAGTGCATTACCAGTCTGTTTGGCTTAGGCACTCATTCCTTATTGTCGATGGACGCGAAGTCGTCGTCAATGCCGAACAACGAGAAACAGGTATTGAGCGGATAGGGGGTCGTCACTCTCTGGTCGGAACCGCCTTACTGAAAGCCTTAGCTTTTCCTGTTTCGTTGCTAGCGTTCTCAGCGAACTTTGGTAGGAAAAAATGTTAAATGAGCGCCCGCAAGCTCATGGGCAAATATGCACACAACATACGACTAGTTTAAATTATACAGGTTTTCCTCCTGTTTTTGTTTTCCTGATCTCATTTGGTGGTCCCCGAGTTCATTGCTCTCCTTCGACTATTGAGGAGCTTCAGTAACACTCCGCATATGTGTGGCATCGTAAAAGAAGTTACACAGGTGTGCCAAGTGGTAGCAGGTACGGGTGAGAGGACGAGCTTACAGAAAACTGAGGTAAAAACCATGAAACAAGCAAAAAGGCGAAATCGTTATGTATAAGCAACGATTTCTGAAAGCTTACGGTCACGCCTTGCGACGAGAAAGGCGAGGAGGGTGACAATGACGGAACGATGACGGTGGTGAATCAAGCGAGTCGCATACCTGATGTAGGAGAAATTGGGTTAAACTCCCAGTAGAGAATTGCTTCAGCGGCACCCTTTATAAAAGGGCGCAGCGTACACTAGTCCTTTATTCAGTCGTTGTGTCTTGAACCCTCCTGCGAACACCTCTATCCTTCCCATCTCCCCGAAAAGAAAAACAACTCAAGCAAGGATTTTGAAGGAGTATCAGCTTACCACCAGACACCCATGGCCCTCATCATTGCGTCCGGATGTCGCCGTTGTTATCGAAAGTGAATTCAGTCATGCCGCTGCCTTCATGAAGTAAAGGCAGATTATCACGTAGTGGCCGCCAAATTGTAGCTTATGGCAGTATTGGTTGTGTAATGTGCCCGTTATGGGGCAAAAAAGAAGAACTGGGCCTGAAGCTGTCTTCTTTTTGGAAGTACCGAGGCGGTCCCGGGGATGCAATTGTCGCTTCAGTAGCAGCCGTGCCTGAAGGCAAATGAGCTTGAATACTGACAGTAAGTAAGACAGCCGTTTCTGTTGCTTTACGCTGGCCGTTATCTGTTGAATGAGCTCCGTGTGATGCTGTAATGTTTGAACGAGTTCACAGATGTATGTGGTAATTTGCGATGCTGGTCATAGAGCTAGAAAAATGCAGTATGCCATGCTTCTAAAAACAGATTCTGAGCAATAAATTTTTATTGTATTTTTATTGTAAATTTTTATATGTTTTTGTTGAACACTCAATTAGGTAACAGTGCGGCTCGCTCAGGTTAAAATATCGTTAACGTAAATATTGCCAAACCACAATAACAGTAATCGTACTGAAATTGGGCCTGGCCTTCCAATGCCTCTCGAGTCTTCTCAGCTTTGTGGCTAAGGGAAAACTGAAAATACACTTGCATACATCCAAGCGCAGTGACCGCTGCATACGACGGGTTTTGCACTTTACAAATGGCCGGTAGTCATATTTAAATTACACGCATTCAGCTCTAATTGCTCAATTGCACTATAGAATTTTACGTCCAGCACAATTATATATTGGGCCTTCAATGGGCCTCATTAAATCTACGTAACGTTTTTTGAAAAGTCGTTTGTAGCGTGCTGATACCTTTGTGGTATATATACCGTAACCATATTAGAAAATCGATAGTCTGAAGTAAGGACGTAAAACACACGTTTCGAGAAAAACAGCACAGCATCGGATCATTTTCAATGAATCCTAGCTCAATAAAAATGGTTTAAAACGTTCCCATAGAATTTCCCTAAAACGCCTGCAGCAAGCATGTTTTCAATACAGACCAAGTCACACACACAAAACGAATCTGACTTCTTCGGATATTGTTGTACTATCGTTATTCTTAAGTGCATATTGATAACTGTATTCATACGCAGAGTATACTCGATACCTATTCATTTCAACGTTTCTACTCGTCCACATCGTTGAAAAGGCCTGCTCTCATTACCAGGGTGGCACTTTTGCCCAAAGTCGAAATAAACCTTAACGTAATTCGACTATTTGTTGGAGGATATTTAACACGTAATAAACGACAAGGTCAGGCTACTTTTTCTTTCCATCACTCGTTATCGTAACTGTCACTCTACAGTTCTCAATGGCCCGCAAGAATATCCCGGTCCTTTTTTGAAAGAGATCTTACGGTAATCTCGCGACGTACATCGTAAACATTCCTAAATAGGAGTTACAGCCGTAGTATACGTGACCCTCTTACCGTTCCGAATCAGATTCGTTTTGCTCTCGTTTTGACTTCGTTCTGTCACTTTGCCACCATGGTTTTCCCCATAAGCATCTTCAATAAGAACTGTCAGAAATCCAAGTCTTTATAATGAAAACGCAAACGCAAACGCAAACGCAGTTCGTATGAGAATGTACCACGATATGTCAGTAGTACTTTCCATTGCCGCTATCCTCGATCGTATCCATCTGTTCCTTTTTCGCCTGCTGTAGCCTTCGAGCAAGCGACTTCGCCGAAATTGCTGCGGATAAAAATATAACAACTGCTCGCGGCCGCTGCTGGTGCGGCTCCTGCCCGCCTGTGTGGGTGGAAGATTCACTGCGTTTGCCGTCTTTGTCGCGTTTAGTAGTCGACAGCAAGGACAATGTCAACGACGACGACGAAAATTGTCGCTGTTGTCGGTCGTCATGTTTTTACGAAGAAAAAAGACAACGCCAGTCGTAATAGGAGGATACAGCCCAACCTTGTTCTTATTCTACTCCACCCCCACCAATGCCAGTACCGTCTTTCTATCCCACATCCTTCCTGTCCAAGTTCTCTTTCGTCGTCTCTCCGGTACTTCCCCCTCCTCTCTCTCTCGCTACGCTCTCCTTGTCGTTCCTCTCTTCAATCGCCCACTTTCATTCATATCTTCTCCCGCAATTCTTGTCCCTCTCCACTTTGTCACGAACTTTGTCATCGTTTTGTGCCAATGTTACTGATGTTCACATAGTAGTCAGCACCGCCATCAGTATCTCGCATGGATAGGGCTTGCTGCGCTTTACTTTGTTTCCCATCGCTCATTCTTTAGCTTCTCTGCACCATTCGAAATGGGTTGGAGAAGGCATGTGTGAGCAATAAGGGAAAAGAAAAAGTGGACCGAGGCAAGTGGACGAAGACGACGGAAAAACAAGTCATCGAGTGGTCACGGTACTGGACTGTCAGAGAGTGGAGAGAAAGAGAGAGGGCATAAGACATTGAAAAAAAAGGCTAGCACAAGTGGGAAATAAGACAGAGAGCGAAAGCAAAAAAGTCAAAGACAGCGATACTTAGAAACAAGAAGAATACGGATGATAAAAAGTAAGCACTAAGCGAAAGCAGCGCATTTGTGAGGGAGAGATGCAGGAAAAGAATAAAAAAAGGAGATAAGAGAGAAAATGCAATTTGTTGGACCGACGATCAACCGCTAAAAATTGCCGCTGCTGCTGCTAGGGAACACGACCGAAACGACGGACGGAGTAACGGACGAACAAATCGATGAACAAGGATGCCACCACCTCTGCTGCAGTAGCAAGCAACTGGCTTTATCCGAGGATTTGTTAGTCATTGTGACATGTATGTGAGCCGTGAAAACATCATTTTCAGCCGGGAAAACAAAAAGAAAAGTAATTGCCTTATCGGGGTTGTCGCTGCACCGTAATATGTTTCAACCATCGTGTAGGCAAGCGATCCAGGACGTAGAGAGGATGAAAAGTTAGTGAATGTTATACTCTGGAGAGTTTTTAGAACACTTCCTAGGATGTAAAGACGTGCCTGCATAGAACCGTGTCGTACGTCAACAGCTTTGCGTAAAGGACAATAGTAAAGGACAATAATTATATACGCTTAGAAGCTGAAACGTTCAAACGGAAAATACGACCAAGGTTTTAGTAAGGCGATGATATGAAACTTTATCTGATAAAAAAAAAAACTTAGTTACTGTTATAATAGTAATAAAGAAGAAATATATATATAAATATAGGAAAAATTATTTATTACAACGCCCGTTGTAATATACCGTACTTCTTGGGGCCCGTTAGAGCGATTTTACTTCACTATTTACACTAGAAGAAAGGTATAGATATATGTAAATAAAATATATAAACTAATGCACTATATAGAAATATATTCTTATAGTACTGTTTTGTGTTCATACGTAGAATTGGCATTTACTCAACTACGGAGTTGCCATGCCTTGTTGGTTTCGTTGTATTGTAATAACCGATTCGGAATTCTGTCTAACGACCGTAAAAGTACGACCCCCTCCCCCCGTAAATGTAATTCTAGGGTGAGGGGTAAAAAAAAGCAGATATAAAGATCTTAAGGCAGCGAACTCCCACTCAGGTTCGTCTAATGGAAAGGCAACAAACCCATCGTCTAAACGCAGTGGGTCAGAAACTTCCAAGAATCTTAGGGTCACCTCTGCCGAGCCTACGATAAGCACGATAGCTAAACCCTGACTCCACGTCAACGGTCTTTTCAGCTGGATTCTTTTTGTACTTATCCAGGTTGCTAAGCGCTCGCCCTCTGCAAGTCCTTACGCCTTCAACGTCGGATTATTAGCTTTGGATATCCAGTTTGCTCGTCAACAAGAATAACATTTCTGTACTTATACCTTGCGCGACGTCACAATACAGCGACAATCTCTTGCCGTTACCACCAGTTTCGTAAGAAAGTTCCAGGTAGCTATCTATATTAATGCATGATTGTACAGCAAGAGAAATTCCTTTTTCTGTGGATTTCGACAATGTCCCCTATGCTGCCATGGGTCCGCGTTGAGGCGGACGCTGGAGTGTCTGCATGTGCGGTATTATTAAGAGCCATACCCACGTTTACGTCACGCGAGGCCCATTCCCCGCAGAAGACAAGGGAGAAGTTGCCTGGCATGGACCAGGTTCTGTGGATCGCAAAGGCAGTTTTGTTTTTGTGTGACCCTGAAAATTGCCCGGTCTATGATTAGATGTAAACTTCGAACGTTTCATTACAACTGTTCTATGGTGACAAGAACAGACCACGTCCAGCATGCCTACGATTAATTGTAATAATCATATTTTCTGTATTTATAACCATCAGTTATTAGAACGGTTTAGGATAATGTATATTTTTTGTTGTGAATTTTTGTGTATCTAAATTACGTGTATTCTTTCCAAGTGCAAAAGGCCTTACAAATTACCGTGTATCGATCGTGTATCGACACAAACTAGTAGTAATTTTTCTCTGTTTGGTTAAGTTGAAGTGTGATTTCAACCACATAGTATTTAACCTTCATTGTTTATATATTAACCATTTCACATATGCACTTCAATGAAATTTCCACCAACTAAACGGGGAAGGCGGCAGGGCTATAAACATAATGTCATGAACGAGTCTTTAGTTTGTATCCAGTGACTATTCATGTTTTTGATATTGGTTCAAGACGCACCTACGAAACTCACCGTCACGTTCTACCTTCAAGAATATCTGAATCAGCCAATGGGCCCCTGGGCCCTAGTACGAGTACTAATCTTGAGGGTTGTTACTAATCCGCAAAAACCAATTTCGTAGTCATTGTCTGTAATAATATCTGACCGTGGAGATTAACGCTCTATCCGGATGGTAATTGTCCGCTCTATTTAACCAATTATGGATAAAACAGATGCTTATTTCTATCTATAGGCTGATAGTATAGCTGCTTTCTTTTGGCTACTTATTTCTGTCTAACTGAGATTCGATGCACCCAAGCAGAATTAGTACGGACGGGAACACTCAGGGCACTAGACTCATCAAATATCCTGTTTGTTTGTCTTTCGGCTTCTATTGTTTGCAACAGACGATCAGTTTTCAAGGGGTTTGCGTCAATGCTTTTATGGGGATTAAGTCGTTTTATTTTTCGGTGACTATTCTAGTATTAGCAGCTCGCTACATTCTAAAGGCACGTGGTTTATGAAGACAGGTAATAGGCGCGGTCTTCCCCTATTTAAAAAATTGAAGCCTAACTAGCTGGTTAGATTAGAAGAGAGGCCTTGAAAGTATCTATAAAATAGAGTAAACGTGGGCCGACATATGGGCCGTGATAACTGTTTAAATCGTTAATTATTATAATTTAAATTTAGAGTACGTGGACTTCGGCGTAACTTTTGTTTTTAGCGAGCTCATTGGCATTCATTTTTCTGCCATTGCATAGATCATTATCGCAGAAGAGTGGAAAATAGTTTATGGTGCTGAGCTTTGCCAGTTTTGGAAACGTTAAGACGAATTGTCTGATGCAACTACCCATAAGCCTTAACACAATCGACGGAGATGCGACATATTGTAGTCGTTCTGCGGAAATATTTTTCTGTACCCTGAAAAGTGCGTGTGCGTTATAGGTTATGGGCGTCGTTAGCTCCGAACGATAGGAATGGCTTCAAGTCGTGAAACTGGTGCGTTTTTTTATGGTGACTGCAGATCCTAAAACTGTGCATCACGGGACCATATAAATTCAGATCAGCCATATTCAGTTGCTGAGCTATACAAGTACACTTACCAATCACTTCGTAGACCTCAGAAGTATATATGCAGAAAAAACGTGCCCAGTGCTTCTGCGCTATTCCAACGGGGCAAGCGAATTAACTTGCTGTTTGCTCTTGTCCTTAAGTGCCTCTCCGTAACAGAGTTGCGTCTTATCTTACCGTTGATTTGATGCTTGCATTACTTTGAAGTGAGGCTAGAGCCTAAGACCCTGTTAGCTGCCATCGAAAAATCAAACGAGAAAATTTGTGATCCAGTTGAATAAGAAACGACGGCGTGTGAAACTAGATTTTCAACTGTATATTATAAAATAGGAAATACGATGAACAAGCAATGAATGTCAATGAAGCACTGAAGAAGGTGTCGTTTTGTAACATCAATCCAAATAGATATATTAATCTATGATGTTTGAAACTCCAGACGATGGGCTGTTAAATAGTGAATACGCTACGCGGTTACGTAAATGATAATAAAACGATCTTGCGTATTGCTGGTTGCTTCGAGACGCTGCTCTAAAGTTATAGGAACGATGTTTGCGACTGAACCTTATTTCGATCAGGGCTCCTAGAGGCTCTTCGCATCAGTTATTACAAGGCCAACAAGATTATTCCAGAGAAAAAAAAAATACATGCCAATAGAAGTTTACATTAGCTTATGTTATTGGCTATTATCAAACTATACATATATAGCAAACTCACAAAAACGTCAATGAAAGGTTATGAAACAGCGCAGATTTATCAATGCATGTTATTATATCTCTTATCCATGCCTTCCCTAAGGAACCTTTAGCTTTAGATTATCTTTTTTATATTAATAAGAATAGATGAAAATAATCTATAGGTAACGGAGAACAAGTAGTATGTCTCATGCTTGTGTAATACATAACCGTGCAGTTCAAAACGCTACTTTTTTCCTTACAGCGTTCATAGTCCCGTTTGTACGTCTTTGTATTTTTAACGTTTCTCTAACTACACAGTAACAACTTCGTGGACTTTTCTGAAAAATACGCAGTGAACTCATATCCATGTGTAGCATGTCAACAAAGTATCAATAAGCTCTCCTTAATATTATATTGGCACACACGCATAAAAAAAGCCGAAATTTCTTGGCACAAGCAAGTCAGCATGTCATCAAACACGCTCCCTGAAAACCGCTTAGTAAGGGCCTCTTGTGGAAATTTGGGACCGAATGTGGCAGTAGTGTTTTGTGTAGCCTTCTCATCGGTCTTGCAAAACTCTGACGCGATTCGATGATGGAGTAGATCGTCGTTGTATAGCAAAGGCACGAAATGTGCAGGATAACCACTATAAAGACATGGCAAGGAAAAGAAAGTCTGTGCCGTTTTTAAGCTTGATGTTGCTTGACTTCGATCGTAAGGATAATATTTTCCCATTGGCTTGTATGAAGCCTCCACATTTTTTATTGGAGTACCACCAGCCTCACATAGAAGTGTTAGAACTACAGGCGATTTCAAACAAAGCTAGCTACTGTTTATTACTATTTTTTTTTTACTTAAAGTGAAAGCATACAGACAGAGTAAGCTCTCTTCTACGTTCAACAGTTGTTCCTTGAAATTTAAGCTTCTAACGATCAGGCAAACGGACAAAAAGTTCTGAGCCGTATGATCCCTCAGATTGGCGTTCTAAAGAATGACAATTTGAGCGCTTCCATTTGTGGTAGATCTGAAGAGTCGTCGACGGTATGAGGCTGTCTCTAAACTGAAGCCACCGCTGTAGGGCTTCATCAAGAATTGTCGCGTATTTCCTTTTCTAAATAGAGCCTTTTTTTTTTGATGCCATAGCTGGTCAACGAATGAATTCTGATCCCATTGAGGATGCTTCTAGCTGAGTAGACGATTGTCCCGAGCATCATTCAACGACACATACCACGGACACGAGTGCACTGAAATGTTCCCAAAGCTATGAAATCGGTGTAAATGTAGGGTGGGTCATTACTTTCTTACATTCGAAACGCCTAAGAAAATTCTGCATATGCTTTTCTTTACATAATAGTAATAGCTAAAGAAAGCCTCAATCAACTGGTTTGTAGCCTCCCGTACTCAGTATGTATATATATATATATATATACATATATGGTGGTATTTTGAGTATATGAGCTGCGCTAAGGTAGTAAGGCAGTCTTCGTTGCCTTGATAGTCTAAGCTTTACTCAAATAGTTCTAGCAATACTGTAGGTTACTTCTTTTAGTGAAAGCGAGGAGAGCTTGTGTTGGAAATCCTAACGGAGGTGGTAATTTAGGATTACGAGCAAGTATAAGAGGTTCTTCTTCTCGTCCTTTGAAAGTCTCCACGTCAGTTCATGGCACAGTCATACCGAGCACTGACTGAATGCCTGTACCGTTACCATAGACATTTCTGCTGCTGTTGTATCCGACGCGACTGCCGCTAGCACGACTAGACGGCTGTCTGCTTGTCTGGCCTCACCTAACAGTCTTAACCTGTATAGAGAATGACGATAGGGAGCAAAGCTGAGCTGGGTAAGACGGGGCTCGACGAGCTCGGAACTGGAACCCTAAGCGGAGAAATAGAAGACGTGCAATTTAGAGAGTCTAAGTGGAGTGGGGTCTACGCAAAAGGTCGAACTTTCCTGGCTGAGCAGGCGGCCGGCTAAGAGAGGGATATTTCTTGGTCGGCTCTTTCTTGCGGCAGGCAGGCAAGCGTCATTGAAATACTTCAAGATGTATTTCGCTTCCTGCTGTCATTTCTACCTCTGCGCTCACTAACCCCAAGAGCTCCCGAAGCCTAAGCAGTAGTCTAACCCGTCGTTGTCTGTTTACCCTGGTAGACGGCTTTCGCTTGTGGCAAGACAGGGGGCCGACGGGTGGTCGGCCGTACGCTGCCACTTTAGAGAATGGAAAGCAAGATCAGGGAAAAGCGCTCATCTCGAAAATAGCTCCAGGCCTGTCTGGGGCTTATTTAGGGCTGAAAGTAAGGGTTTTTAGCTAGCGGTAGACGGTTTTAAAAATAAGTTTTCTCATTTGGTCTTTATACGGTTCTTTCTGCGCGGCCCGGCAAACAAGCAACGCGAACCGCTTTATAGACAGATGGTGATGGTTAAGCGCCATTCAATAACGCGGCTAAGATGTACGTGTAACCAAGTGAGCGCCATTACGTGGTACTTATAGATCTATAAAAACCGTTTTAGGTATATATACACACCTGTATAGTACAGACGTACACATACGGTTCAGATACAAACGTTTATGTGGATTATAGAGACATAAATAATAGGCTAAGATTAAAGATTTCATTGCAAACCTAAATACTACTGTTAATGGCTGTGTACGGCAAATATGAGATACAGATGATGTGCAGCTCTACCTAGGCCTGGATTATAGGAGTGGAACTCGAGCTGAATAAGCTATTACTGAGATCACTTGTTTGTCAGCTGCCGATGAGGAAGGTCCGTGCTATTTGGCTTTTGGAGCACCTAATAGCGGTTTTGAATTTTGATCCTAATACCAGTAAAGCGGCTCGAAATCGGTAGGCTTTTCAGTTATTATAAGCCCCAGCTAGGGCGTGTATAGGGCACAGGCATTGTATAGGGTAAAATCTCTATGAGCGCCAGGATACAACTTGGTGCGATAGCCTCAGCAAGACAGGGGAACTCGTATCCTGCCGCTAAGCTAATCTATTTAAATATCCATTCAGTTGAGTGTAAAAATCCAGCTTCAGACATACCTGAACCAGTGAATTTATTTTTCTTCGGAACAAAATCAGTAATAATCGAAAATACGTACGGTAAAATAGTCTGCGCGTTAACGAACGATCGGCTTTATGAAGCCAAATATAGCATTAGTTACTTGGTTTGAACAGCGCGATAAGGCCGCCTTTGGCCTTATCGCACGACGTTTTGCGGGTGCGACCTTCAGCAACAGAAGACGCTAACCAGAGTTTCCGCGTGAGATGATTTTACATATATGTAGATCGGTTGTCATGTTTGGATAGATGATTGTAGCGTGCTTTGTCTATCTAACAGGCTTAAGCTGAACGACATGCACCTATTCAATGGCTTAAGTAACAAAGTATGTTCATTATCCTTTTATGAAAAGTGCATTCAAAAGGACCTTAAGTACATATGCACCTAAAGTAAGTTATGTATCGTAAGAGAACGAAGATGGTGAGCAGGTTTGATAGTTGCCTGCACCAGTGGGAGATAATTACAATTGAAAGTCCTACATCTTCTCTTATAGAGGTAAACGTCTTAATAACATCAATATAAATGCTCATTTTTGGTAGGATGCTTGATAGCAAAGCTTCTGAAACAACTGTAGAATGTAGGATGCTCAGCTCTTCAACAGGTTTACCGAATATTGGATTGAAAAATACTCTTCTTCTGTTGTTTTCAAACGAATAAACATCGATATACTAAATAATGTCAAATGGGAGGTGAATGTTGTCTCAGGTAGTTTATGAATATTGCGCTCGTAGAATTTATTCTAGGAGACGATACTCCATGATTTTCATGAGGGAAATTATTAATGGTCATGCCGGAACACTTCACATACGCGCTGTTAACTGCCGTAAGTTGATGAGGGGCATTAACCATAATCAATGTCTCTCCACTGTAACCAACGCTAGTTCTAACTTGATAAACGTGCGTTGTACTTGGTGACTCAAAGGATCTATTCGTACTTGAAGCAAATAGCACGTATGGTTAGATGTAGACATGAACTTTCGTCCCATATGACCTCCCTTCGGTACCGCGTTATTATCATCATCATTACTCCGAAGCAAGCGAAAGATCAGTGCTGAATCTCGATGTGTCCGTTTTGGATATCTCGAAAGTACTCGTCCTTAAAATCGAGTCTGAAGCCCATATGATAGCTGCGTGATGAATTTTGCAGGCAAGAAATGCTTCGACGTTTTTTCGTCTAACGTTTGTATTTTTGCATTGTATTAGCTATAGAACTTGTATGACCGCTATCAATAATTTTTCCTCTGCTTGATCAAAACGTGAGAGCAATGTATATTGGATATATACAGCTGACCTCAAACTAGTTTTAAGTTATTTCATTTTTACTTATTATTCGGGTTTTAGGGAATCATGCTACAGTAGTCGGTGAAGATTACGCCGAGGTAAATGACGAATTTAATTCCTAATTCCTGCAATTCATTAAAATCTGTCGACATTGAATGTTTGATTGAAGAACTTAGTTTTATGTCTTAGTTTGTCGGTATGTAGATGACAACTGCGAACTTTTTTTGGTAAAAACAGTAGGAGCTGTCGCGTAAAGCCAAAATAAAAGTTACACGCTGGCTACACTTCAAGATTATTATGGTCGAGCATAAAGGAAAATCTAAGCAAAAAAAACAAAAAGCAGTCGATGTCAACTTCAGGGCAAACATATGACGGCCTCCTTTGCTTGGTTCGTAGAACTAATTCAATGCCGATTCAAAGTTACCTGTGGTAAAGTTACTAGAGCAATTGGGAATTGATGGATGCTGGTCTCATAGGAGAACGTAGTCCAACATTCCGCCCATCTTTTTCGGTACCCAACCTTTTTTTGGTAGTGTCCAATCGATTAAATGAAAAAGTTTTCAATCCAAATCTGCTAAATAAATATAATATCATACGGCGATACACATATTATTTCATTATAGGTATTACTATCTTTACGTCCTATTACTTTATCAATAACAAAAAGGAGGGATTAAGATTGCCAGATTTGTACTCAAGCAGGGTCGCAACCGTACCGAACTGTGTTGAAAAAGGCAACGATTTAACAGATTCTCTAATAGATCCTCAAGTGCGGTCAGGTTTACCATGTTTGTCTACCTCTGCGGCTTTCAGGGTGCTTGAATGTATGCAAGACTGTTGAGAATACGCATACACTTCTATCGCTTTCTTTCATAGACCATGTAAAGGTTTCAGGAGGGCTAAAATTTCGAAAAATTCCATTAGAAAAAAAAGCTGGAACAAACACTCTTTTCTGTGTCAATTGTACATTATGCATATGTACATGTGTATAATCTAAGCATCTATTGAGGCAGGAACGCATCTCTTCGTCTTTCTCACTTCCGTGTTCATATCCTTTTTTGAAAGAAACCGCTGTCCTTTTTCAGCTCTACGCAACCCTGCCATTCCACGACATAAAGTAGTCAATGCTCCACTGCGTTCGGGCCTCATGGCCAAT
Source organism: Varroa destructor (assembly GCF_002443255.2). Classification (NCBI taxonomy): domain Eukaryota; kingdom Metazoa; phylum Arthropoda; class Arachnida; order Mesostigmata; family Varroidae; genus Varroa; species Varroa destructor. The sequence continues at coordinate 66,298,098 of NW_019211454.1, read as the reverse complement.
GCCTCGGGCGCCGCCTTGGGCGGCTTAACAAGCGGTCTATCCAACAAACCCTACGATTGTGCAATATATAACATCGATCATCATTAGAGAGACTGCTGTCCTATTTTCAAATGTTCAACATCACGGTCGACCGCTATCCTTCGACGACTGCTTAGCTCGGCTCACTGCCTTGTCTGTTTCCCGCATCCTCTTTACTGCCGCTGTCCTTATTTCTTCCGCTCAGTGCGCTCGCTAGCCGGTGTTCTCCTTCATAGACACTGTCGAGGCTTGTAGCTGGGTGGTGTTTGTAATCTGGGACCGCTTGTGGCTAGCTTCTCCAACGCCGAAGATGAAGAAGCCGAAGGAGGCCGGTAGAGATCGAGACAAAGTAGAACGCTTCTCATTCTGCTTCGTCCTTACTGTATTTGCCCTGCGCAGAGTTTACTTTGCCCCAGCGCCAACAAACGCGCTTTCTGTATGTACATGTGTAAACCTTCTATGAATTTAGGATTTTTGATGAAGATGGACATCCCTCTCATCTCTGCCGCTAGTGGTTCATGAAAAGTTGCTCAGTTTTAAAAACCGAAGCACAGAGAAGAAACTAAATGCCACTGGATCATTGACAATGGTACGCGAAAACGACAGGAAGTATATCGTTGATTAAATTAGGCCTCATACATTTAGAATTGCGTTTGTTCGCCATAGGTAATACTACTTCCGGGCTACCTAAATGTGACAAAACGAACTGCCTTTAGAGAGTGATCTCGGGAATAGTCTATTGAAATTATGAACTCATTCCACGCTATAGGAAGCTTTAAATAAATAGGACATGAAGAGAGAAAATACAGCAAACATATAAAACAACACAATAAACAACGTATTCGATAAGTTTGTTTCGTGGAGACGCACAATACGGGAACGAGGTAAGGTGCAGACGACATGATACGGATAAGTTATTTTTTTATTTAATTTTACGGATAAGTTTTTACGTAGAGCTGCCGAAAACTAGTTTTTTTTCCTTTCCTTTTTTTTTTTTTTTTTTTTTATATACTGTATACTGTAATCGAGATTAAGCGTAAAAGGGCTTAATTTATATAGGGGCCGAAACTACATCGCGCTGTCTCCTGGGCCTGCCAGCGAACCTGGTGAAGCAGAATCGTCATGTTAATGTCACCTAGCAGATGTGCCTGCTAGGAAAACTGAGACAACCGCAGGTAGCAACCTATTATTGTTATATTGTACGCACAAACAACTTACTCACAAATCTGTGTGACTGTAAATTTAATATGTGCTTTTTTCAATAAAATAAAGCTACTCTAGGTTCGGAGTTTTCGGTTCTAGGTAAGGTTAGCTGCGAACTTATCGGTTAGCAGCGATGTATGTTAGCTAGATATTTGCTGGTAAATTTTCCTAAAATCAATCCTGATTTTTTTCGCTAGGAAAGCTGCTCGTGAGAAGATTGTCTGCGTCAATTTTGAATCAAAATTCTGGCCCGATAGATGCATTATCGGAGACTTTTTAGTGATCGAAAACTGATACCTGAATTAATTATCTAACGTGAACCATAACAACGTCCGTAAGGAGAATGCTCTGGCAATTTCATTTAAATGTATAGGAAACCTACTGGCATATAACTGAAGTACGACGAACATTAGCCTAAGAATGTAAGAGATGGGAATTTACTAAGATTCACAGAAACCATTCAGACACAGATTGTCGACACAACAAAGAAATCCTACGTTTACTAAACGCGAAGTGTCTCTGAAGAAATAACTTAATAATCAGCGATCGATTCAGTCGCAGGATTTACAACGTCAAGTTTCAGACAAACGGCCGGTTTGTTAATGGCGGAAGCATTAATTAGATCTCTCTATTTCGAAAGAAAAAAGTTAATTTTCTCGGATTCCGTATACGCCAGTTCGATCCCAATGCGTCACGCAAACAACGCATGTATTATGTTATTATCGAGATAACAGAAGCAGAAATGTCTCAAGCCTTACTAGCGGAAAAAACATGGACATTATACGTTGAGCGTCTTCGTAATGCCACTATATGAGGTTATAATATAATCTTAGCATTCTTCTTTCTTAATACGTTTAGGAATTTAATTACTTAGCTGGTGTACCATCTACCCTTGTTGGGGATTCCTAGTTCAGGTACAATTTAAATCCGATCCACAAGTTGTTGGCAAGCGCAGGCGGTATCTATCGTCAGACCATTCCCAAGGGTAATTTATGTTTGCTTTATTTATATTAAATTCTAGAAGGGCAGATGGATTGTGTTGTCTGCTTAGGCAGAACTGTCTTTCGAAGGCGGAACGAAGTACGAACAGTCTGTTAGATATTGTCTTCGACCGCTGATATTTTCTGCACTGCTAGACAAAGTGAATGGGATTCTATAAACGCAATTTAAATAAAATTAATTTCTCTACAAGAACCTGGCAGCTGGACAATTACGTATCGCCGTATACGTACATATGCATTAGTCCAAAGAAAGGTAAATTTTTCCTCTCTCAGAACATCTTTCTGTTTTACATATTCAGTACGCGACATAACGCGCAACCAACATGCTGTTCAGTCCTGTGTTTGCCTTAAGTTTTCAGTTTGCTTCAAAGTGCTTCTGTGCGAGGAAAAGCCGTTACTCATTTAGCTCGTAGTTTTAAAGTACATATGTATTTAGACTTGATTCCAGGCGCCTCGAGACAAAATCTGAAGTTAGATAAGGCGCTACTGAGCTTTAACCCAACGCTCTTATAAGCCGCTTAGAAAAAATGTTTCTAAAGCATAGATATATGTATATTACACAGAATCACTTTATCTGGCCATCTGTCCAGACGTATATTCCGTGGCCTACCGGTCGTTCCTTCTCTTTCCATCCATTGGTGCAGCTGCTACAGCTACCCATCGGACTATCATTTCCTTTCCGGTTGGCATGCCTTCGTATCTCATAGCAAAGTCTATCCGTGGTTGGAGCCTAGGTATTCTCCGTCGTGAGTGGCGGAAGATCTTTTCGATGAGCGCAATTATCCATCCATGTGATATTATTTCGCATCTCACGTCTACTTGCTCGTTCTCTTTTTCTTCACCCTTTTTTTCTGAGTATTCTGTGCGCTTACTTTCTTCCCCGCCGCACCGAGATGGAAGCTCGAGATTTGCCAGCGGCCACCGGACCCAATTATCTTTCCAGCAAGCTCAGCTGTCTCTTCCATTATAACCATGGTGGTGACGGCGATTACTAATGCTGCCACTAGTACGACTGTTGTTACTTCCTAGCCCGAAATTATGCTGCCGGTGCTTTCTGACGACCGTAACCGGGACCAAATCAATCGCCGTCGGCGTATCCGTAGTTACCTTGATGATTGAATGACGAGATTACCACTACCAACTGCCAAGGCCAATGACAAATTATAGCAATGCTAATCACCGGAATCAATTCTCTGAAGTTATGAGCACTTCACAGGCTCGTCATGTTTTCTGAAAAACGAAAACAAATTAAACAATTTGTAAGTGAGGATGCATACGTTAAATATTCTGGGCGTGTGAGCTGTTTACAAAATCAGTGACATCGATCCAAGGTTAGAAATTGAGAACTGATCTTACCTCTTGATCTTGCTGTTTACTTGTAAACGTCTCGGCACACTTTCGTTGACTGCTCAAAGATAAGATTTTAATTCAACCTATAATGAGGTGGGTATCCATGATGTTCCCTGACTCGATCTTCGCCAACCACCATCAGCCCGTAAGAGGCCGTACTAAAGTCAGCAAACGCGGCAAGCGATGCTGTCAACGAACAAGAGTAACCGTCTATTTGCGTCAACCGAACGACAATGGACTCTGCCAATATATGTACAAACATAGATACTAGTCTAATGTTATGTTACATCTATGTTTGTAAACGCTGTCAGGTCTGTGGGAGCATTGTCATCAGACTTCGTAAGACTAATCGGCTTTAGTCATTCGATTTGATCCAATTGAAAGCAGGTAAATTTAGCTGCTTTCCCCAACTAGAAATCATGGCTAGTAGAGACAAATATACTGCACGCAGTGGAAGCCTAACTGTTGTCCTTTGCGAGGTATCACAAGCCTGGAAGGCGGCTTGGTTCAGGTAGCTAGTGGGCACAACTCTGAGCATGCGATCAAAATAGCTATAACCATGCGGTCATTGTTCGTTAGTCGGCTAAAGGAAAACCGCAGCCTTCCTAATTCCAGCAAGGCCCGTCTAAAATAATACTTGACGGCCTGAAGCAGCGGACATAAAAACTTCGTTGTCGATCAGTCGTTCTCAATTGGACCAGAAAGCTGGAATACAGGTAAATGTGACGCGAGCGATCGGAAGTACGCATGATAATACTGGTCTATTGAAGTGGGGCTCCCTGAACTCATAATTAGCAACATCCACTCAGCTATACAGCTTCTGTCATTCGCTCTAGGGTTCGTCTAGCTCTATAATAAATACCACATTTTCATTGTCCTGTGGCAGAAGTCCTGCCGATTTACGAGCTAAGTGGACGCTACCAATCAATGGGTAACCCGATCGTGATGTACTAAAGGCGATCATTACGACGGATGCCGGGAGGAGCAGATTGTTGTTAGCTGCTTAACGTAGTCGTTAGTGCCAGCGGGCGAATCAAGGCAAAGGACATAGCAATAGCACCGTATTTTTGGGATTCACAGTAAAGCGTCTGATAGACGTGTTGGCAAACGTCTGAACGGATACAGGATTAGTATCGTACAATGGATTTTCTTACAGCATTGGCACACATCAAATGAGGCATTATAGAATAGTTAAACTAAGTTTTTTATTATTTTTATTTTTATTTTTTTTTTAATTAAATTAAA
>NW_019211454.1:66289707-66293181 GCF_002443255.2 Varroa destructor | reverse complement strand
TAAATAAAAATAAAAAATTAAAAAAAAATAAATAAAATTAAACTAAAAATGTGTTGTTGCCTTATCAATGCATTGCAATAGATAATTGTTATTAACGGTTCTAAATCGGAAGGCTGTGCTTTGGATACGCAACACCATTTGATAAACATGTGCTTTATAGAACGCTTTAAAAAATCATTGCGTTACGAGAAAAATCGAAGAAAACAGTAAACAGCGAGGCAAAAAATATGGCCAAGCTTATTGACAGTGCTACATATGAGAAACAAGGAAGGCTTACATATATTTCAGAAAAGACAGGCGTGCGGATACATTCGACAACGTAGAAATTCTTTTTGAGTGGAAAAACAAAAGACGAAATTTTAGTAGAGCCGATAATAAGTCGCTCGACGAACGGTACAAGTACTAGGAATAGCTTTCTGACTTCAACAAGTTTCTATAATGTGTTAGAGAAATGTGCAGCCTTACTAGTGATTTCACACAGTTGAAGAACATTAAAGACAGATTTCACGAAATTATGACGATCTTTTATTTGCTGCTGCTATGTTTTTATCTTTTGTTTTCAAACACAATGAACCAGTCTCAATCTAATGAACGTGTTCTGTGCGGCAGCGTTTCGAACATTGGGAAAGTGATCCCGTGCTAATCTGGCCCTTTATGACACAATCGAGCGCCTTAAACGCATTGCTTGACGTCTTTTAATATGATCGTAGCCCTTTTTAGGCAAAACGTTTTTGGAAGGATGATTTTTGTGGTCGATTTGTGGGCGGTCTCAAGCTCGAACTGGCGAAGCAGCACTTAGACGGCGCCATGCAAAAGGATGAGGCACATACACACAGACGTTTCTTGAGATTCAGAAGTGATTGGATTGAATTGGATCGAATCCATTTGTTTTCAATCAGGACGGGGGCAACGGTGTCGGCAATAGTAATCGACTGTAAAGCCATTTCATCTATTCCTTCGTATCACTCCTTTGCCGACTGAAATGGTCGGACAGACAGACAGACAGACAGAACGAGGCCTGAGTCCGCCTGGAGGATATCAGAGCTGCTTTCAGAGATTTCCTTTTAAAGAGAATTTATCCGAACAGGAATCGGCCTCAAAGGCAATTGTCAGAATTAGCTCAGCTTCATTGAGTACTCTCATGAGCTTCGAGGTTAGTGATAAGCTCGATTTGTTACTTGAAACCGCCCAGAAAGCGAAACTTGAATCTGAGACTTCATACGGTGTGAAGCTGGAAATGATCCTTCTTTTTTGTCCTTAAGATAAATATCTGCTTAGACATCGGTTTCTGTTTCTCAGCGGTACGGCTAGATATGCTTATGGCCAGATGCAGGGCGGATACTCCTACATATTTGAGAGCAAACAGAGCACTAATGAGCTTCAGAATTGCATGAGTGATTTATTCATATAACACTTCATCTTCATTCATAGTTTCACTTCACGGTTTTCTCTCTGTATTAGCAAGAACAGAACTTTTTCGAATGTTTGCATTGAGGTAAAGAGCAGGAAATCTAAAGGAAAGTGAACAAGTGCCGTGTAACGTAAACCGTGTTGTGTGATATATAGTACAAAACTTGCGTACATAATTAAAGTAAAAATAAATAAATAAATAATTAAATACAACAAATAGGCCATGATGGAGCTATAGATCATGAGGCAGTTACGAAGTATTCAAAAGGTAACGCAGTCCAATGAAAATGGGGTTGAATAGAGTTTTAGGGTGTCAAATGTAACTTTGTTTGCAGATGTGCTTCACTCATAGTTTTGCTGCCATTGTATATATGATTCGATGTTACTTTGATAGCAGTACAATAACTATGAATTGCTGGATCACGCCACCCGTGACAATATTTAGAAGCCCGATAGTAGTTCCCGAAACTGAAACTCGTGTTGTCATTTTAAAGCGTCTTTAAGATAAGTTAACAAATTTTAGCTGGCGTCATTTCTTGTCGCACACATGAAGTACGTGCACGTGGGTATTGCCGACTGTATGATACTTATGTCTGTATAATAAGCTATAGGTAAAACCCAGGAACAGAGAGCTGCCTATTAGTGCAGATAGAGTCAAAGGGGCCACATCATACACAATCATGGACCCTCAGAGAAAAGTAAACTGACGAGCCTCGATTGGTCGGTTCGGATATAGCGCGCAGGTCTAATCGAGCAGCAATATCAACTGCTGCGGAAAATGTGGTGGCATCCTAAAGGGCAACGATATACAAGAAGCGTACCATTAGAATTATAGCAAGCGAACATATACACTGTATAATACAGTCGTGTTCCGTCAAAACAGAGAGACGTCTCGGACGCCTATGGGGTTTCGCGCAGTTCGCCGGCGCTTCATCTATTTGTGAACAACCACACGGCTGGCAAATACTAAGAAACAAGACACTGTTACAAGGAAGACGCGCCTGAACAATGCCCATTGCGATATTAGATCGAGCAGTGACTACTGCAGAAAGAGGAGACTAGGAGGGGCTAGTAAGTGGACGTACATCAGCTAAAGTGTAAAGCCAATGAGACAAGTGGCGAGTGCTTCTTCTCGCCGAAATGTAACTAGGACATTTCCTGGCCCGTTCGCGCCAGCCATTTTCTCCCTGTAATTCTCTCGTCCCACAAAAAATGGGAAGAATTTGTGTGAATGTTTTGTACCTTTCGGTGCAAGGATAGTCGCTTCTGCCATTGGTTTTATCGGTACTGGCGCTACTGCGAGTGTTTTTCCTCTTACTGTTTGAGCGCAAACACATTGCATCGCTACTAGGCTACTAGGTCATATTGATGTCCAGCCTAGAATGCCATTATTCAATCAGCAGCAGCACGTCCTTTTCCGCTTATTGTTTTCAGCTAGCGACCACTATGGCAACTACTCCATACAGACTGTCGCGCGTTCCACGTTATCGTTTGCGGCCTTTCACGGCGGCTTCCGATTTCTCTCGTAATAAGAACGCGGGCGAAACAGAGTCAACGGCAGATGGGTGATAGAAAGCGAAATAAAGAAGAAAGGACAAAAAAGTTTGTACCTTGAATACGAAATTTCTGCGTGTATGGTTGCAATAATGCTGCTGCTGTTGCTGCTTAAGGCCCAAATGACCAGGTTCTAGCATGCACCCCGTAAGTAATTTGCTTGAATGGGCAAATTTTTGATGTCGCCTACCCTAAACTCACCGAGCTTATTTTTGGTGGGGATGCAATTACGGTGCGGCTACCCCACACGTTGAAGTAAGCATTAGTTACTAAATGTGCCCATAAAGTAGATGACCGCGAAAAATCCAACTGGTCCTCCTCTAAAGTTAAATTAACGTTTGCCACATAAATTAAATCGTAAATTGCTTTTTACTGTAATTAGCAATAGCTGCAATACGACGTTGAACTATATTGACATGGGCTAGAAACGAATGTCCTTATATATCTGTATATATTCGCGTACAAGCAAATTCGTCGAAAAGTTTTTTGTATGTTTTATGTATATATATA
>NW_019211454.1:66128917-66289607 GCF_002443255.2 Varroa destructor | reverse complement strand
ATATATAGTAAATCGCATGGTTGGGATTTTACCCTGTGCAGTGTAGTTGCCTGTGCTCGTCATGGCCTTTAGTTCGAAGTAATAGAGTTTCAACCCTAAGTTTGTTTGCTTTCAACTAAATGGAGCTTAACCCTATCAGTAAAGTCTGTTAATCTGTAGTATTTAGCCTCGTTTAGCCATTCTATATAATATTACTTATTAAATGTATCTAACCAAGCACGTTTTATCTGCTTAAAGCAGGGCACTAAAACATTCCCTTCTAATGTCAATAACGTTGCGCAAGACTGTTTGGTAGGACAATCTTAGCTGATTCCAATTTCGAAATGGATCGCTTAATTTAACGGAAATTGCAATACGTCTGCTGTGCATAGGTTAGCATATATGGCGCTTGACACCGTCAAGCATGCCTTATTAATTAGCTAATAAGCCATGAGGTCGCTACGGTGTAGCTTACGCCACGTATCGATAGTCATGTTTACTGGTACTTAATAGTGGGGCTATAATTGAATTAACGGGTGGAAATGTATTGCAGTACCGGCAGCGGTGATGCTCACGGCAGGGAAAGCTCCCTCTATAAAAGGGTCCAGAAGTAAGCCGACAAACGTACGGTGCCCATGTATCATGATTACTTCCTATTGCGGCACTCTGTACGACTCCTGTTCGAGGATCGGATATTAGTATTACAGCAGCATACACTCCTGTTCAGTAGAGTAAACTAATGATTATGGTATAATAGCCGGAATGATCAGATATATAATAGAGGACTTATTATTGGTTTCGAAAATAAAAGGCTTAATGACACTTTTATGCTACAGGCCACAGCACACAGTGACCCTCTGTGGGTACAACGGTTCCTCGGCACCCACTCCTGGGTTCGATAGGTCCCAGATGCGACAATTTTTATCGTTCGCATAGTTATCCAACTTAAAATGAGCTATGCCGATTCAGTAGAATGCGATCATAATAAATTCGCCAATTCGAAGATTCCGTTCGTATTGCATAGCATAGAGAAACATTGTTTGTCCTGTTCGTCTGTTATTAATAAACCCGATAAAAAATGCTTGAAGCAAACAAAGTTCCGTTAGATAGCCTACTCTGGAATTCTTCTTCAGGCAAGCCCAAGGTAAAAAAGAGTTCGATCGATCTGTGTCGAGGGACCTCGATAAGCTAGGATGACTTTTCCCGAATACTTCCTTCCACAAACCGGACATGTACGAGATTTTGGAAGCATTCGCACGATACGCGTAAGTAGCTACTTAGTAACATCGAATAGTGGTACTATGTTTTAGACATCCCCGAATAGGGCATCGCAGTAGTAATGATCCATTAATTCTTCGATTCACACCCTTGCATTAAGTGGCTTCACTGGGTACAGAAAAGACCTACCGCCAGCATATTCGGTGATCAACTGGAATCGGCTTTTCTTAGTGAAAGCTGCACGAAAATGCCAGCCTGTTACAAATATTTAGTGTGGTACTTCTCGAAAGCTGTATAAATCTTTAATATCACATGTTTATGAAGAAGAACTAAATAACAGAGATTCATATAGGGAAGGCTCTGCAGGCATAATCAGCTTGCTATTGCTTTCTGTCTCTCAGCTTGTCAAATGTACTCTATTTTTATTCGCTACCTAATACCGTTTCCAGCATAAGCTGTGACCTTTCGTCATCGCAAGCTGTTGCGTTTTTTGCGACCCAATGTATTACTGTCTCTCGCTTATTTACAAACAGATGGTAGAAGAACGAAACTAAACTTCCACGCACCCTATATAATGTATTTTTCAAACAACGCAAATCTAATTTTTGGTTCCGTTTTTAATCGTCAGGCCATTTAGACTCTGCCCCACCTGCGTAAGGCCGTATGCTCGTTATTTAGAGTTGTTGCCCGTTAATTAGGAATGGTGTTAATTCAACGGAACGCTTGACGAATTCCGCTGATTCTGCTTATTTTCTTTTCGTGTCAAGATATGCAAAGCTGAGTAAAATATAGAATTAAAAAGTCGTTTTTTTTGTGGTAGTTTATAACTTGTTGTACGAATTAGAATGTTTTTTTCTTCGCGATAAATTTAAGAAACCAGAAAGGCCGAGTTACCTAAAACTTCTCCTTAAACGTTTATGGACATGTTTGATCCAACTTCAGAATTGCTCAGACCCGCGCCTGACGAAGTTTAAAAACAAGAAAAAAACCTAAGAAAATCTTACGTAAGCATTAGGCAAACCTATGAAGTAATCTTCTGGGGGAGGGTTGCCGTTGTCTCGCAATTGAAATGCACTTAAATGTATTAACCTGCTCCATATGCGGACTCATTTTTAAATAATTTACTTAGATATTTCAAGCCTTCGCATTCAATATCAAGTTAGACACGAGCGTGACCTTAAGTTGAGTTCGACGCAGACAATAAATGTAGCTTGATGTTATTGGTGACAAAATCGGTGAACGAATCGAAGACACGAAGTCGGGCACGATACATTTGCGCATAACACAAATGGACACGTGAGCCTTAAGGCATGCCAATGCGGAATTGGGTGGCTGGTAGCATTCTGAACAACATTCTGTTGGCGAAAATTGCATTATATATATATATATATATATATATATATATGCGCCCTGTACAAAGTAGAAACTTTTCTTAATAGTTGCCTCTAAGGCTGTACCGAGACAGACAGCGATATTTAAATTGTGCACGTGTTGAAAGTTTCGTTCCTGGCGCTCAGATGTGCTCGATGCAACAACCATTCAGTGTGATTATAGTTTCGATTTGGCCGAGACAACCCACGGACCTATTTCAAATATGTCTTTTGCGAGTATGTCAAAATATCACAAACGAAAGAATCGCTGCTATCATGTGGATCTGCACAATCGAACAGATTGCTATTTTCTGGATTATTCGCTGGCCATATAAGCCCATTCTAGAACACGCTTATATTTTTACCCATTCTTACACTAGCTAGCTAGCTAGCGTGTGTTAAGTAAAAGGAGGTCACACATATTCCTACTGGAATATGTATAGAACCTCCCTTTACGCCCTTAAGCTATCACACAGCAGCGGTCACACAGCAGTTGATATGATTTTTTTAAAGGATGCGTTTGCTTTTCTGGAGGAATTATGGCAGCATGGCGTCTTCTTCACTAGACATTTCACTCCGAACTTTAACTTCGGACGGAAATTTGCTATTACCCCCGAACGGCACATCCTCCAAATCATAAGGAAACAAGCTATCATTTCTAAGGTTGGTTTCTGCATTGATGACAAGTCCTTTCTCATCAAAGAGGAATCGAACACAAGCTGCTGCTTCATTTTTGAAGAAACAGAAGGGCAAGCAATGCTGATGAAATTTTTTCGTTTAATTGGTCTCAGAATGCGTCTGTTTGACTTTTACGGCATGTGACGTGCACTTGAGACCTTCGAGGCAGACGAGAACAATTCTTCATATTGCAGCCCCAAGGCATGTCATATTTTTTTGTGACCAAAATAGAACGGCGGCCAGAAATGAAGCTTTTGACGGGATTGTTTAAGTCTAGAATCCGCACCCCTTTTCTATGTCGTAGATTTTTCATTGTGCTATGCTGGAATCTGCCTGTGCTTCTTTTGCCAACGCACGCTCGTCTGCGATGCCGTACGTCGTCGATTTGGGGTAATCCAAGAGGTTTATTACGTCACTAATGCTTCATACAGCGCGAAGAAATTGTGCAATAGCTGGTCTTCGTTCAAATTACGGAAACGGCGCCCTGTTTCACGCCATGATGACGCTAGAAACTGGAGCTACACGATCGACCCTTCATGAGGTGTTGTTATATTAACAGCAAGCCATACAAGTTAGAAAGCTGATCTTTTAAGTCGCTGTTTATAACAAGTAGATGTACAATATACCAGAACAATGATAATCACATATGATAAAATACATATGATTCAAGTTCCGAAGTTTTTATTTTTAGAGTAGCGGCAGTAGCTTGTGCGTGAGGTAACGCGGTTACCGAAGAAATGTGAATAGTTTTCTGCAGTAGCGAAACTGCTTTGGAGATCAACGGTAGTTGACTGTAGCACACAAACCTATTGGGAGCGGATAACTCGACTAGCGGCTGGCCCGAGCGAGTGCCTTCGAGCTCGGGCCGTACCACCACTTCTGGTATCACTGGCTGGCCGGCAGGCCAACACGTGGCAGACGTGACACCTTGCAGACTGTGCTCATAATCTGAGCTGTCCAAGCTGTCGGATGCTTGTTGCTGCCACCAACTGCAAGCTCAAGGCTTAGTGAGTCGGTGCCTGGCTGTCTATGTTTCGTAAGCGAATGCTTTGCCTGTCCAGCAGTGTTACTCGCTGGCTGAAGGCAGTTCAGTGCCCTCAACTATCGGCCCCCGGATAGAAGCAATGACCCTATGGTTTAGTTCGACGGCGAAGCGACTTGAGTCTCATATAGCTGCCACGTGCCATATCCGTCATACGTCCATTCGTATCCTACTACATTTCTTCTGTTTGTCGACCGTTGCTGCCTCGCCTTCTTATCGTCCCTTGGCTTCTCCGTGCCGCCTTTGGCGCCTGCCGTTAGCCTCCGTTTTCCTCTGGAAAGTTCATTTCATTTTGTGTTTGCTGCTTTCAATTCAAGGCGACCACACAAACATGGCGCCACCATAGGGCATGCAAGAAGATTTTTCTAGGGACGCCTTGCCTTGCTGGCGGCCTGGTACCTGAAGGAGGACCAGGAAAGCGTTTATACACTCACTGGCTGTTTTCCGCACCCTTTCCAGTATTAGAGCCCTGCAAAGGTCAGAAACGCAACGCTAACACACAGGACCGCCGACGGGGTCAATCAAGTCGACGAGACAGTCGAGGAAGAAAATGAGAATGAGGAAATTGGAAGGTAACGGATTCAATATAGCGGAGTTTGTCGTGTGGCCCAACTTCTAATATCGCATTGTGCGCTGCTAAGGGCTTTAAAATCTCGCTACGTTTAGTGTTAGTCGCAAGGCAGGACACTGTAGGCACGGCACATAGTAAATGATTAAATATAACTCAAGTTTAGCAAAAATGAGCTCTGAGGAATATAGAAGGTGGTAAGGAAAAAAGACGACTTCGTTTTCCTTTTAACAATGAAACGTTGATTTTGAAAATATATACTAGTAATGTATACTACTAAACATTATTTTGCATGTAGGCCACGAGACAGACGATAGTTTGGGGAATACATTAGTTTTTTCTCTCATGGATACGGTCGTTCTCCAAGGCAGTTTTGGTCTACTTAGACCTAATGACTATTTTCAATGGACCTTGCAAAATTGATGGGCTGTGTCATTTCTAAATACATTTGACTGCGTTCAAATCGGTTCCCTTACTTATTCACTTTGCTAGAACTGATACTCCTTATTTGAATACTACTGGATTTAGTCAGAAGCTATCAAAAGCATTGAGCATCTCGATAGAAAACGCTTGAAAAAAATATATGATATAGAATAGATTAAAGCACATGTTTCCTCAGCGCTAGCTTCACAAAGACAGATAGAGCAATCTGCTTCGTAACGACAGATGATCTGTGTGCTAGAATTTTTTCGTTGCTAGATCCCTACGGATTTTCTTTCTGGTAAGTCATGGCCATGTTTAGAAACACACAATACTAATATAGTTTGAAATGCGTTGTGAATACAACCTTGTAGTCGCTGAACTGAATCATTGCGTAATCATTTCCATTATAACATCATTTGAACTATCGCAGCTTCAGCAGAAAAAGTACGATTTGAGATACCTTCAACGATTGAAGTCATGATCGTTGTCGTAGAAAGCATTAGCACCATCCTCAACATGTTAAATTCACAGTCTTTGTACCGTCTGTTATTTCTAATCAAATAGCATAAATTCCACTTTCTTATGGTCTCATCAGCAGTGACTTGTTCGCAGACGCCAACGAAAGGGCGCCTACTTGGTATAAATGCTTGCTACCTGAATCGTGACAATTCAGTGCAACAATGACAACGATCAAGGGAAGCCAGAAGTCGTAAAGAGAGCTTTTGGGTTCAGTGTAGGGCCTTAGGATTGGAAATAATGTTCACCAAGCTAACCAAACTCATCGGATCTCCTTAAGGATACCTAATCAGGATCAACTTATTTTCCACTGCGCTCCCACGATTAGCGCTGTCAGTAGGCGCAGCGTGTCTTAACACTGACGAACACGCCAGCCTTCGCCTCAGTATGCTGCTGTTAATGAAGAACTTCCAGAAATGTCTTGTTTAACACAACATAATTTTCCTCTAACAGAGCAAATGTATCATAATGTAGAGATGTACCGGGCCCAATGTTGAGAAATGCCCGACCTGTAGGCCCTCAACATCTTTCTCTCGCTGTCATACCGATATCCCAGGGTACGTGACGTGTGCTGAAGTTCATTCGTCATGGGATCACGAGTAGCTGATGACAGACGCTGCCGGGAAGAGTCGCGTTCTACCGGCTTTCCGTTGTGCCACTACGTACATTCAAGAACGATACTTGTTCGACCGTCAAATAGAAAGGTCTATTTTGAGCATTATGACAGTGGAGTATGTTTCGCGTTCCTCAGTCCTGGTCCCGCTGTGCTACTAATTGAACAGTCGACTAAGAAAAGCGGTGGATAGTGCTGCTGAAGAAGCCATGGTGAGAATCTCAAACAAGTACATTTGTTCGAGGGCGTTTAATTAATGTAGAGTTCTGTCTCGAGGCGCTATGTACAGTACCAAAAAGCTGTATTTTGCGAAGTCTGTTTGCCGAGATATCACTGAAAATAGTCCTTAGCAGCTCTTCCTGAGACGTTTCCAAGTTCCATATTTCCTAAAAGATCTCGCTCTACATTGCAAACAAGTAGCCTAAATGTTTTATCATTTGAAACATTTCAAGTAAATCAAATTCCAAACAAATTAAAAAACAATATAGCAAACGAAAGTTACCTGAACCAATACCATATCATGAGAATAATCGCTATTGAAAAATCGAATTGCTAAATATCCTTAAAAAAGGGGTTGGGAATGCCACACTTCGTCAGCTACAGCGAAGGTACTAATGATTCGGTTGTATTGACGATCACTTCGTAAGTACCTCATTGAGTGCCCATCTCTTGGCTTTATTCAGAGAACTAACGGACGCTTAAGCTGAGTTAGGCTCCTCACCGAGATTGCACGAAGGTTTCAACACGAAAGACGTAATTTTCCAGTCGTTCCAATATGTGAAACTGGAGAGTTAAAAAAAGCACTTCCAGGCACTGATCAAGTAAGGTATGGCAGTAACGTAAGGCTAAAAGCATATTTGAGTCCATTGGGATTCATATTTGGCTTGATATTCTCTTCCTAGCTGCTTTCTTCAGGTAGCAACATACATAGAGCATTCGTTTCTGAGCGGCAACCGACTCCAGCTCAACCAGTCGTTGAATGAGTTTCCAACGAGGCTCTAGCTTAGGGCCAACGCTGCGGAGATTAGCTCAGTTTGAAGTACGTCATTCACTTCCAATGACACAATAGCTGCCACGAGCGACTAGCAAAATACTGGGCGTGCTGCGTGTTTTGAGGTAGGCATAAACTTGTCTACGGATCTCCGCTCCAGATAACATTGGGAACGAGTTTTTTTTTTCTTTTTCAATTATTGCCAGTTTATGTCGTCTTTTGAGGCTAACTTCAGTTATAGGTTCGCCTGCTGCAATATTAGTCTGTTACGTCTACGATGGGTTCTCCACAATGGCACAGGCAAGCTCTTTGATTGAGAGAAAACGTTGGTCAGCCGAACCCAAAAAGGTTACTTTTGTAATGCATTTTTTGCTATCCAAAACCAAATGACGATTATCGCAACGGTCGTTAGAAAAGTACTAAGCTTAGCTGAAGATTTCAAACTTTACTAAAAGCAAGACTATGGGCTGGTCAGCACACTTACTAATGCCGCAGAATGGCAGTCAATGCTGTAGACCTCTATGGTTACTCCTATAGTGGTGCAAGGTGTTTTTAGTATCGACCAGGACTTCCCGGTCATCCTGAAAAATACGCTTTCGTTAAAAGCCTAGATAGGTGTTCTATCCAGATAGATAGATTCAATGCGAGGTGGATGTTGCTTGATAGCTTTTGGGGATTTTTAAAGATTTTTATTGAGGAAATTTATTATAATGCTAAATTAGGTTGGTCGCCATCATTCCTTAAGTCTGCCATGTTGGATTTTCTGACCGATTTGAAGGCTGCTGAAGTAAACGTTAACCAAGTTGCAGATTATTGTTGTCTTTACTTCGATCTATGTGTGGTACGCTTACTCTTTCTGTTCAATAGTAATTATAATTTGCCATCCGAGGTCGTCTGACGATGATATTGTAAAGCAATTTAAATCCAGATCAATACAAGGCTTTAGCAAAGACTGATTTATTTAGGCAGTTTCGCTGCTAAAAAACTGTTTGTAAAGGTTTGTATGAAATGTTCATTTATATATTTAGAAAATATAAAACGTTGAAGTATAAAGGGAGCTAGCTCATGAAGCTTTAATGTGGGATCTAGTTGCTTCCACAAATCATAGGCAGTTCTTCTTCTTCTAAATCTGTGCTTCTAATTTTGCTCGTTATTCTTGGGTTATGTTCAACGTGGGTTATGCCAGTGGAAAACTGTCGAACGTACTATACGACACGTTGCTAAAGCGAAGCTCCTAGCAAATATTCGTTAACGCCGCATTAGTTAACCTCAAGGACCCTGAGTCTACGCCAAAAGTCGGTATGTACTTAACATATTCGCCATATTTCCGCTAAAGCCCAGCGACGGAGAAGCCTGGTTCATGCCACTTTACTCGAGCCAAATGAACTGTTTTCTATTGCAACCGACGGTGCCAACCAACGTTTTGTCAAAGCGCGTTCTTTTTACAAGGTAGGTATACGTCTGAACTTCCCAACGTTTAGTTAATGGGGCGCCTCGAGCCGTTTTATAGGCACAATGGTTGAAGCGTTGACTCGATCTCGGCAAAAATAACATAAAAATTAACATAGGCCATTTTGAATTGGCGAGCTATCGTATATTGGCTTACGATATAGGTTAATTATATAAACTGTTCTAGGATAAGTTATCCATATTTTATGCAATAGTTAAAATTGTAGCATGTTGCACCGCTTCTGAGACTCCAATTATCTAAGCCATATTACGCGCAAATATTTTGACACTCAGATTATTGACCAGTAACTTTGATTTTTAATTGAATTATTGTAGTGTCGCCATATTTACCTCAATCACATGAGCGTCTTTTGGGATATACGTATTTTTTTTTACTTATACTTTGAAAAGGGCTTATACCTTGAAATAGGCGCTTATAGGTCGGTATTTTCCATTTTGCAACGACCAATTGCTTAGATCTATTGGCTTAAACTATGCGGCGCTCATCTAAAAACTCTTGCGTCCAATCTATGTCAATGCACGTTAAATGTTGATCTCTTCGCGGTAACTCATCAGGAAAATATCTTTTCTAGCTTGGTTAGTATGACTCGCGCCATCTGGCGGTCGACTTTATTAATCTACCACCGTCTGTGTGATTCAATATTCCTTCTTTGCTCATTGTTACACATAAGGCTGATATGGAGACGAAGCCAGAAGGCAAAGAGGAATGGAAAGTAAGCAAGGGGATGTGGGTTGGATCAGGGAGGTCCACGTCGCACTGGCAGTATGTGCATGCTCTCACGCTGAAAATTCATGTCCCACGCGGCTTCTACACCCTGTTACAGAATGTCCCATGCCGTGTGCGAGCGAAATGGCCTTTTTTCGTGTCATCTATGTAGACTTTCTACGGTCTGGCTCCGCCAGTGTCGGTGTCACCCGCGTTAAAGCGATGACTAGCGAGGAACAGAGCAAGGAGGGTGACAGTGGTCTAATCTGCGTGAGGGCGTGTGCGAACAAGCAGAGAGCGACATGGAACGAACGCAGAAGCGATGGAATGAAGAGAGGTCGCAGAAGTAAGTTGCCCTTAGGGCTACCTCAGTCAAAGCCTGGAGGTTGATGGTGCTGATGGTCAGTCGGGGATCGGGTCGCAACTGCTAACTCAATTATAACTTCTACATGGCTTGGTTTAAGCAGTATTTATTTTGTGGGTGTGTATGCGCGTGCAAGAACGTCAATGTGGGCAAGAGTATCGTGCTGATTGCACCCGCCCGTGTGAGTCTACTTTGCACTGTTTATAATTTTGCGGGTTAGTTATGGCATATAGTCAACTAGAACACTAAGGAGGATGGTGACACGTTTCCTCGAAAAGGAAAGAGACAGAAGCCAAATAAGAGAGGTCATCCCGAGTGCCTGGACTATACAAAACATCACAATAGAATAAAGGCAGAAGGCTTCAAGAGAAGCATATAGCAGAAGAGAAGGAAATTCAGCGTGAGCTGTCCGTTATCGCTCCATATATCATGTATTATAAATATTTCGAGATATACTCGTATAGCTCGAATCGTTTAGCATAATTGGCTTATTCAGCTGCATGCACGTGCATGCGGTTAATGAAGCTGTGCCACATCGTGCACAGGCGTGGTAGTAGAGGCTCTGGAAAAGCAGATATTCTGTTGTTGTCGTCGTTGTTGTCGTTGTTATCGTTGCTGTTGTAACAGTAGTACAAAGAGCAGTATGTTCGCAACAAACGCATCAATTTGCCAAGTAGCGAATCGACTTCGACGAGAGAAGGTTCGGGAAAGTTCTGTAGGTACGATAGTGGCGTCGAGCGCAATGACAGTCCGCAACGGCAACAACCTAGAATGGCATTATTTACTAGCTGCGATCCTCTCCCGACGATGGAACCAAGGAGCATGTTGTATGTACTTCGATTCGGTTCTTTGGAGGGGGGCGATATCCTCTAGATGGGGGAGCGAAGCTGGAGAGGCACTCAAAGGGCAGCCCAACCGAGGGCGAAGTGTGAACGAACTACTTGCGGCGCAAAGGATCTTAAATAAACGTAGTCCCTGTCTAGTTAAACATTCACAAAGTAATTTAGTTGCTGTCCCGCTTGCGCTGCGGCGTGTGTTACATTATCCATGGTTTCTACAAGGAGGAGGACGACGACGACACTTTGAGATCAAACGCTGAATCACAGTAATGCCACGATAGCCGCCCATGCTTGAGTAGGTCCCACCCGACCCAGGCTGAATGGTGGCAGCGATCCCGTT
The DNA here is from genome assembly GCF_002443255.2 of Varroa destructor. Classification (NCBI taxonomy): domain Eukaryota; kingdom Metazoa; phylum Arthropoda; class Arachnida; order Mesostigmata; family Varroidae; genus Varroa; species Varroa destructor. Next base: position 66,278,490 of record NW_019211454.1, on the reverse strand, counting down.
GGTGTTATATTCTCGTTAGACAAGGGTCGATATTATCGTTAGACACTGTCAGCTTCGTGTCATCACCTGTCACATTCATGGTTCATTCCATGTATTAAATAATTGCAGCCCGTAGAAACAGCTGTTCAGATAAAAGTCAGTTTTACGACTTTTCTGAGAAGAAAAGACTAAAGGAGGAAGGGTATTCTGGTTGCATATTTTATAAGTACGTTTACCCATTCATGTTTTATTAAATAGATTCGAAATAACAAGATTATTTGTTATCAAATTATTATGTATCACTTCTACACTGAACGCTTTGACTTCAGTAGTTCTATGTCAGACTTGACAAAACGATAAGAGAAAGACTTCACACAACCATTTAGCATAATAAATCGTTATATATGTATGTGTATTTCAGTGCTGTGTCTATGTAGCTAAATCTAAATATTTTTAATATAAAAACACTGTTTACAGCTTCGGCTTCGATGTTGGTTGTTTTTCTTTTATGAGTCACTTGCCTTTATGCGACCTAGAAAGGCGAAGGAAACAAGAACGGAAATTATGAGTACGGAACTACCTTAATTACAGCCGCAGTATCCAGCTGCAACCTCTCTGGCTGTGCTTGTTGACATTGTTGGCTATGCCGTGAGGACATTAACTCGAGAAATAAATGAAAGTCGCCGAGGAATCAAGCCTCGAGCCTCTAAGAAAGCATCCTTGGAACAGCCAAAAACAGTATGAGGCTAACGTTTACGTATTTCTGTGTATTATAACTCCATGGAAATATATAGCGATCGTATGTTACATTAAAGAAGTAACGGACGAAAAGGCGTTTTCGACACAAAAACTAATATAGATAAATTAGGAATTTTCATTACAGGAGTTGCTTGCTGCTCATGCTTTAATGGCTATTCCTTATCGTTTATTTCTCAACGCAGGTTACGCTACGTGTAGAGCTATGACTACGATAACTTGAATTTCAATAAAACGATCAGTTTGGCATAACTTGAAAGCTGTTTCCTGAGGCCTTACGCCACGACCTTACGAACGCTTCGTTACGGACACACACAAATAGATAGCTATCATAATAGCACAACGTATACATATATGTGTGCAATACTTTTATCCTCTCTCTTACTTGTTTGTTTGCCCTATAAATGACACCTTTGCCTGGTCTTATAGTTATTATTATGACAACCAGCATTACTATAGTCATCGGTATCAATGTTTCACTGTTGCTTTACGGCTTGAGGCAAGATCACCAACCGTAAAATCGGAAGGATCTATCTGTATCGAATATTTGTCTCTATTATCTCCTTTTATCTTGATCGTCTCTTTCAGCAATGGCTTTAGCAATTGTTTTTCGTTAGTTGGAACCGCAATTGCACTATTTATAGTGGGCTGAATCCTGTGTGCGTGCGATAATAATTCGTTTCTAGATTCTGTTTGTGTACTCGCCGACGTCAAGGGTCGTGGAAGTGACCTTTTGAGGTTAGAGTGTTGTCGTTGTTGCCGCCGTTGTAGTGAGCCTAGGTGTAGAAACAGCGGTTGTGGGACACCTTCGTCAACTGCAGAAACCCGCTCGAATGGCGTTATTGAATAGGGGGTTGCCCAGCCGCTCAGTGTATGCCTCTGGCTGCAAAGGCTGAACGCTATCATGTTCTGGCAACAAGCAGATTTTTACTATGTAGCCGTTCGCTGCCTAATAGCGGGCTGCCTTCAGATACCCTCACTAACGAAGACGAGATTTTCGTCTCTAAGCCGCCAATAAACTGCTTGACCCGTTCCATTATGTATATAGTGGCCATAGATGCTATTGTGACGACTTGTGCCGATGTCCAGCAAGCATGAGCTATTCCCCCAGTTTAATGCTGTCTTACTGCATCTCATTTCCACTTCTGCGGGGTTCCGGCGTGGACATGATGACACGCTGGAGATGTATGGTTGAAGTAGCAGGAACAGTGTGGGCAAGATGAATAGCAACGCTAATATGTAATACGCATCTACATATCGATATCGCTAAACGCAACGTACGTATAAGTAGTAGCAGATTATCTACTCTATATATATTATCGCTATATTTGCTATATACATTCTGCTTGGCTATATCTCAAGCTGTGTATGCATATTGGGCATATTCATAAACATACATAGATAACACCTGTACGAAGTACTTTATAGATGTCACTTATATTAAGGACAGAACGATTGAATCTTGATAGGTATAGTTTGTACGATTCGAGGAAGGTTGTTTCTGAAAGATCAATCAATGACGAGTTGAAACAGAGAGCTGCTAAACGGATCGATAGAACATAGCAAAAACAGCACAAAAACCATCGAATGAGGGCTTGAAACTTGACGATATTTATTTCCCTAAGACACAGCCGCTCTGTGGTACGCAGCAGTTTCATACAGTATCTCCACAGTTTAGTATTAGTTATGCATTCAGTTACTATAGAATAAACGTGGAGGTGTCCTTGTGGAGTACAACAATCGGGATACATACGCTTGACAGGTCGAGAAATAGTGTTGTGAGCAGACACGTATCAAGATGCATTCTACTTACCTACTCTGCACGCACAAATAGCCTCCTTTATGCAATCAATAGATGACAACAGAGGTATCACTCAGCGGCTTCGACGTATAACGATAACGTGAATGATCGGCTCATGCTACTTGCAGTAAACTCTTAAGTAAGTGGTCGCCTATTCATTTTGTACTCATTATCTACGTGATAATGGCTCTATTTAATCTGTTACAGGCCTACGAAAGCTAGGCGAAATTTAAATTCTGAATGTGATTCCCTCATCGGCACCAGGGTGACGTCAACTGAAACGTCGACCTCGATTGCCCGCGTGTTCACAGATGCATAAAGAGGCAATTTGTTTGTTGGCTACTGTATCTTGTCGCCACCATGCGAACACTAGACTGTGGGGACACGGACAGAGTCGTTCAGCAAAGTCCTAGTTTTATCTATAATTTTGCTATGAGCGAGCAACTATTTGTCATGGATAGTCACAGACCCTAATCGTATATGGTGCGGCCACACTCAGACGCCAACACCTTTCCGTAATGCTACTCGTTGTGTACTGAGACCGTATGTGGATGCTGCTGAATTCTTGCAAGTCAAAAGATTGTGATGCAATCTTTAAGTTGTCGGCACACTATCGTCAAGCGGCTGGCAGCATACGTACACGTGCTTCAAGTAGGAGAAGGGCTGCGAGTTTTGCCTTGCCTGGCGCTCTCACCTCACTGGGTGCTACTCAACTTGTGTTATTAGCGTATGCGGTTAGCGATGAATTGGATCAAGAGTTTGTCTAAACTCGTTCGAACGGGTAAGTTAGACGGAAGAACTCCAAGGTACTGATTATTTGAGACACATGATCAGACTAGAGGTCCACAACACACAGCCAAATCTGCGTATCTACTTTTACAATACAACCTAATACAATGGTGATACAGGTGAGACTTAACTCAGTTCTGGTAACCGAGTTCACGCTGTGGAGGGATTTCGAGCCTCGGCACAATGCAGAACTTTTATTTTTAATGATTAGCGGTGAAATACCTAAATACAGACGAACCGAAAAACAGATCTGACTAAAATGCTTCAATTGTTAATATTTTCTGTGAACATAGATACATGTTAAAAAGCGCTACATCTCGAACCCGACCAACCACTAAAAACGTAATAACTTCCTTAAAAAGTTAAGGCCGTTCCGTCCACCGATGCTGCCATTTCAGTATCTGTAGCGAATTCTCTCGTGAAGCCTATACTTTTGCCTTTATTTCCGATCGGTGCCCAATTACCGATCAAAGACAATTAGTTCTAGCTTGAAAGTGAAAGACTATATTTCGGGGAGCTCGAGCGCAACAAACGTAAAGAATTACTGTCATAGGGAAAGCTTTTAGCCTATTTAAGTCAAGGTCCTCATATTAGCGCAGCTCTGCAAGCTTTCAGAATGTGTGTGTATATGGATTTTTATTTAAGATGTTGAGTATTAATCGATAAAGGAAAGGAAAGGAAAGCTAGACCAGCTCATTGCTGTTCAACTATCATGTCTACAAGCTTTCCACTCACTGCGTAGAGTAATGTCGGACAACCCTCAATGCACATCAGCGAAACGTACGATAGATACTCCCGATAAGTGTCGGGACTTCAAACAACTTATAACATTAATTAAAAATATTTCCATGTAAAAGCATTTCGGTAGACATCTAAAAAATCATGGATATTAATAGATCATTAGTATCAATGACTTGCTTTTTATCCTTTTACCATAAGAAGCAATCTCGTTGACTTTACAATAGTTAGAGTGGTTTTGAGGTGCACAGTATCAACAAAATATGTATTATATATACCATTATATCTCTATTTTTGATAGTGGTGGACGCATTCAGCGCGCCTGCGGAGTAACTCAAAATACTGAGTCGGTACATACGCCTGTACCAGACGCTCTTAAGATTTGCAAGGATACGGATGTATTGCTTTGTTTAAGTCACACGAAATCCACAATTTTTGTTTTTTAGGCGAGCTAAAGCTTTTTTAAGCTGACTAACAAAGTCTGCGGTAAGAGCTGATATTAGCAAGTAGATCAGGTTATGAGAAAAGACACCAGTTTTAACCTAATGGAACCGATTTAAGTACCAGATAAATTGTAGATATTCACTTTGCTCTAAAGTACCCCTATAGCTGAACCTGGCTCAAGCAGTTTCTCACTACCAGTTAGAGATAGAGAGAAGCTGCATACATGTATAACTTAATTAAGTCTCCCCACGCGTTGAGACTTAATTAGGTTACACACTTGTGGAAAATTCAATTCAAAAGCCCAAGAGAGATGTTTGTTCCAAGAACTGCAACGTGAAGTCTAACTTATCTTCTTTGCTTGCAATCGCGTATGAATTAAATACGGAAAAGCTGTAGATCAGGTTAACTCAGGTCGGAGATATGTGCCACACATGCGCCGTATGGGTTAAGCTCAGTTTTGGGCGCAAATAGTGCAACCCATGAAACTTTGGGATGGGTGCAAATCCAAAGTTTTATGTAGTTGCTACTTTGTACGAACTGCGAGACATTGTATCGACGATTGGATACTGAGTGTTTGCTTATTGAGGACTTACTCTATCAGGTCCTTCTACTCTAAATCAAGAGAATTAGGCATCCTTTTTCAGTATGTAGCATCATTTTATTAACTTGAACGCACGCCAAATTTTTGGCCACTTAATTCAGAAGTTGCTGATTCAAAAACACTGAAGATGAGAAAGAAACGCAAAAAAAATTGCCAGAACGTCTCTAACGTGTTTATCTAATAAACCTAGGAACACTGGAGGTGGTTTAGATTCGAAACCCGGCATAGACATACATTGTTTGATCCAGGGAGCCAGCCGTTTGGTAGAATGCTTAACGGCGGTTGCGGGCAAAAAAGTCAAAAGACATTTTAAGAAAAATAAAAATACGTCTGGGGTACTGTACCGGATAACTTGCGCCATTACACATAGAAACCTAGCCTATAGGCATACAGTTGTCATGAAAGAAACGCGAGCTAATCTGTGCCGCTTATTAGGGAAAGATTATGTTAGAGAAAGGCGTCGATGAACAGAACAAGCAACTATGGTTACAATGACCCAATGTTGGCGGTAAGTCAATTTTCCACTCCAAGGAAAAAAATCACTATTGGCTTGGTAGTCTAATATCTGACACACGTGATGAGCTAGTCATCCGGTTAATTCGGTATAGCTTTAGAAACAACCGAGTAAACATTCAACAACTGTTTTTCAGCTATATAAGGTCACCATTCAGTGCTTTTAATCTCTGAAATTCCATCTGCTCGGTGGAATATACTTTATTAAGTACTGCAGATTAGCTTTCATCGAGGTAATGGCTTAAGTACTGGTTTTCGGGTTCTGCCCCTGACCAGTTGCTGCATGGTCAGTGAAGAAGTCGAAAGTCAACAGGAAAGCAAAAGCGCTTCTGGAAACGGACCCGGCAGAAAGGGATAAAACCCTTTTCCTGGCAAGAATTCTAGGGGCAGCCATGAGGCTGATAAAGGTAGAGATGAGGAAGGACCCCCGGTGGGGGAACAATGGATCATTTGAACCTAGAGAATCACGATCTTGTAACTAAAGTCAATGCTTACTTTTTTAACTAGTTCTTCGGTAGTGATCTATATTTAAGGAAGTTATTACAAGCTACCGATTATTTTTCGAATAGTACTACAGAGTCGTTGTAGGTATTATATTAGCAAAACAGTAATCGTACTAATAAAGCAATTTATCGACAGGCAAGGGGCACACGACGACTGGGTGGGCTAAAGCCATGGTCATAAAGGGGGTGAATGTGGCTTGATAAAATGTCACAGATGTAATGAATTGACGAGTTACTTCGTAGAAGTGAAGCAATGGTTACTGATTAGAAGGTTGTTCGTTTAATCTCTGCCTATATTACGTAGATTTCGTTTTCACCGAAGATTCTCATCAATCAGCGAAGGAAATGTATTCAAGTGCTAGCAGAGGTTATTACTTTGGGTATTTCAAGTGCCTTTGCCAAATCTTGAAAGCAAGTGGAGCCAAAAAAATGTAGCCATCATAGTAGAGGGAAATTTAATTTCAGTCAAAATTTGCTCGTCGTGTGCTACATCCGTGAATCACATCTACTTTTTGAAAACTTATAGCTCTTATTTGTATTTATGTACTTTCTGAATAAGCTCAAAATCTTTGATTATATGATGCTTTTTGATGCATTTCATACGGTCGTGACATGAAAAACCGCGCGTCAAATAATGCTCGAAGAAGATTCAAAGATATTAATCTTCCATTAAAAACCTGCACAGGTCTATATCGTTTACCTGGTGGGAGCAGCTCAATGGGTTAATACATATCAGGATTATTACAGAATAGCGAGCAAACAAGAAAGTCAATTCGATCGAAAGGCAGCGCGAACCACCGTAAAAATACAATGAGATTATTGAACAACAAGCTTTTTGTTGCCTAAAACCTGCACTCAGCCTTCAGTATCCACAAGGGTTTATTAGAATGGAGGTTTATAGGAGCACGCTATGGGTAGGGAATACAAAGCCTACGTAACTGTGCGATGAGCTGATAGAAAAGATGCCAAGTTTTAAGAAAGCTACGACTTGGATTTCTAGTATAGCCAATAGCAGCAGGGGACTACTGTAAAGAGTGTCGTGCCCAAGAAGCTGAGCCGTTTACGAAGCAAATGCCAAGGTATTCTAAGCGGATTTTCGGAAATAGATATATAGGACATGATACTGCGTGACCGAAATTAGAATGAATGTATAAGTAATAAATAATCTAGAAAACATGACATACAATAGAATTACAAAGATTTATACAGGACGGTTATCATTCATTAGCGAAAAGGCAAATACGGTCGCATTACAGTTACATTGATATCGTAAACGCTACAAAAAGGCTGTGTAGGGTGGTAACATTATGCACGTTTAGGAACTTGGCAATTTTTACGAGCTTTCATTGTCTTTACTTTATATATTGTTATAATGTGGAATGATATATGTGTTTTTCTGTATAAATCCTTTTTTGAAAGTAAATATATATATATATATATATATATATCTGTTTGATACTCGACTTATATTTCATTTTGAACATATCTATTGAGGGAAGGGGGCCTTTTTTTCTCTTTGCATCCCCAGCACCAGACCCTACATGGCAATTTTTGATCCTATTTGTATTAGAAATTATAGTATTTTCTATAATAATAATAATAAAAAAAATACTGTAGTTATTAAATAATTTGTTAATTCACGAGCACAGTAGTAAAACGATCCGTTTCTATTACATTAAATTTAGTCAATGAATGGATTCATAGCAGAGGGTTGCAGTGATCGCTTTTAGATAAGTCAGTTTCGCAGTCGTTACAAAAAACACGTTTATGACTATATATATATATATATATACACATAAACACTGATACCTACCTTTGTAATAAAAATACGAATAAACAAGTTGATCTGATTTTGTCACGCAGTCTCGATTATCAATTGTTAATTACTCATATTAATATATCACTAGTAATTGTATTGCAAGCGCTTCACATGGTTGGATAGCATCTAGTGTCTATATAAAATTTCCATTTATCTTCTGAGCAATGCAAATAAATTTAATTCAGTGAAGTGAACGAATCACGTTTGTATTTAATATGTGTAAAATAATGAAAAAAGCCAGCGGCAAACAAGTATATAGTTTATCGGTATGTACAAACATACATTAAGAAACGTAAAAGAAAACAATAAAGACGTTTATGGTTGTGTTGAGTCCCTTTAAAAAGTGTTAACTCATTCTCTCCACAGAAATAATTGTTTAGAAAAACGTATGAAAATTGAGCTCTGAAAGCATTTTTCCCCTTACTTTACGATCGCTATTGACAAAAGTGTATTTGTCCAGTCAAGGTCGTGAACTTTCTGTTTCAATTTTATTGATAAGGCGTGACCTCTTATATTTACTGTTACCACCAGGAGTCAAGCTACACAACTGCTGTCAGCAGCGCAACGGAGCTGTGTAAATACAGAATATTTACAAGTTTGCAGTCTACGACATGGGTGTATAAAAAGGACGTTTGTAGTTTAAGGCCACTGAGTGTCACGCTTTGATAAAGCTAGAAAGTTGACGAGATGACCTCTGCCTAGAAGATATTCGTACTGGCTTTTGCAACGCTACTGCTTACTAGTTACTGCCTAGCCGAAGAGGAAACCAGAAAGGATCACTCCGAAAGCACGGAGGCCGCATCGACTAGCCCAACTGCGTCGACATCGACTGCTGGGAGGAGACCCAAAGGCAAAAGGGGTAGAGCGCACAAGGAAAAAGTGTAGCTTTGACAATGACGTCTTTGGCAAAAAGAAAATAATATGCGATAACTTCATTAAATCGTGTCATTGTTTACTGAACGTAGAAATTTTGTATGGGCAATGCTAGTCGGATACGCTTCGCTTCAGAACAGCCGGATTCAGTCCAAGCTTTCTTCGCATCCTGGCGTCCGGTTGATTAATAGTCTTTGCAATATTTGTATGATCACATTTCAGCGCTATATCTAAAAAATCTGTATAGGATAAATTTATGCGTTTTAGTTAATAAAATTAGAGCAAAACACTCTTTGAACCTCAAACTAGTCATATAAATAAAATCTCAAAGAAACTCAAATAACAAAAAAAGCATTATTTAGTAAGCAGCTTAATTGGTTGCTTAAAATTAATTATTGTTTTTTAGTTAAGATTGATTATTTAGAAAAAGCATGGTAAGTTAATATATTTCTGCTTTAGGGATAGACTTCATCGAAGCACGGTGATCGATGTTTCTGAAGAAAGATGCATGGTCAGATATGCTATTGTAATATAAAAATAACTGAAAATCAAAGCCGTTCAATTATGTGGTCTTTCCCATTCTGCTAGACTGAAACGCTTGATGATTAACTAGGTTACGTGTTGATGCTATGAAAGCTCAACGTTTGGCCTATATAACTGAAACGATGGCCCTCAAGTTGTTGAACCAGGTACATCATGCTTAGTTATTGATTGCATTCGCCTGATCTACACGATATTCTGTCTCCAACGGAAAATCATTGTTTTCAACGAATTGCTTTTGATGGCTAGAAATTTATGGGTTAATGAAGTAAGGAGGGGCGATTTTAAAGGGGAGCAAATTGAGGGTTCTAGCGGGATAATGTTCTTGTGATATATGGAAGTCATCGTAAAATATATTTGCTGATTTAAAAAAAGACGGACCTTGTTCTGCGAAACTTTGCAGTGTACACAAATCTATCAGCCGGTAAAGAGCCCAGTCATAATGCTCCCATACGTAACTCGACTCGAAAAAATATAGATGCTTCAAACAAATTCAACTTTTGCCCCTGAACTGGTTATCAGGTCCGTATTCTATCAACAAAAACGCATTTAAGTCACATTACGTCGTAATGTCTACAGTGATAACTGAGAGCCTTTAAACTGACAACGACAAGCACACTTCTTGTGTATGACAGTGGGTTCGTCCTTCCCATACGGAAGTATCGTTTATAATTTCAAAGATATATTCAACAACGATATATTCTATCTGGTTGAAGTGAGCTGTTCGACTCTTTGATTTCTACTGGATCATACCTTTCATCTGTTCGATGGCGCCAGCTGTCATCAAACTGCCTGGCTTCACGACGACTGCGCTGAAGGTAACATCGAGATACGTAGCTATCCCGTTGGATAACGCACTCCTTTCCGCTTAAAGTGCCGTGTTGTGTACTGGCTAATGAGGAATCTACGAACATCACGTTACCATGCTGTTAACAAGGCGCACGTGCGGTACTTCACAGGCCCATAAAGCTCCAGGACCCTCTTCCTTTCTCTCTCTCTGTCTGCCGATGCATATAGTGGGCTGAAGTGTAGCATGTATCCTAAGGGCGTATGAGGTCCTCGGCGGTTCTCAGCGATACTGTTTACCGTACGAACAGTGTTAATAGTGACTGTAGCAATAACAATCGTTTAAATAGCACGCTCGGAGAGTCCTTCGTGAAGGATCCACTCTACGAGCATAGCCATAATCTCAATGGAACATTTTACTTTCGGTGTTGGACGCCCACATGGCCCTTGTGCCCATGCGCGCTGTTGCCACTCAGCCAATAAAAAGCAGCATAGGACTGTACGATCCTAACTAATGACTAACAAACCCATACACGTGATATTATGAGTACTTGCATATCCGTACTGTGGATATACGATGTATGCAGTAGATGGAGTTACAATTTGTTAAATGAAAATTGCTCGAATCATGCACACACACACTATAGGGAGGCGAATTGCGATTAAACTATGTTGAAAAACTATATGTTCATACACGACGGTACTATACGCATGAAGCTTATCTCCCGTAGAGTTTAGCGTGCTTCGAAACATATCTTCCCTAATATTATAATATAGTTATACTGTGATAGCATGGCAGTACAGAGACGCCGACTGTGAAGATAGAACAGAAGAGCCGAATTCTGTGAACCACATACACTTCACTGCAGGGCTTTCGTATTGTGCCTTTATGGATGTGCTCGAATAGATGTACTACTCCTGGACATCATATATGCTTCATGAATCTCCTAAGAGCTCTCCTAAATTAAGATGGAGCTGCGAACAAAATCAATTGAGGGTGCTGAGCGAAAGATTTACTTTGGGATAACAGCATTCTAGAGAGAGAATCTCTGTACGAGGCTGTGCGACTTGCAAGTGCAATACCTAATTACATAGTCGGATTATTATTAAATTCTTATTATTTTTTTATTATGATTAAATTATAAAGTCGAAATACTTAACTATAAAGAGCAGAACCCCTGCGAGTTTTATATATAAACTTGCATAGAGCTCGTCTGTTATATTGCCACCTTACTCAGTCACTCAAACTGGCGATCGGCCATCTACCTTTATTCACTTACCAAAGACATTCTTCCTGTGACCTCACCATTCCAAAACGAGAACTTGCGCTTTCTATAAAAAACACCTTACAACATATCATCATTTAAAAAAAAATCAATTAAATAACATGCCGCATAAGATACAGTATATTTATATACTCTATATAGATGTTCAGAATCTGTCGTTCGAACTAAAATATGGAAGGTATCGTTCATTGTATGTTTAGAGAGCTGTCTGGCTCGAACGACTGCGTCATTGGTAATATGTATGTATATGTGTATACATATACATACATGTTTAGGAGTTTTTTTTTTGTCGGACTTGTTCATCCGCTAACATGATTTCGCGTTTCACTCTTAGTACACACACATCGATGTGTTTTTTACTGATGCGGACGCCCTGATGCGGCTGCTACTGGCGTAAAGCTTGCCGTCGCAACTGAAACAAGCACATCAATCATCAGAAGATCGAGACCACCGAGCGCCGCCCACAGTCATGTTATATAACGATAGTCGGAGCGGAGAAGTGCAGCGATTGAAGAATATTTTACGATAGCTCTCTGGCATTGCCGTTTTTGAAACATCAGGGCCAGCAAGAAACAGCGAAGGGCAAACTTGCTCTTCACGTTTTTTGTCGGCTCTTTTTCACCTTTGGCGAACTCGATGTACATTGTATATAAGGCTAGCAAACGATATTAAACATACAACTTTTCGGAACGACAATACTTACGTCTGACGCAGATAGCTTTCTTTGTTAAAAATTAACCGTTCATAGAGCTGCAGAAACTGGAGGTAGTTAGTCTAGCCAGCTTATCGGGATCTGTGAAACACCTACGAGTAATAGGTACTTTCCCATATATACGCCGCTATAGGAGATCGATATTCCTTTTCCGGTTACTAATAAAATAGTATAAGCAGAACATTAATAGACACATTGAGCAGGAAATCAACAACAATAGTTTTTAGTTGTTTTCGAACATTCCGTGCTCAATAATATTAAAAGTAGGATCCCGTCGAAAGCAGTTGTACTTCAACAAAAAAAAAAAAAAAAAAAAGTAAAAAGTACTTCAACAGTTGCTGTTCAGTACATATCATGCATGTCTATCTTCGTACGGCCCTTTGCCTATAGTCTGGCACCCAAAGCTTTTCCACGCAGCAAAACTGTCAAGTTCACCGCATTGAACCAGTTCAATTTCCATATGCTCCTTCTTTTTCATCTCTGTAAATAATGTCCTATATTTTCTTCTATGTGTTCTGTGTGACCTAGAGGCTCAGCTGTTCCCTGCTGCTTCTCCCCAAAGCGCAGATTATTCCTTGTACGCAGGTCGCTCTTTGCCCGTTTTGGTCGGGTCTATGGTTTAGAATAAAAAAAGAGAAACTAGTAAAATGGACGCACTAATTAACAGTAAATTCAACAGCTTGTTGGCAGTCAAACTAATTAAATCTTGAAACAAAGGTATGTGTAGCTATGAAACGTTTTTAGTGGGTGGACATTTTCGCGAACGTCGAGGTACCGATTGCATCCAACAAGGTCTACTCTTTATCCTTGTATGACGTATATACAAACTCTATGGTGATAAGCGATGGCATTTAGCGAAGTCGACCTTAATTTAACAAGCTTGTGTGATAACGTTACAAAATATAATCACTAAGACAATCGTAAATTTACGATATTAACTATAATGACAAACTATTACGATCAGTGCTTGCTACCCAAGATCCCCCCGCTCGATGAACTGTGTGATAAGTCTACCTCTACCCTTAAATTATATGAACTGCCCATCAAATGTATTTGATGGCCCACATTCAGAAAGGTAAGCCATGTATATGCAAATGCTCAAAACGACAGTGGGAGCTTCGAGGCAAGCAAAGTGAGTTGCCAGCGAACAGAACGGCTGCATCTTTCTCCGTGAAGCGACGGCGTTCCTCGCCTTTTGCGACGCAAGTCGTTTTCCTTCATTTCATGCGCTCCGAATGGAACGGTAGTTACCAGATAGCAACATCAAAACTCTTCTCAGCCATCGCAATTCCCCTCTTACCTAGGCTCCCTTATTTGTTCCCTTTCAGCCAGTCGACTTTATCGTGTCTAGCAGACCAACTTGCTGTAGTTTCTCCCACTGAACACGACGAGGATGACGACAGGATGCGAAGCTTTCGAAACATAGCATCGTTCTATGTTGTTGGACCGGCGCTGATGTGTCGCCCACCATTGCTGTTTCTGCCATGGTGTTTTGTATGTATGGGATATGCACAATGTAATTCGCGCACACAACAACGCTAGCGACAGATGCGACAGCAACAACAGTCATCGCGACAATGCCGATGGCAATAACTTGGAGAAGAAGCGTGCAGACATGTAGTAGGACTCCTAGGCAGACAAGGCCTCTGTGCCTATCCCGGTGTGTTCGTATGCGTATGTTATTGTATGAAAGAACAGCAGGGGTATAGGAACGCTCTTCGCTGTTCTTCTGTGTACAGCTCGTACTTTGTCGAATTTCTCAAGTGACCTCTATTTCCAGCTAGTAACGTGACGACTCCAGGTAAGCGTATTATTGAGCTTTGCTTAGTTCGTGTTAACTCACAGTCCGCTTACTTTTCAAGAGCTACGGGTTAGCCTTGTGCCTGGCGGTCGATCGCGCTCGTTGAACGATCACAGCATGCGAATAGTGCTACAAGTCAGTTACTATTAGTATTCAATCCACAGCTTCTCGAGGCTGAGACGTACGTACCTACAGTGGAGGATACAAGGAATGGCTGAAAGGTATGGTATAGCTTCCATGGCTCTGCCAGATAGAAGCGGTTGCTTTGTGAGCATGACGCAGTGTTAAACTTTCAAACTTAGCCCGTCATGTCGTCCTCTAAACAAAGACGCGAATACACCCTGGTATTGCGCAATTTTGGTATACTAGTGTTAACCGACTCATAGCCGGGTGAAAGCGGTCTTAGAACGAAAAGTGGAAAAGCGATCAAAATCCAAAAAAAGCAACAAGTTATCGCACAGGGCTAGCTGGCCGCTTGACAAAATGTTCGTAGTTATACAGTTTTGTAAAATCCAAAATAGTGAGCAATAAACGGAAATAAACAAGTCTAATTATGGACGACACTCGTGCGTATTCACTTTGAGACGAAAGTACCATTGGAAGGGAAAGACATCGATACTTTTTGTTGTACTGTAGCTTCGCGGTGGTTTATCTTCGGCATATTGGCCAGAAAAAAAAGATTGATTAATCTATAAATCCTCTTAGTAGACCAAAAGCGTCTATAAGCATTAATCAAGTTCAACATAATCATCAGTTACTCATCTGAAACATTAGGCTGACAAAGATGTTCATTACGAAGATATTATGAAGAAGATATGCATTTATGTCTGATTTGTCACTTATCAGTTTTTACCAGAGAACCGCTACGGCACATAAGTGAAGAACTCACCGCACCTAGTAATCTGTAACTTATACCCATTAGAGCCAATACCGATCGGTCTAATCGAAGTAAATGGTAAACGCAGTCTTTGAGAACGGTCGATCCGCTAACAAAGGCGATATTTATAATCACAGTTTATACATCATTCGTCTCCCTAATCCGGAAATTCACATACTGGAATATTTTCAATAACAGTACGAACTAAAGTATAAAAGTTTTGATATATAAATATACCTTTTACACATTAAAAATAGTCATTTGCAATCTACAAATATTAAATCAAACACAGCTTAACCATAACGGCCAATTTGGATCTTATTTAAACCCAGTCGTGCACCAACGTGCCCACAGAGTTACACCGAGATTCATGTTGAAGGTGTTTATCATATCAGATAAGCTTATGGAATACTAATCGGAATTTTTAATGGAATCTATCTATTTAATGGAAAAAGATATTTTTTTTTGCAAGTACATACATCGTCACGTGTACCTCAAGACAAAAAATAATATATCTGGAGAAGTCCTTTTAGACGATGACAGACCTCTCATCGTCGCCAGCACCTCAATTACATACTTGAACATTGGTATTTGTTTAAGTTTTTGCACGTTTTTGTAAACACACGATACTGTGTCATTTAGTTAGATGATATACGTGCATACGCAGTAAAGTGTCGTAGTATTTTTGCATCTTGTTATAACGTTCTGGCGTACCTTCGCCGTTGTTTCATCTCTCAGCTTGTTGCCTCGTCGACTCATACATAATATTTGTCATGCCCCAAAGGGTTTACGCTCAGAGGGCGAAACCAGCTCAGCTTATGACGATGACGACAGCTTACAAGCCCAGCACTTTAATTTGCTTCTTAATAGGGCCAGGGCAGGCCATGCTATGTTCATATACAGAAAGAGACGAGAAAAGACCTTCATAGGAAGGAAACGTTCAACGCAACCGTGCATCGTGCCTAAAGAGGACCCGAAGGAAAAGCATAAGTTTTCCGCCGCTGCGTACGCGTGTTTTCACTGCACGAAGTCGGAAGTTCGTGGGGCATGGGGTTGAAGGGGAGGGTTAGGAAGGTAGTTGGTGAAGGAGATGTAACAGTTCCGTCTGGACTACCGCTGTGCTTCACCGTATTCTGTGTAGTTATGGCAGTATATTCCTGAGAAAGGATGTAGTCCGCCCTGGGGAGAAGAATTACAGAGAGACAAAGAACAGTGCTTCCACTCCGGCAGCTGCTGACAGGGCCAGCCCGTCTCGTGGTTTCCTATATTACCCTGACCGAGCTGAATGTCTTATGAAACATCCCGTTGCACGTGGTGGCTGCCTGCGTGATGGCATCGTCTAGGATGCCGCTGTCCTCATGGGATTTCGGCGTAGTCGTTGTCGCTGTCGCACAGCTACCAGCGCTGCAGCCGTCGTCGTTATCGTCTACCAACCGGAGACTACGGGACTGTGCGCGACATACCGCACTGTCATTAATACATCTTGTCTACTTTGCACAGGACGGTCCCTCTTGCCTGACCTGGTTACTCTGGTCACACTGCCACCCTAGGTTAGGTTGAGAACCTCCGAAGTACAGTATCTGCGCTGCTCGTCCTAGTAGCGATAGCGGTGGTAGTGGTAATGGCAATGGTAGATGTTGTAGAACTATGTTGTCATCAGCCAGTGTTCCTTGATGCCAGCGCTTACCTCTGCCTCCATGAAGGAGATTTTCGCTTACAGAAAAGCTGGTTCAAGTAAGCACGTCGGACAGCGGCAAAGGTAGCAAGTGCAGGCGCAAAAGGAGGTGGCCATAAGAGGAACTGATGTGCAAAAACAGCGGCAGCGCTGGCGGTGGCAAATAGTAGGACGCGAAGAAGGAAGGAGAAAGAGGCTACGCGTTTTATAGAAAACACTTACTTCTACTCCGTTCTACTGAGATACGTTGCGGCGGAAAGACCACGCCGCGTCATGTTCATCGGCGCAGCCGTGGTCGAGGCTCAGCAGCAGATCATTAAGCTGTCGATGTAACAAGAAAAAACGAAACAGAGAAGCAGTAGCATTATCAGCTGCTTGAGCCCTCCGCTGTGCGCATTGATGCTAGTCTTCAACTCGAGGAAAACGTGTTTTGATGGACTTACATGCAGGCTATCATTTTCGTCTTTCCTCCCCTTCATCTCCCCACTGTGTTTTCATTCTACTCTGCTACAACATATATATATATACATATATATATATATATATATTTTTTTTTTTTTGTGAGCAACCACCCACGCCTAATTAAGATACCAATAGTTGTGCGCAGCGCTAAGCTCTCTTCAAAGGAGCGGCCACAGCATGCAAAGTTCTGAGTGATTTTTTGGCGAAAACTCCCCGCCTGTCTTCCTCTAATCTCTCAACGATACGCGTACTATACAAAGCCAGTCGTCCACCAGAATTCTGCTTACTTCAAACAAGTGAAACCACATGTACAGCGGCTGATTTCCTGCTGATTTTCAAGCTAAGCACCTTCTTCCACCTGCCCAATGTGCCCGTTTGACCATTCCTTTTCCCAGAGACTTCTCGTGCCGTCGATCCGGGCGCATTCCTAAAGAACAACGATGTAATGGTGTTAAACTGATTCAGTTCTCGATTTAAGCTCGGTCCCGATTAGCTCGGTTATTCACTCGTTTCTCTGATCCGAAACCTGGTCAGAGAGAAAAACAACGTCAAGCATTGTCGTCAATATATGACGAGAGCAGTATGGAGAGGTACAGTAAGAGCGGATGGTAGTTCCCTTGGCGACAGTCCAAGCTTGGATTAATCAACTAGGCTTCCGCGAGAGTTATCAATCCCTTGCTGATCATCCGATGATTCAAACACGGTTCAAGCGGGTCACGTACTAGTCGAAAAAAGTTTCTTCTTTTTCCTTTAGCCCCAGACTATGCTCTAGCCTGTCAGACTCTGCTGGGTCCGTGTGACCTCTAATCTAAGAAAGGCCACTATACCGATTTCATCTTATGGCTTCTTCTACAGAAGTTAGGTTTTTCTTGACAGTCAGTTGAGTGAACACGGAGGACGGGATGTGAAAGGAGGAATGTGTTTTTCTGAGGAAGGACAATAGGCGTGCAGCTACGCAAATAACATAGATTCAATACGCAAAGCTGAGAAAAAGGTCAGCTGCCGTCAGAACTATACGCTAAAGTGTCGACTGCATTCTAGCATGCGGAAGCAGAACGCAGTTTAAGAAGCTAAGAAAAACTTCAGGAGGCGCAGCACGCTGCTGCACAGTCAATGTGTTAATCTGGCCAATGGAATGGTTCCCGATCAGACAAGCCCCGTTCGTATCTGCAGTAGAAGCAAAGCAACCAATGAGAATAGATCCCTATACCCCTTCCTTTTAGCATTCACAATATAAGCGTAAGATATAATGAGCGTTATTTCTCGAATCTGGAAGGAGCGTAGATGATTCGTTCTCCAGTAGACGACACTGCCAGCCGCTAGAGAAAGGTAATATATTTTTTGATAAGAGCAAACAAGCGTGATGACGGTGATGATTGGAAATGATAATTTGCTAATCAATCGAGCATGATCTGTCGTGTCAGTGTATACTAAATTCACTGCTTTTCGACCGACGAAGAACATGACAAACATCGGTGAAGTACAACAGGTAAATCTGCCCTGATTTATCCTACAGAATGTTTCTAGTCATCAAGCAGTTTGTGCACAGGTCGAAGTGATTACCTCATTTATGCTCACGGTGTAGAGCTGTTTGCAATTCATATTAGCGCCCTTCAGAATTATATTTTGTAGAAAGGGCGCGTGGTGATTCCAGGAATATTTTTTGCCCTATACTTTAGGAACACTTTTTTCCTGACGCACAATGGCTCCCTTTCGTCATCATCCGGTAAAGCAATATATATACAGAGCTTGTTCCATTTATATCATACTGGGTATTTTAAACGTTCTCTTATATATATATACAGTTTAGAGTACTCTAAGTAATTGCGATTCTGAGTAGGATCATCTTTCGCATTAATGCCATCTTGCATCTGCTGCCACCCTTCATCGTACGGGCCCTATCCAAACACGAGCCTTGCCATGTGTCCATATATGACTAGCCGTGGATCTACCGTTTCCATACTAAGGAATGTTGCCATAGCTGTGTCCGGCAGTATCGAAGCTTCTTCTCATGTGATGGCAAGGAATCAAGCCACATGCGCCAAATAAGCAATTATCCTAACGAAGATTAGCAAGTGCTGTCGTCGTGGTCCGGCCTTGCTTGCACCATGCAGCGAGAAAACGATCGAACGAATAGGGTAGGGGGGTGACGGTCGCCAGAGAAAGCTGGCAGGCTTGCCCGTGCCATGGCAATCATCGCAGAACGCCTGCTGGGTAGCGAAGGCGATTATGGAAGGGGTTCTGATCAGCAGATGAGTCATAGCTAAGACGTTATCAAATTCTATACAGCTAACATCGGCTGTGGTTTGCGTTCGCCAAAAGCTAACAGCAGTTAATTAGAAGCGGTAGAGGCAATCTACCATCTACTCGTGATTACAGTATTTCAGTACAGTTTATCAGAAATACTATTTTTCAATTAAATAAGATACTCCTCAAAACATTTCAAGTGCGTTAAGCTTCTAGCAGTACACCGAATAAACAGGCCTATTTGATTGCTTCTGCAGGTTTGACGAAAGAGACTCTCTCTCTCCTCTCCTTTCCTCTCCTCTCCTCTCCTCTCTCTCTCTCTCTCTCTCTCTCTCCTGGATGATGAATCTGTATTTGAATATAACGGTTTGGCGAACAAAATTTAGTGATATGAACGAAACAATAAAAAGCAATAACTAAGATATGTATGTATGTATGAATATAATGTTCAAAGTTAGTGAGGGGAGTTCAGCAAGACCACTCATACCAATAGCCGCTCCGTTTTTTCTCCATCCAGGGAGCATCAATTCGAAATTCTAACGCCACAAAGATTTCAGCATCTTTTAGATATGTACAGATCGGAAATTATGTTAGATTTGTGTGACTGGCTTTTTTCTTTAATTAGTGTTCTCTAATAGATCTGTAACTTCGGTAAATAAATCGGATAACATCTCGTTTTTCTGGTAGAGGTTCGTTCGTCCTTAGGCCACATTCCCAGTTTACGTTATGTTTTATGAAAGTCACGAGGCTGAAATGTTTTGCATAGCTACTTTAAAGGCCGTATGAGCTAGGGTGAAGTGGCAACCAAATGTCCCGATACTCATTTTACTAAGCACCAATTCAGCTTAGTAGGAAGGCGAATATGTGTATATATATTAATTTAATAGCTCGTAGCGTCGAATTGCGTTAGAAAAATATATCATGACTCCATTGGGGTAACGCATCGTTTGGGCAAAACAATATATTGGTGATACATGCATTACACGGCGGATAGTCATGATCTTAGATTAGAATTCCCCATCGATAATGAATTCTAGCAAAGTAATGCATAACTAGGATATTTATACAAATTCTAGTGAAGTTGAGTTAACTTTGAAGGACCGTGAGGACGACCCACCTCTTGAATAGTACAAGTGGTGGATGTGCGAATACTTGACCCGGCTCGAGGGTGGCTATACACGGAGCAAAACAAAACCTTTCGTGGACCTTTGACTCGTTTAACGTCATAGTAAACGCCTTCTCGGTCCGTAATCAGAGCCCTTTTTAGGAAGAAAAGCGTTTCCACTCGCGTGATTGAATGACTGATTTCTCCATGCGAAACCGTTAGCGACCCATATAGCTCGACCCCTCTCTATAATAATGGGCCACTGTATATATCCGTCCTCGTCTCCCTATATACACATTTCGTTTCTTCCTAGAAAAGGTGCCTTCAGCATTTTTAGATGCAAATTATTGAAACTAAACTGTCCTTTATATACTCTTCGATTTTAAATAGGAGCTGAGGTTTTGCTGTGTAGTTGTCTTTACGGTGCTGACGTTGTTTAAATACCGTTAACGTTACTTTTCACGTTATTTGCGTATTCCGAGCCAGTTGTACATGGTAAATTTTCAACGTAATATATGAGGAGCAATCGATATACGGTAAACGAATGGTTTACACGAACCTGTCAACTTATTCGCTGGGTCGCTTGTGTGACTAAACGGCCCATTGTAACCAATTCTAAAATCCGCCTTAAAATGTCAAGAGGATCTCAAGTTTACAACTTATCGTCAATTATATATTATGCCACTTTTGCGCAAAACTATCACCGTGCACGAAAGCATCGAGTATATATTTAAGCGTAATCTAAAATCATCTAATACGTATCAAGCTAATGCTGGTCACGACTGTAGATGTCACACACGTGGCTAGCTCTATTATGAACGTCTCTGGCTCGAATTGAGAAGTATTTTTTTTATATAATTTAAATAATTTTTATTGAATCTCAGGCAGAACCCGAAGAAATGCTATGCGGCTATGGACAGCGAACCGAGTTTACCTCATATGGGAATATACATGAACGAACAAATTTATTGTGATAGCAGAATAGGACCTGAAGGTCGTGTCCGAGTAGCTAGTTCGCTTCGTATAACCATGATGTCGCAGTTGATGTATTGGCGCCAGCTAATTATCGTTGGTGTTGTTGTTATTCACGTTGCTGTTTTTGTTGTTGTTGTTACTGTCGTATGTTAAGTGAATCGATGCAATCAGAGTTAGGCACCAGTTGCCGTTGAAGCTGCTCGCCGTGGCGGAATTCCCCACGGGGGGTATATCCCGCGTTCGCGGCACTTGCAGGCTGGATAAAGCCCACTTCCCTCCTCATTTACCCCCCGTCCTATGATGGATGAATTTTAGTGTGCCGCAACATATCAGAGAGCTACCCAGGAATGATTTGACCCAAATTCAAATGAACGCGCGTCAGTGTCCCTTTGTACGTTCCATTGTTTACAATCCTAACACACTATTAATTCCAATATGAAACATTCAGGGCGCGCAGTGAAGGGAACTTCAGCTACGGTTTAGCGCATTTGAACCAGTTACATAGGCTACATGAACTATAACATCATTACGTTTATAATATTCTGTAATGTTAATACAACGCTTACCAATCCTTATAACATAGAGTTGACGTTACGGGTCGGATTGTTAGTTTGGACGTGCTTTCCCCATGTTTACTATCTACTCCCTCACGCTAAAATAGCTAAGGAGTTTAGGTCGTCTACGAGAGCAGAAATTTCCAAACTGGTCGAACAACTCTTAGCACGAGCACGTATTAAGCACTCAAAGCAACAATGAAGGCGAGCAGCAGTCGTCGGCGCTGTTAGGTTGATGTTAACGCCATCGTTAGCGTTCGAAACGTAACTGAACATAATTCATGATAGGAGGACTCGTGCGAGCTGTTCCTGTTTCCCTGTGTTTTCTCCTGGACTGTTCAGGGCTCCGCTTTTCGGCCGATCCGACGTCTTTTTTTTCCGATTGAATGCTACAGTCTCCATTTTATATTTGCACATAAACAACAAATCATGTCCGCTGTTCACTTAGTCAGCATGCTTCAGTGATAACGCTTTTCAGATTCGATCTAGATATGTTTCAGTGACTTCATCAAAGTCAATTGAGCCCTTATGCCTCTTAAACCTAAACTGTAACAATTGTACCAAAGGGAAATAGAGAACAAAACAAAAGGATCGTCTGGCAGTTGATGTCAATGACGAACGTCCGATCAGTTTTTTGTCTGATTTCTGAAGGTATCTATTGATTAATGGTATTTTTGCGATATGTCTGATGATAGCAATAGTAGTAACTGATTAATCGTAAGATTGGCAGTCACGTGTATTGTTTGGTGTTGAGATCGAAAAAGGGCCACGGGTACGCTACTTCTCTAGATATCGTGTTCCTATTTAATGACTTACCGAACCTTTGACTTCTGGTCGCAGTATCTACAACACTTACCTTAGTACTATCACCCGAGCGGATATCATCTACTGTTGTTAACCAGTGCTCCATAATGATATTTGAATTCATTATCGCTAGATTTGTCTCAAATGACTTATAGGGAAGGCAGGTGCATGCGAGTTTTTCTGGACGCAATGAGAAGGCGCTTCTTTAAAATGGCACAGGGTATGCTTTATTGCCGTCCTATCGCTAGGTATGTTTACTTGCTGACATAATTGTACATATCTCATTTGTTTAAATTAGGTTTCAAAGCGGATAGCGTAGCGCTTATACCGGAGAGTTTTTTTTTGCATATCAGCGTCTGGTGGGGATGGACCTACAAAATTTCTTTTCAGACTCGCTGTAACTATTGGGCAGAAAAATTGTTCCGAGGTTTGACGCACGGAGAGAGGAGGTGATACTATCAGTTTATACCAGTTAGAACGTAGTCACATTGGTTAAAAACACACTCATCAAATTCCTTTGAATCTGTTGAAAATCATCTTTTTTTTATGGGAAATTTATAGACAATACACATTAATGTGATAAAAAAAAAGCACAGTACTGCAACGAACTGGTTTGCAGCTAACCGACCTCGCAGAGCCGTCTGCCCCTAGGCCACGCAGAAGCGATCCGATCTACACGCTTTGTCCAAATCCCAAGCTTGCCATTTTTTCCAGGGACCATTTCCTGCTAAATCTTGCTTGTCTCCCCTTCGACACTTGCTTCTGTCTGACGATCCGAGTCATGTACTTTATTCAGTGGTTCTGCACATCCAGTGATATCACAGTTAATCTGTTTGCAGCCTCGTGCAGATCGCTTGCCGCTCCTATGAGCAATGCATCCTTCCGACTCAGTGGGGATTAGGCAGCTTCTCGACTCAAACAGAGCTCTATCTGCCTTACGCTGTCTACCTAACTTGCCCTCAATTCAGAAAGTGGAACGGTGTCGAGCCGTCTAAGGTGCTCACGACCTCTTGAACGGTCCTTATTTGAAAAGGGGTTCTACTGGATTAGTGATCCCAAGAAAATTAGCAAGATTATTATTCGCCAATGGGAATATTTAGTACGTGTGGGATACGTTACAATGAAGAGTTTTGGCTGAAAAACAACTGCATGAAAAAAATATTACGAATTACATACAGTCGTTGAAACAGCGGACGAATTTCGCAGTCTTTCTACGAAGCAGATAGATGTGTGCCGCGTCCTACGCTGCCGGTAGTAACTTTTGTTGCTAATGAAAAATAATATCAGGCACCACTTTTTTCTATTATTATCACACTAAAGGAACAACTTAAGTGACGGTAATTGCTTTTTTTTTTTGTTTATCCCTAATGATACAAACTGGCTGGTAAAGATGTGACACAGCTGTCATAAATGGAATCTCTTTTCATAAATGGAATCGTTTATCCGTTAGTACAAAGAGTGGCTGAGCTGCTTATTCGGTGCCCTAAAAACATTTCTATTTATTTTATAAATCTCATGTGGAATTAGGCAACGTGACAACTAATTGCTGAAACATCTTGCAGAAAAGTTGGCATACCTTTCTGTCACCAGCTTACAGAAGATCTAGTTCGTTTGATTGACTTTATTTTTTGTTTCAGAAAAGTACGCTCGAAGTTATGAACGAGTATTCTACACTGTAGCCGACGAAGAAAACTACAAACATGCATTCTTGTTAAAACTCTCAATTTCAGCTGTCTAAGTTTGGGGGTGCCTACCGGCAGCCAGCAGAAGGCACGGTCGGTTCTGTACAGATATGCAAAGAATATTTTCTTCGAAAGAAAGGAACAAATTAGGCCTTGTGTCGCAATCATGGGTAAGCGTGTCACAAGATTTTTGTTTATCGCAGCTCATTGCTGTAGTCCCAAGAAATACGCGTAACAATACCATTATGTTATATTCTGTTTTTTTTTTTCAGATTATGATCCTAATGTTGGGTAACACTGCATCTGCAATAATATGATTTAGACCGATATGAGAGAAAGAATTTTCCTTTGTAAATCGATGAGCGATAAGTTACGTCTTTTGAATGAAGAGCCATTGGTGACAGGTACAACGAGAAAGTTGTCTGTGAATTGTAATATAAACTGAACTGTAAGAGTTCGTTCCTTTTTTTCTCTCTTTTACCATAAACAATGTTCATACAAATAAAGATTCACACAAACTGCACAGTATCTATCTTTGGCGGATTTCTAAGTACGAGATGTGGATTTAGGTGCGGGTTGCTCTGCCATGACCATTTTCCATGGATATTATTATTTGTGATAAAAGCCTTTATTAACATCTGTAAAACTCCAGTGCTGTTGGCATTTAGTAATGTAGGTGACGTAGCTAGGTTAGCGAAACTGGCCATGATTCGAGAAACTCAAGGCCCTTTGTGAGTTTGCTTGCCACCAGCTTGCTGGTAGAAGCCGGTTGGTATCTGTTCGACGCGTCCAGCCTGTCCGCTTGGTCCGCCGACCATCCTATCTCATCTAGCGAAAGAGCCATAACCATCCATAACCGGTGGGCAGTGGTAGCATCGTGGCAGTTCCCTGGGACAACGGGATAGGGGAACTTCTGGGCGTCGTTCCGCCTTAGGGGCTCGAGTGACTAAGGTGGAACTGTTCTATCTCCCCAATCAGGTGGTTGCAGTGGCCCCCGGGCCTCATAGAGTGGTGACTTTTTTTTTCTTTGTTGGTCCGTCCTTCTTTTTGCCTGCGTTGGTCATGGCCTTTACTTTTCCCGCTGCTGGTGGTAGTACTTGCTATCTACTAACACCACTTCCCAGCGGGATGGCCCTTTCGAGTGAGATAGGGCAGACGACGCGCGACAAACAATATTTGCGCCACCAAGCAGCAGCTCTGCTGCTCCTTAACGAGAGCGTGGCGAGCAGCTGAGTATCTCTTTCGAATTCCCTCCCTCTCTCAGTCATTTTCTCTTTTTTTGGAGATCGCTCGAGGCTTCTTCCAATGAAGTGCGGAGAACAAACACTCAGACGAAAAAACCCAGTAGAAGATGAAACGAAGCGGGAGCTATCGTGGAACGGAAAAACGAAAGAAATACAATGTCGACCCAGACCGGGAGTGAGCACGAAGAAAACGGCGAAAACGAGGAGGAGGGGGGAGGGCAACTGCAGTAAGGCAACGGGGAACCGCACCACGACATACGCGCCGGCAATGGTAGCGACGGCAACCGGCACCGGCATAGTAATGCTATATAAAGTCAGGAATGCTGTGCTAGTCATGCAAAGCTCCTGCTGCCGCCTCCGTTACTGTCGCCATCATGGTCACTGTTGACTCTGCTGTGCGCTAAGGAGTACGGGGGATGAAGCACGCGAGAAGTGAGCACAGAACAACAATAACATCAGAGCCAGCAGCAGAAGCAAAGGCAGTTTTGGAGGCGATCAAACCAGGAGCACGAATGGAACGGTGGTGGTGTGAATCGTTGCTGTGTAAAAGTGCACACACGGTGGATGGTGTCCATTATCTAAAAGGCAGAAGTGTGCCAAGCAAGCAAAGCTGCTCTCGACTGAGCAGTATCCGATGCGGCACGTTCAGACAGATGGCCGTTGACGGGCATTGCTTGCACAAAGAGTTATGGCATGCGCGCGGCTTTACGAGCGGCACAGAGGCGAGCGTTATTCTCTCTCTCTCGGATTGTACCTGTGTGAATGTTTTTTTGGGCAAAACGGTTGGGTAAAATGAGCAGTATTGCATTAGATATATTCACACGGTACGTACACACGGCATAAAGAAAGCTGCACGCGTCGCCTGTATTGCTATGTAAGCTGCTACCGTGCTAAAGCTGGGACTGCTGTTGCTGTTGTGGCCAAACGTTGTGCTTGCAGGTTAAGTAACCTTTTAAGAACGACGCTCGAAAGCGACTCAATAACGGTCTGTTTATAACTCAAATTCAAGATAAAACAACGATCACTTACGCCTTTTTCTGTCCGTCAATGACGGAAAAAGTTTCATGCTTTATTTTTAATTACTTTAAAATATTTAAGTTTTATTAGAAATACTATGGACATTAGAGACACTATATTATATGTATATAACCAAACTGCTATATCCTAGGTGAGGATCGCAGACCGTTGATTGACCAGATGGTATAAAAGCGTGACAATAGACGTTCCGAGTATGATTCATCTTGTACGCATGGGAAGCAAATACATGGGACAGATCTTGGAATGAATGATACAACGACTATCTTCCAGAGAAAACGACTTGCCTGAATCATTATTTTGCCCCTACAAAAGGGACATGAAGACCCTTTAAAGATCTGTGCGCTAAACCTGAACTGCTGGGTGAACTGGGACTCAAGCTTAAATTCAGTATGGTCCTGGTTGGCACCCAAAAACTGCGGCTACTTTTGCTAACTTTATTACAATGGCAAGAGTCAATTCCTGCACCGAACGATTTCGAGTGGCCCACGATTACATGCCGGGAAAATCTGATATCCGCTTTCGAAAGCGCACTCAGCATACAGCGAATGCGGGGTGCCCTTGCTGTTCTGAGGGAGAATATTCCGCGCGGCGTCTGCAGAGAGAAATCGCCGTTATAGAGACAAAAAAAAAATTGGAGTGGAACACGGTACTGCGGGTCCGCCAATTCATAAAAAGATGTATGGCCAATGGCTTCAGCCTCAACGGTGAGACGTTACGTCGAAGGGATCAGTCCTGACGGAGTGTTGGAGTTTTCAACCTGTTATCGGGGCTACGCGAAAGTTATCAGAGCCGTACATCGGCTGATGATGGACTATTTTTCGGAGAGGGACATATCGTCTAGACCACGCCAGCACGTACGCGCTTACGTTATGTGCTAGCTCCCTTGATTAAGAATCCACGACCTGCCGCTGAGAAAACGTGAGGTCAACTCCATCGGGCAGAGAGCACAGCTGCAATCATAATGAGTATTGCCATAACAGGATGCACTTTGGAACAACAAGGGGCCTACCTGCTTGTGCGGTTTTATTACCACGGATTTGCACAAAGCGCCTCCGATGACGTCGGAAATTATGCAACCCGTTAGTCGATTTTGAAAATAATGAAATCCCAAACTCGCACGAAAAAAGAGGGCACGGGGGCCATCTGGACAGCGCAACGTGAAATTCAATCCATAGGGCGCTGGGGAATGCCAGCCGCGAAGTCAGGTGTATATCCCCCTAGATAAGCGTGGGCAATTTGTGATGGTGCAAACATTTAATAAGAAGGACACCAGTCCGACTGGAATGACCCGTTTCAAAAAAAATATTTTTGTCTAAGCTAAATTTTCCGACTATTAGATGATCAATAACATCAGCATTTAAGTCTAACATCATTTACCTCTCCTTCACTTAGTGAAGCACATCTTTTCATCTCCTTCAGTTTGCATTTTTCTATTCTATTTAATGTACACATTTGTTTAGAAAATATAATAACGATCGCAACAACATTGAAGGGTGAAAGAGAAAAAATCACAGCAATAAAATTACGGTATGTCATAGAATTTTTTCTGTCTAGATGTTCTCCAGAAGTTATATCCAAATCTGTTGATTTATTGCAAGCCAAAGAATTTGTTGTCGGTTCCCTCTCTCAAAAAAAAATCAGACGCACCCCAAAGCGACAGCGTTACGATAAGTGACAAAAAGTCACGCCTCTTTACAAGCTGAAAAGTAGTTCGAGATTGATGATTTTATTCGAACTTGTGCACCGAGTCGTCGATTTTATGCTAAACGCAATTTTGTCCTCTTGGAAAGCAGCTGAATCAACATCGGCCGCAGCAGCCGATAGCTGAGGACATAGGAGAGATGAAGCTCGAAGGGATTTCGAGATGTGTACCAGCATAATGGGTTATATGTAAGGAAAAACAAAATGGCGAACACTTTTTTTTAGAAATAGAGGATTCGTGGTAAGCAACTAGGAAGACGAAGTTCAGTTTTCAGGGAGAAATAAGAACGTTACGTGTTACCCATGAAGGGGTGTAGCGCACCGCGGTATGCCTTAAAACGTCAGTCCTATTAATCGGATAGACGAAGCTATAGGCGTGTATGGGTAATAGTTAAAATAGTTATTGTCAGTGCAGCTGTAGAGTATAGCATGTTATTTTTAAGGTATAAAGTTAGAATGTGAAGAATATCAGTATATTTATAAGTAAGTCGTAAGCATTGCAGTAAGAGTGGACGGGTCGTTGAATGTACTTAGGGACCGACCAAACCTGCTGGGAATTGTTGGTTTGCTTAAAAATCGATTTTCGGTAGAATGCAACGCAAGAGAACATGGCTACAAGCTGATGTAGGTAACTTCGGTATTATCACTGGTGGTGCAACACTGCTTATAAATGTTTCTCAATTACTTTATTTAGTCTATATTCGCAATGGTCTATGTCTCAGGATAGCCGAGAAGAGCTATCTTTGTTTAACTGCAGAAACGACAAAGCTTTGCAGTAGGTTTGTCTTCCTTTCGGTACGAAGGAACATATCCTATTAGGTCTACTCGTATGGATAATGTTAGCTAAAGCTATATCTGCTTACGCTATCGTTCGCTCGTGTCGCAGTTCAGCAGCTAATATTGAATCATTTTGCATTAGAACGAAGCGGTATCCCTAATCGGGCGTGCTATGCCGATTCGCCTGCTCTAAGGCCTCGCGAAGGAAATGAAGTTAGTTGAGACCTAAACGATTTTCACATCCGTTTTAGATAATCTCTATATATCGAGCCCGCATTGAAGGGGTCAGTATATCTCCAACTCATATTTAGGTGGCCGCATTAACCGTAACCGGCAACGGGGGCTTAGTTCCACTAAGTATTTAATCTATTCGTTTGCATACGTGTGGACCCGTTTCATATCAGCTTTTGCCTGATTGTCTATGTGTCTCATTTAGCCCATTCTGTTTGCTGGCTAGATTCAACTAGAAAGGATACAGAAACAAATATATAGTATAAAGAAGCCGAAAAAAACGAAGGTCAGAGGACAGATAGCCGTAGCCGATGCCGCATGACACGCGGTATTAATACAGCGAGTGTAGCTCTACGTAATGATTTGGAGCTATTTCTTTATTCTGATATATACTGCGTGAAGGATTTGCATTATCGAACTCTATCGGTTCCATTTTTCTCGAACACTGCGCAGGCCTTTGTACCACTGCATGGCGGTATCTCGCGATAGACTAATATTTATTTGATTCGTTTATTTGACAGAATAATTTTCACATGGCTAGACTGTATGTAGCTAGGATGTAGCAAGGGTGACCGTAAATGATCCTCTCGGATGGCGATCGCCATTAGTGAGAATTAGCGACTGTGTTGCATATAACTCAGTTCGTGTTCCTATTGTAAAAGCATTGGAACTTCTACTTGCAGAGGGCCATTGCGACAGGCAAACAAAGAATGGGACTAGAAACCCCAATCTTTGTAAGCTGATTAGCAGCAACCAAACTATAAGAATACTGATCTATCACTGCCACTGGTCCAATAATATGTCCATCCTAAGCCTTTTGTCTCCCGGCCTGTTATCACTTCTATGGCGTCTCTATTGACGGGCAATAGTGAATCTGACCTTGTCTCGATGAGTCCTTAGGTTGAGTGACAAAGGAACGCATTTTTTTTCTCGCAAACTACTATAATTATAGATGTCTATCGGAGCAGCAATGATTGAAAGCTGTCGCACCGTAATCAAAAGTTTCACTTTAGATGAACTTCCCATGAATTCCATAAGATAGGATACGGTAGAAGAATACTGGCTGCCTGTTAACTCAAGCCGTGAAGTGCTCATATACACTATTTATATACACTACACTTTGCGCAGATAAGGAGCGGGTAAGCTGGTAAGCTACATATGTAAATAGATTATTACTAGCTATCAGAAATTACGTGAGAGGTACATTTGATCAATAACATCAAGGATAGGTAAGGGTTCTAATTCAAACTCCTATTAAGGGCAACCGTCGCTCCCAGTCGGTAGAATTCAATCTGGTTAATGCCGATAGGGTCGCTGGGGTAGTCTGGCTGTGGGTTTGTAGATAGTTTAACAGGCCATCCATATTGTTCGGTTAGATGTATAACGAGATATCGTTCATGGAACCATAAGGATATTCTCCCTCCGACTACAGCAAGGCGGCAGCATTGGCAGCAATCTTAAAAAATAACAACGGAGCGTATAGTTAGGCAAAAGTCGCGATTCAGAAAGTTCAACTACATCTTTAGCAGTTAAACAACACTGGTAACAAGAATTTACACATCGACACGTAGATCTTGAATAACCCAATGGCCCGCCTACCGTAAAAATTGTTGTTATAATCCCTGATAACATTGGTGATATTCATCATTTGTTACACCAGACACGTATCCAGTAATTTTTTATTTATTAATATATTATAAATTCACTTCAAGCTTTTGCGGTTTATTTTCGAGTGTTGAAACAAACGAGGGTGTTGAAGCATCCGCTATATACATTTTCTATTCATAACAACGACAATTATGCATCTAGTTTGACCACGTAATTGTTACGCGTTCTTAAATACGCTACTGTAGGTACTATGTCTTCAGCTATTGCGTACAAGCAACAGTACAAATATACGACTTTTTACGTTTTCCGTCGAAACGTTGAAAAACAGATTTTGAAATTCAAAGTGACTTTGTATCTGAAGGCTTCGACAAGCTATTACGAAGACGGTTCTACAGTCTATATTCAATGGGGTAGAACATGCACGTTACTTGGCGGATTTATGTGCTTAAGGCAATGTCCATGGTGAATTAAATAACGCTGTAGTAAGTCTCGGAGGTTGAACATCATGAGTCACTGGCAATGGCGGCGCGCAGATCATTAGATAAGAGTAGGTGTATCGCGGGCATAGTAGAGTGAATGTCATCGTTGGGCTAGTATTTGAAATACCGATTCCCCACCTTCTTTTGCTCCTTAAAGCACGTTACTTTTGAGGCTTGTGGTAGCCATTTTTATTTTTGTTTTGATAATTTCCATAGCTTCATACTCGAGGTGCTACGCACTGACTCAGCGTGTTTTTCTTTTCTTATCCTGTCTCATCTCTTGGGCGTAGTGCCTTGTACCCTTTCAATCTTTACCGCTCTTACCCTCATCGTATTGCAGATGGAGCTCCTTGAGTGACTGTGTAGGGGGGTCAGTAGTATTTGGTCCTGACAGAGGATACGGCCGTCGACCGTAGAAAACGATACAGTTGAGACGATCTGAGCACTGAGAGTAGTTCTCTCGAGAGCACCAGCTAAAACGCGATTAGACCAAACAGCAGGTCGCCAACTTTCTCGAAGGCGAAGTTTTCATCTCGCGAAACCCACGCGTCCAAGAAGAGCGGCCGAGAAGGAACTTGATGTATACGACGTGAAGTTATGCGTACAAAAGTAACTCGATGCCCGCACATGCTCCTCACTCTATTCCTTGTGGTATGAGCGGTAGCTCCGGTGCCGTCATCATCGTCGTAGTAGAATTTAAGTAAATAGCAGCGTCCGCAAACCGCCGTTTGTGTCGTCTTACTCTCTGTAAGTCTACTACCCCCGTCCCTCCGTCCCGTAGGTTGACTCCTTTCCATCATAATTTAAGTTGCGACCAACTAAGAATAGCAGCACCAATGGCGTTGTCGGACTTTTTTGTTAGGCATTCTTACGCTGTAGGGAAAGCACGTTTATTTGACTAACGCTACAGTGATAACACGCAGAGAATGAAGATCACGCACAAAGCCCGCGATAGTTTAGCACCTAGCACTCGAGCACAGTACAGCTTAGTCTCAAGTAGACGGAACGTCTACACAAAGTCTATGCAACCATGGCAGGTATAGCAAAAAACCTAGAACTATTCCGAAAATACCGTAACTAGATCATATAGAGGTGAATGTTAAAACAAAGAGGTTAAGTGCTTCAAATAAAAAGTAAGATAACGGAATACCTTTAGCCTAACCAGATGTTAAAATCAAGCAGCTCTTTAGAATTTTTCTCCATTTTAGTGAGAATGAGACGACTCTCTGATGTAGAAGTCTAACGACTTTTATCCTCATATTTTTGGTGTTCAGTTGCTTGAAACCCTTTATCAAATGAGTCAGATTAAAATATCACTGGAAACCCTTCCTGCTGTTGGCTATTGGGCAACTTTGTCCTAGCACATCAAATGCATGTATCAGTTAGAGCTGTTGGAGCGCGAGGCCGAAACTAAGGCCAGGCTGATGTGAGAGTTTCAGGCCACAATATCGTCCTTGGGTAGACCTCAACGAAGTTTTTGTGTTCCCAGATGAGCGGCTTCTGCCGTGACTTTCCGTGTAGACAGCCGGTCGATAATGGATCGCCAAATTAAATGGCCCCACAAGACACGAGCGCTAACGCATTTTTTTCTTTGTATAACGTGCGACCCACTCACTATATCGGTCATGTGAAAGCCTTCGTGGCTACTGGAAACAAATAAAAGCTACGTTTCAAATGCCATGAAGGCAATGCACAGTGAGATAATTTCTCAGAACACAAATACATCTTATTTGAAACATTGATATCGTCCACGGAAGCAATTCTATTTTGAAATCAGTTGGTTTTGTTTGACGTCTGCATATCAGGCCCTGATTTGCAACACCGAAAGGTTCGCACATTTATTGGGTGTGGCCAGACCCATGGGGGCGAGGTTGACACTTTCGAGTTTCACAGTGACGCCATAATCGGGCCGAGTCATACGCTCCCGAGGCCCAACACGAGCCAATATCACCTACCGCTGCGTTCAGTACCTGAACCGACGGAATAGCAAGAAGGTTACCTCGATAGCGATGCAGCGAAAAGTTGTAAAGGCAACGATGCCCAAAGTTGGACCGCATATTCCAATAAAATTTAACCCCCACCCCTTACCGCCACTGGCAGCATCGCGAAGTCCTGAAGCGCTGGGGTTTGCTTTTCTCTTCTTTTGGCGCCGAATCGTTGCATCTATCGACGCTGGGCGGAATGAAGAGCAGTAGAAAGCAAACAGCAGATGTATATATGTTAGGAACTGAGACGCGCCCAGACGATAACCCACTACTTGACATGTTTAACGATGTGATGCGTCTACATCCAATGAATATTTCAATCAAAAAAATTGCTTTAGAGCAATACTGATTCATACGAGTACGATATATGAATATGGCTAACATCGCTACTTTTCAATGACTTGTCGGCAAAAAAAATGCTTTGATTCAGTAGTGGATTTTTACTTATCCAATCCAGTCTAACTTAACCAATATTACGAAATTAAATCTAGAGGTTTTCTAATATAGTGGAACAAAATGTATAAGCAGTAGTGTACAGATAAGAGAACTGTTATATTGCGGTAAGCGCGGGCAGTTTATATTTTAAGCTTTTTATAAGATTTTAGCTTCATATATTTTCGTATTATTCCCTACGAGTAGATTTTTCTCCGTATCATGAAGAATCAACGTTGTTAGGTTATATCTGTTATGTTTTTGCTAACTTAGGGATTTGAAGTGGCATAACGTGCCGTATGGTGCAATTGAAGTATTGTTCTGGTTGAACTTACAACTAGCGCCATACTACCTTCTTACGCTACCGCCAGAACAAGCCTGAAAGGGGTTATGAAGTTCAGTATCTACTAAAGTGTTCTTCTCGTTGTGAAGTTTTGTTTACCTCTGGATATGTCCTTCGATTTGACTCGTTGAGTTTCTGGTTGCAAAAGGATAGTGATTATTAGAGCAAGCTTTGTGGCATTATCCCTTCTTTTTAAAATTTGCATACGTATGGCACTTTATTCTAACTCAAGTTTTTATCAGAGAAGCGTACGAAGTTGGAAATTTTCCAGAAAATGCAAATTAGGCCGATATCACACATACGAAAGGCTTCCGTAAGGTCTAATTAAATTTTCTGTCAACTATGAGTTACGCAGAAGCCTTAACATCTACCTTTTACCATACACTAGGTAAAACAGTTACCGAGTGCGAATTCTTGTAGTTTTTATTGCTAATAAACGTTTTTATTCATGCTATTATGTTATACATTTTCCGAATTATATTGATGCATCCTCCAATGATAGGTTTTTCCACACAAAAAACCTAAGTTCCTTTTCATTTTTGTTATATACATATTCTGAATCCTTTTAATGCCCTTGATAGTTTGGTGGATGTCTTAGGTGATCTTTAAGAGTTCGAAGAATAGTTAAAATAAACATAGAGTTTATTTTAAAAGGCCCTATGCGATTTTAATACTACTGCTACTGCTGCTCCAGAAATAATGAAAGCGACATTCAGCTTGAAGGTGCAGTTTTGCCGGCCGATTTAGCCTAAAGT
Organism: Varroa destructor; assembly: GCF_002443255.2. Taxonomy (NCBI): domain Eukaryota; kingdom Metazoa; phylum Arthropoda; class Arachnida; order Mesostigmata; family Varroidae; genus Varroa; species Varroa destructor. The sequence goes on along the minus strand of NW_019211454.1, from coordinate 66,243,575 downwards.
AGCTCTTATTATTAGTCATAGAAGTAAATATTTTCGATTTCAGCGTTTTTGCACGGAAAGCCCTCAACAGCTGAATGCTAACTTTCCTATACGGGTTGCCAATATAGAATTGTGCAAGTCGACCGTCTTACTTTTGACAAAAGCATCGAAATTAGCTTCATCCTCAAGGCGAAAGCGAATCAGAGTCGGTCGGCAAACTGCCTTCTGATGTCGATGTGTCCTTCTACCTCGTGTAGTGGCTCCAGCTGTGATTCGTCAAGCAGCAGAACTTCTCATCCTCGCCCGTGGCACTAGGGCCATCGCCTGCTGTTTTTCTATCGTCAGTTCCTTAGTCGTCGTGGTGCCCTGCTACAATGGTCCGACACTTCTGTGTGTCTCTGCTCCTGATTCGTTCTGTTCCTCCGCTCCTTCTGCTCCTCGTTCTTTTCTTTTCTTTTCCTTTGCCCGGCTTCCTCCTTCCGTTCTGCTCCCTTTTCCCAAACCCAATAATCATATTCTATACGAGGAACAGGGAACGTATTACTTTCCCTCTGGTTCGACCCATTCTGGCCTGGCACAGTTCGACCAAACTCTGGAAGCTGACCGAGTCGAGGCCACGCACACTGTCCGCTTCTTGCTGTTATTGCTTCTGCCAGGAATGCGCGTTAGTTCCTTTCCTTACTTTACTTCCGATTTAGTGCGATGTCTATGGTGCCGAGTGGGCAGATAGCTGGATATCGCCGGGTTGCTTTACCGAGAATGCTTAACATACCGCTTGAGATCCTTCTCGGTTGCCTGTTCTTATCCTGCCGTCCGGGGCTGCTTCTTTTGCTGCTTGTAACCCGAGAACGGGCGGCGACTGAGACGACCACTCCATTATGGAAATACGTCCGTCCGACTGATTCATGGGTGTGAGACGCGTCGACGCCAGGGGCTGAAGAGGGGCGTGAAGAGGGAGCTGGCCAAGTTCAACAGGCTACGGGAAAAGAACCTGGTTGGATTTCGACGAATAGCAAGCAAGCGAAGGGTCCGGCCGCGCGATCATCGTCGTCAACGATGGTGCCACGTCGTCGTCATGCGTGTATGTTACTGAGGTATGGGACCGTTGAGCCCTCTCTACCTTTCCTTGCATTAATTCTACTGCCGATGCTTGCCCCTTTAAGCGAGTTCGGGGAACACACGATGCATGTTATTACTATTTCCAACACCAACAACTTCTTTGATCCGTGTGGCACTTTCTGCAGTGGAGGATGGTTCTTTGCTATCACGCATGTGCATATGAAAAGGTTTTAAGGAAACACGTGGTATTGCCACTTCAAATTATAATCTCACATCATGTTCAGCTGACGTTGTCATCTTCATATAAAAGCAAGAAACCCTAATAATTCAAATCTGTATTCGTATGGCTTCCTTTGACCTTTTCTCTCAGCTAGCTGCGTGTAAAGCGATGACGTTCACAAGCTGCGGAGTTTTCAATTTTTCAGAATCTTGCCGAGAAGCAAACCATTGAAACTCTTGTCTACATGAGAATTATTAAAAGGGTTTAATTTATCCAAGCGTTAACTAATCGTGTTCGGCAAGCTTAGATTCTAAAGTATTGCTTAAAATAAAAGTCGATAATAGAGCACGTTTTTAAATAGGAAAAATGTTGCTTTGATTTTTAGAGAAAAAAAATTCTCCGGCAGGATCGCTGTTAATATTAATAAGGTTAATGAAATGTTGGAGTTAAGAGACTTGAGTCCTTTATGAAACCTCTGGTTAGTTTTAATATATACTGACCAAACAGTTTATGTAAAGTACGAGGGTGTATACATATATATACGATGGAAAGCAACATCACAAACATAAAACATGACGACGTTCCAGGGGGTTGCGAACAAATGTCACCAACGGCAATACGGTGCGTGGTCTCACACCACCTGACACCGTCGAAGATTGACAATGAACAGTTTTTGAATCTAAAAAATAAGAGTCGCAACGTGGAAGGAAGGCGACGTTGGATACAAGGGATGTACCATGTGACACTGACCAGACGGCGTCTCCCCATAAAATACGAAAACGGCGATGATGATAACGCAAAGCCTTGCGTCATAACGACACAGGCCGGTATCATTTCGCACACACCAGGAACATCTGAATTTCTGAGACGAACGATCGATCTACAGCAATATATATGTTATAGGCGCACGACGCCCTCTCCCTAGGCCCCCAAACAGGTTTGAGGGTAAAAACATATAAGAACAATATACCCGAGAATACTGCATTGTTTTAAGGCTGAGAAATCGTGCTGAGGTGATACAGAAGCACGCGTAGCCTAACACAGAGTCATGGTTTGATCAGAAATTCATGGCCTCTGAGATTTCAAATTTTTTGGACAGTTTTCCTTGGAGCGCTACCCGGTGAACGAGCGCACGCCCGAGATCACGAGAATAGCCTAGGACGCTCTCCCTATTATTTCGTTTAGGACTTTATGACAGCCAAATTACGACAATTAGGTTTTTCAACTTTGTGTTTGGAAAAATCTGATTTTAACTTGCGAAAGTTGAATGATAGTTCATGATGAATATAAATGTCAAACTACATTTCCCGCCCATGTCAGTTTTCTCAGAAGGCAGCAACAACTAATGATAGTATACAATCGATCAGAAAGCGGCTCGCACGATGTTCGATTTTCCTATTAGGAAACGTTGCTTCTTACCATAACGTATAATGAAGTAGAGAACACACACAAGTTCCACATATAAATCCTTAATAAAATCAATAGATGTTCGACGCTCCCTCAATAGACAGACAGATGCTGTCCGTCGTTCGGATTAGCGTCAGATACAAGAATACTGGTCCACTGAACGGATTTGCCCGCGATAAATCGACCGAAGGCTTAAAACTTTTGTAATTGCGAACTAGGCTTAAGAGCGAAAAAAAAACAGCACGTACACTTGACTTTTAAGCTGCATAAGAGATTTCTGATGGCGAAACAACTCCTCTCATTATTTTAGCGTGAAACAACCAAAAAATCCTTTAAGCACAGTGGCTTGGAAAAAAGTCTACGGCCAAATTAGACAATTGAATTTCAGACCCTACGGTGCCAAACTGTTGTGTCTAGTTGATTTGGTCACCATCTAACGGAATCATTCGTTTTTATCTAGGCGGGCATTTTTTTATGTCGCTAGATTTTCTTTCGATCCTTTAAAGTATTTCTCGTAAATAATGGTCTTGCTAGAAGTTAGCGATAGCTACAGAGTTAAGATCCCGATCAACACATATTTGTTTGCACAGGGGTTACAGGGTGATACAGCCTGCAGACGACGAATCTGTAAGCAACATCTTGAAAAAAAACCGAAGTTTATTTCATTTCTATGATTTTGAATCAAATCAAATTGAAAAGGTAGTGCAGGTCCAGCTCTAAGAGTGCAAAACAATATGTCTACTTGATAGCACCTTCTTGCATTTCGTGCGTTCAGCGGTAACTTTTGAAGGCTTCGCTTGATCTGAATGCTGCAATCAATTTGAAGGTACATAGGTAAACAAGCCAATTTACGTTACCAATGATAGTGTAATAAAAGTAGCGCAATGAAGTTTAGCGCGTGTAACAAAATGGTCCCGTGTAACCTTTGAGGCGGCCTTAAATCTTGCTGATAAAATGAACATTTTGTATTATCATATAGTAGTACAAGAAAATTTGCGTGGCAGAGGTCTAGTTCTGAAAATATCGATTTCTAAAATTCAGTCTAGTAATTAGTTTTCTCTATTACGAGTAGGAACTTCTAAGTAAACGAGTTCAATCGAACGCTATGTACCTTTGTGATGGCTGGGCGCTGATCTGAAACTTGGACCTATCGTTATGTAGTAAAAATGTCGTGAAAACAAATTTGACCATGATTATTTGGAGTATTTTTAGGTGATTTTCTATTAGCCCTTTCATCATGTTCTAGTACCCTTTCTGCCCTTTTGTAATATATAATATTTTCCAAACCCAATGTCATCTGTCGTTGCATCGTCATTCTTATCGCAGTATATCAAGTAATCATCTGTATCATAATGGGGTCTGCGAGCAGGAAATCACGCCAGAAAATTCTTCCGTAGTGGTTATCTCCTTTTTGCTGTCGTTCTGCTTACCTCTGCGTCTTTTTGCGTACAGCGCATCGTTGTGCATGTATATATATAAACATGCACAAGCCTCTGGGTGTCTCAATTCTTGCAGACTTCCAATTTTGTGAGCCACGAAATTCTTTGTACGGGACACTACGCTTCAGCGCCACCTTGGCCAAGACTATGTCATTATTATTGTGGCCAGGTTTTTTGTTGCTGCTAGTGCCAGCGCTGGCGCCATAGTTGTCGGCGTCGTCGACGTTATTCTCTAATGTCTTTGTCTATGTTTGCTATGGCCACTGCGCAGCTTTTCGGCCGACTCTGAAACTGTCGCCAAGCAATAACAGACGCCTTAGCTGCGTGGGCAGATGGCCGGGAAGGGGGTCGAAAGAGGAACGAAGAAAAAGCGTACTGTCCCTATCTCTTTTATACATTCCGCAGCTCGCAACCAACAGCAGTGCTTGTAGCGGCCATGGTCGTCGCTGAGGTTAGTAGACTCCTCGCCGTTATCTTTTCCCTCTCCAGTGCCGGGGCATCGGGACCGGCACGGACTCGTCCCAGGAGATGACTCCACCATGGGTTCGTGTGTTCGTAGACACAATATAAAGCCGGAGCCATCGGTAGCTAGCAGCATCGCCCCCTGCCAGCAGCCACGACTGCTGCTTCGGCCGCTATCTCCTACTCGGCAGTTCACCACCAGTGTTGCCACCTCTCTATTCCCTCACCCCCGCCCTGTGGCGGTGACTATGAAAAGCCCAACGTCAGCACTAGAACTAGAGCGTCGAATCTGCTACCGCTGCCGGCAGGCGAACCCGGATGCGATCTACCAGCCCCATTCCCTCTTTCTTCCAGTCCTCTTCGAAGCATCACACGTTGTGACAATGGCTTTAGCAGGCGCAGGCGGAGCCACGTTAGCGAACGCACAGGCGCAGGCAGAGAGAGCGTGCGTCAGAAGGTGAGTGAGAATGGATAGAGAAAAAGAGTGCGACTGGGCGAAATAAAATCCACAACAGTATTCCTTGTAGCTGACGCGGACCGCGGGGGGTCAGCAGCCGCGGTCGAAACTGTGTCGGCTGTAACGGCACATGCAAATTTGCCCGCATGGAAGTGTCTATGCGTGAGAAGACCACGTTGGGGCCATGCTAGGAGCAGCAACCGTATGTGTGTGGTGTCACCTGCATCTCTATTGTTCGCTCTCACGATGGCTTAGTGTCTAGCGGATGCGTGTTGCCCGGCTGTTGGCGGTGGCGTCCTCCACGCGACTAGACGCGTGCTGGTCCACTTGCAAGCGTACCATCGCGACGGTCCCCGCTTTCTATTTCCCCTCACTCGTTACTCCCCTTTGGCTCTAACCGAAATACTGGGGGCGGGCAGCTAGCTTTCCCCGTTTAGTTGACGCTGATGTTGCTCGGCGTCGGCCGCCCGGCAAACTGTGCGAAGGACCAGGCCTTCACTCAGTTGAGACAGCAGCGAGGGCAGCGGCGGATGCGGCAGCTGGATGTTCTGTCTATCCGCTTCACGATCCTTATATGAGAACAGCTTCAGAAGGCCGTTTTAGGTTTAGAGCTAAATTGTTCAACTAGGCTTGTAGGTAAACAACCATCTCTTCATACATCGTTTGTGTAGGAACGATTTTATAGGTACACTGCAACCTCACACGGTCACTAAAGTATTTGGATGTCTATGGGAAAAGAGGTTTATACATTATATGTTATCGCAGAAAATTTAGAATGTATAGTTTGATTACTGGCGGATAATAAATCATAGTATGCTGTAGACTTATATATCAAGAACGTTGGTTTAAGTTGGTCAAATGTACAAAAGTGCTTTTAGCGAACGTAGAAGAAATAAATTCTGATCAGCGCTTTGACGTTTAAGTGCCGGAATTTCATGAACGTTACATGCTGTCTTTGATGGCATTTATTATTCAGATCTACGTATTTGTATCTTCTCTTTACCGGCAGTGAATTTTTACAAAGATCATCGTTTCTGAATAAACGTCCGTGGGCGATATTTGAAATATCCTTAGGACATCTTATAGAAGGCACCTACCCACTATGCTATATATGGAAGGCGAAGGTTAAATGCTTGTAACGTCAGCAAAGTCTTTTGAGTTCGACAGGTCAGACTTCACAAAATGATAGAAAAAGACCGCATGTCCGCTTAAATTTTCTGTGCATTTCTATTATATGGATTTCTTACATCAGAATTATCGTTATGGTATCACTACGCCAATTTCCGTTTCTGCTGTTAGTTACATTCATAGAACGATAGATCGCCCGAAATATATGCCTCAACTCAGCATTTATTTAATTTGTGTATAAAAACTTAACCTTCGATTCTATTTTTTTTTTTGCTTCCGTGCTGTATCACATGGACAAGCGATTGAGCCGGTGCTTCGAAACTGACTAGGAGATTTTGGAGCAATGCGCCTTACTTATGATTGGCAAAGGCCAATGAAAGGTTCCGTGTCGCGCGCATAAATGCAGAAAGTGTGTATAGCTTCAAATCGTGCACTTCGTAGGGATATGTAATAGGAATGGTCGAGACAGACGACGAACGAACTCAAGAGGTGCGCACGGTGATGGTGGAGTCCGCTGATACTCTGAGTCGGCAGGGGTCAGTTGAGCTCTGGCTTAGCTAGGAATAAGAGCTGGGAAAGCGTCATAAAACTAAACGGTCTTTTGGGGGGCGCTGGAGATCTCTAGCAATGCGTTCCATGCAGGCCATGAATACAAAGATAACAGACCCCCTGGTGAGCATGTGTGCTATTTCAGAAAAATGAATACCTACGTGAAACAGGATTGCACGATTCCGCGAATTTCAGCGCACTTATGGTTCCGCTTAGCTGTATCGCTCTGATGTTATACCAAATGCAAAATTCTCGTTTTATACGACTTATATATATATATATATATATAAGTCGTTTAAAAGTAGCTTTATATTTGGTAAACCTCTAAAATGTTAATATTCTACTATGATCTATGGTATTTTTCAGACGAGCAGCATCATCGTCTCTATCTGCAAACCATCAGATCGGCAAATGTAAAAATGAAAAAAAAAAATATTCGGAAATCCTCTTCAAAGCTTTAGTGCTGCTCGAATTGCTACGGTTTTAGTCGATTATTAACTTCAGTGAAGTACTGACGAGTACTGTGACCTCTGTTCCGTATTTATTGGCGGATAATTTTTTTAGGATTAGAAAGAAAAAATGGGTATTCTCATCACTTCAACGTGGGTAGCTCAAGCCTAGCAAATATTTTGCTTGAGTTGTTAACTCTTTTTTTGATATTGTTTTTTGAAACTCAGAAGAACACTAAAAACATCGGCAAAGAAGTATGGTACAGGGTTAGTTTATTAGAGCATTGAGTTACTTGATATTGAGGGTACCACACACAACATAAACAGCGGAGATTTATATGAAGCAGTATTATTGTCTACAAAAAGACCCTCACTAATAGAACGATGGGAGAAACGTCGAAATCCCTACTAAACTTGTGGGGATAACTAGGTCTGTATTAGTTGTTTTGTACCTTAGTTTTTCACCAGTATAAGAATCTCGTTCAACCTGTATTAGAGATACAGCACCTAGGTAAGGTGTCGATTTTCTAATTTTTTCTGACCTTGTCCGTACTTTTGTTGCTTTTTAATTACCTAACATCTAACATATTTCGTGTGCTGTTTATTTAGAAGCAGGATCCATAGATGATTAATGGATGTAATTATATCTAAAGTGTATGGTCTAAGTTCGCCAATGATGTCGTTTATCTACATTAGATTGAACTTGTAAAGATAAAAGGAACCTCAGAATGTCATCCGTGTTTAATTCTTGTTATAATATACATCTATTCTAATCCTTGGGTCTCTGAAAGCAAAAATAAACTTTGTCACTGACAGTTTCTTATCGATTTGTGCTCAGTAGCAATAGTTTAGACTACATTTTGCTCTGGCTATTTGATTTAGTCAGCCAGCGATCTGCATACTAGTCTAACAGCTCTCAGTTACGTGTGGGAATCAAGCCCCATCCTTTAGCATCGAAAGCAGGGACAACATGATTTTTCTGTGCGGTTCATTCCTCTAGCAGATTTACCGTTGTTGTAGAGATCGCTGTTCACAGGCACATGCATACACACAGGCACGTACACACATACATGCATGCACTCGCCGACAGCCACAGCTTTCCCTCTGCCGAAAAAGGAACTCTTTTTAAACTCACCCTACTCCTATCTTAAGATCATGTCAAAACCATTCTCTCGGAACAAAGCACCTCAAGTAGTCATTCGGAAGTATATGATAAGGGCAAAGTTCGGTAGTTTCAGTGCCGCGTGCATCGCGATCGAGGGCAACGGAGCAGCTGCAATATTGATTGCTCGAAGCCGGGTTAAATGCTACCGGTGGTTAGACTACGTTCACTTGACATACGCAGTGATCCTGTTGTAACATTGGACCGTCGAGTGGCCTTCCTACGGTGTCAGTCTCAGACAAACTCTTCAGTCAACTTCGTTCGGCCAGGCCGTTTAATTAAGGATAATACGTCTTGATAATAGCCCGGCAACAGAACAACGATGAAGGGTTACGATAGGTCGAGGTTTCCATTCGTAAACTGTTCAAGTAGATTCTCCTCTGTATTCATGATGCGTTACGCTTACAATTTATAGCGTACACGTTCGAGATATTATATTATGTTATTATATCCAGAGATACTTATTTAAAAGAAAAAATTAGAGAAAACCTAATTCATTAAATAAATATTAGGATGTTTCTAATCTTTGGTTTTCACTTGTAACGTTTATTGATAGGGTTTAATTAAGCCAAATGTATCGCGTTTTTAGGTGCGGTCTTATCGCCTCTGAAATATCGTTGTCTAACCGTTCTTCACAGAAGCGCATTTCAATCGTACTGAGACCTGATTTCAATGACTGATTGCCAAACTGGCCAACGGAAACGCAGCATAATGTCTATCTGAGTCGTTTTACTCGGCACGACCTAGCAGCATTTCAACCGGTTTAGAGCGATACGCATCGTGAAACATAATATGACCGTAGAAAAAACGTAATTTGCCGAAACGTTCGCGAACGTATGGTCAGCTCTTATGGATGATCTCACTTTTCTCTGTCCCTGTTTACAATCGAGATTCTGACGGCAGCAGAGATGAAAAGCTACGTACAGCTTTAAGTGAAGGAAAGGCTTTTGGAAGAAGTATGAGACAGTTGACCAAATCCGTCTTTATTTTTGTGTAAACGCTCATTCGAAAACTAGTGCTGTCCAAATTGATTTTGAATATATTCAACTCAAGCTTCTTGCAAAGACTATGAGAAGACTGGTTTACAGCATAACATAGTAAAAAAAATATCACGTGAAATATCGGTCAAATGTTCTATGACACAGGTCGTTTCGTTGGAAGATTTGAAACCGGAAGAAATTAATGGATGGCTTCGTTGGAGTCATTGCCAGTAACGAGAACAATGAATGGAAATGCCATAATAATATTATTTATTTATTTATACGATTAAGTAGGTAAAACAGGATCATCTTTATCCATTTCTAGGTGCTTTCGGTATCAAGCAAAACTTAAAGTTCTATTAAAATGTACTGCTTTGAATCGATCATTTTGTTTCGTGGCCGTGTATGCGCGTTGTCATTGAATAACGGTCTAGGAGAAAGTCTGGAATCATGTGTGGTCGTGTTCGGTAAATTCGTAATTAGGCACATCGTCCATAAAAAAAACGATTTATTACATAATTGACGGTAAAAGACACGAGCTCATGAGGAAGTTCAATCATTAACTTTGCGTCAGTAAATAGCGGTCTGAAATTGGAATAACTATTTTTTAAGGAAACTTTATTTTGATCCGTAATTCTGCACCAATTAGTTCCTCTTAAATTGCAATGATAATATCCGCAAGCACTTTCGAGGGGTTTAGCATCGTTTAAGTACAGATTGATTGAGGCTTGATTACGTATCACACTCGAAGGGCATTATCTTTGATCATTATTATGCGATACTGCGTCCAAACTCTAGTTTTATCGCATAGAGAATCGCTCCTATCAAGCGCTTCGATCCATTGAATACTGGGGACCTGCAGACAGCGCGCCTAAGTGTCGGGGCCAGTGGCGTGTTGTCCATGGGTGAGTGCAACCATAGGCCTAGCAACGTGAAAGTACTTGACTTGCTTATGAAACTGTCGCATGACTGCTGTTTTTTCAATATTTCTAAATAGTCCACGTTCGAACGCTGCCTAAGAAGGCGACTTCAAGCTCTTTCAAGTGGCTTTTAGCCTCGTATTGTTGTTGGTTTTATTTAGGCGCTTGATAGAGACGCTAGCCCGGGCTAAGACCCTTAGGAAAGCAACGAACATTAACTTGACTGACATGACAAAAGGCTCCGTAGCCATATGCTGATCACTGCATTTGAGGCATGTCTAGCCCACGTCAACGAAAAAGTGCACAATATATATTAATATGATCACGATTCGACAAACGATATAAATTTTAGTTCTGACAATATCAGTAGTAGGGATCGTCGGAACGAAGCCATAAACCAGCTTGACTCGTAAGGTTGTACTCCGTCTGTGGTCATAGCAATCACGGAACTCGTCATTTTAGCCGACTAGAATAGTGATAAATATTTCGTCCGTAATTGGTGAAATGGCGTGAAGGGGGGATGGGGTTGTTCGACGAGGAAAACAGATCGGATAAATGTATGATCATTGACGACTATAACTGCTATTAGTGTTGTCATTTTCAACTAACCACATTGTCTCAGGACCTATATTGTTGCAGTCGACCGTATCAGCTATTACGAAACTTGTTAAAGTGCATGGGACCAACAGCCGACTTTCCTTATTTTTTTTTTAAATATCAATTAGCTCATGTGATAGATTTAACCCAAAATACACAGGTTAGATCGTAATATTTAATTATGCATATAGGTTGACGGATGCCGGGAATACGCTGCTTTCCGTCAACACATCTACTTTATTGAGGGTTCGCCTTCGACATCTACTAAGATATATGGCTTCTTGAAGCTAGCAGAATATCTGAGAGCTATCTTATCTAATAGAAGTTTTCTTCTAATTTCAATTGTGGCCATTAAACTGTTATATTAGACAGGTCTTCAGTATAAATCGAATACATTTAAACAAGTATTTTACTACATACAGTATGCCCGACCTAGCCTATTTTTTTTTAATTTACAAACACTTTAGAATAACTAGGTCGCACAGCGTTGGAGTCGCTAGTTTTGAAAGTACGAACTGTTTCAGTTCCTCTAGGTCTGCCCTGAAATTCCATACAGCCCAGATTGAAACTGTAATGTAATCTTCCTAGCGTTTAAAGGGACAATTCCCTTGCCATAGATGCTGAGGACGAAGCTTTTGGCCTGCGCAATTCGTGCGTCGCGAAGACCATAGATATACTCTGTAGTAAAAAACCTTTATTTGTCGCATAATAGTTGACACAATAGAGACAACTGGTAGACTGTAGTAAGATTCTTAACTTTGTTTCCTAGAGACTAAAACACAGATAATAATAATAATAATAACACAGATAAGGTGAATAAGCGACTGTAAAGCTTCCGATGGGTCATGCTGCGCATACACAACATCAAGTGGGCTTCTGCGTAGTGGCCACCAAAAAGCATCTGTCCATTTAATAAGTAAATATTTCGCGCATCTGTTATTATGTGGCATAAGCTTTCAGAGACGCTATTGCCGACGTTTCTTGGGTATGACCACATTTTAAAAATATGCTTCACTATGAGGGCGTCGTTTGAGACCGAACGAGACGGATTTTGCTCATGGAAATTATTGGGCCTATAGAGATTTTAAGATATTTCGACGAGATTTAATTGGGAATCGGCGAATGCTGTCAAGCGATTTCGACTTCAGATAGAACTTCACTTCCGGTGCTTAAATATATTGCCGGTCACCGTCCGGAGGAGCTGTTCGGTGGTCATTTACAATTGCTATAAACCTTCTTTAAAATTAGCCACTGGTATTACATATGAAGGACGGAAAAGTAATAGACTGACGGCTGTGGTTAAGTAGTGGACTAAAAAACACGCTTTCCGAACATGTTGTTTTGTATTGGCCTGCTACGATACGACGCGGAAGTCTGCGATAAGTCGGAAGCGGATTTGAACCTGCCCAGTTATTAGCTACAAATTATGGTAGATTACAAAACGTGCTTATAGATGATATGAGCAGATCACATTGTCTTTTACTCAGTTACTATTACTGAAGATAAAATTCCGCCTTCAAGATGAGGAGCATGTTGTCAAATATATGCGTTTTATATCTTGACTACAGAAGCCTGTCATATCATGTACGGCATTTGTAGCCTGGGTTGCTTCGGACAGTACAACTCATACTTTATGGCAGTACCCATACACATTGTGTGTTTCAAGTCCTGAAGACACGATTGCTGCTACGTCCAGCTTTGAAATGACTATCAGTATGCGGAGCACGCAGAGATCTGTATATTGCATAAAACAACTCATCGACATAGTAGGTGTAAGTGCATAACTTAATCCCAACAATACAACGACATGTAAATCGCCACCTAAGTTTGTTAACTTTATAGAATACAATGTTCGAACGTAATGGAATCAGATTATAGCGGAATCGTCCTTCATTCGACCTCTGCTCTGAAACACTTTTTCTTTTCGTACATTTAAACCAGCTCGCTTTTTGATTTGACTCTTTGTAACCGCGCTTATGTCTCGTGCACGTGCCGCCTAATTAACATCTTACTAGTTAAACCTTTGCCTATGGCTCTTTTACTGTTGTTCGTTTAACGTTTATCTTTATTCACAAGTCTCTACTAGGTGACGAAAACCGACTGTCGGCGTTCTCCTATGTCCTCCTTCTTTTCCCTTTCTCTCCTGCTCATAGTTAACCGATATGATTTCATTAGTTGCAGTGTAGCTCTCTATTTGTCCCATTCACTTTTTGTCTTTATCTTTATGCTTAATAGATAGTAACAACAATAACGGCAACGGCGAGGCTCTCATATAGTCACGCCTGAGCAGAGCACTGACAACACTGCAACGGATGTCAACAATGCAAGATAGTGGGATCAGCAGCGCCACCACCTTTGGTCGACTCCAGTCGGGGATCTGCATGCCCCAACATCCGGATCCACATACACCCATCCACACTTATACACTACACTACGACCCCCGGTTCACCGTGCCCACTCTGCAAACTCTTGAGTGTGCTTCTCTACTGCAATAACGTAGAACACAGAACGGCGTACTATTCTCCCAGCACTCCTGCGTTGGCTACGCAGCCCCATTCGCCGTGTGTCGACCTAGCCGATTCCGCGCACGTCTCCATCTAATCTCCTCTGCTCGTTTCCGACGGCTCAAAACTCCCCACGTTCCAACAACGCCTCTTCGCCCTCGCACCGAACCGACCAACTCGCTGTCATCCAACGACAGAAGCACCCCCAGTTGGGCTCCCCGTACAACCCATAGTTCGTGGGTAAGACCTGCCTCTACCAACTAGACTCGCTTGAACAGCGGCCTGATCGTACGAGGTAGTGCATCGGACTGACTGCTTACCGTTTGCCGGCTGCGCGCTAGGTTTGGCCTGTTCGTTCGTTTCTCTGGTTGTCGATCTGCAGTAGGTCCACTTGTCCGTCGTTAATTTTAGTTATTTTTACGAGAAGGCTACACGCTTTCGCTGACTCACCCTGCTATACCATATTACGATCAGCAATACTGTCCCACCGACTGTGCTTTCGTAGAATGTGATGCCTCTGCACCAACAACACCGGTAGCAACTTGCCGTGTCGCCTTTCAACGCTACACGTGCGGAGGCAGTTGGTTTACTTACCGACTTCTTTGGATCAGAAGAATTATCGGTATCATTCTTCTTATCCAAAGATCACAAAAAGTTCTAACAGGGGTACAAGTTACGAAAGAACTTATTCTAGATCATTGGGCTGGTCTATACCGATCTCCAAATACAGGGAATACTAGCCTTATTAGCAGCTGTTCGTTTAACTTAGCAGGGAGCTATTTCCAACAATCGCTTTATTTCGTCACGTTATTGGAACATCACTATTGTATCATAATGATAAGTAACATGGGCTTTTCTTCAAAAAAAAATCTTTTTATTTTACTGAGCAATAGAAAATACACCCGTTTTTGCTATCTGTAGCTTTGATCTAGAGATAAGTAAAACTCAGTGACCATTTGGGAGTCTGTCCGCGCGCGTACAGTCACACATAGTCTCACATCTAAACGATTTACCGTGATATACAGAATCTACATATGGTTAGCACGAATTTGAGGCAATATTTGAGGACACTGCTGGAAAAAAAATTTGAAATATTTATTTTGGTTTTATTTGTTTGTGGACCGTGCGTATATGAACAATCCTAATTCTTAAAAATCGTGTAAAATAATGAGTAGCTTTCTTCTTTCATATAGATTCCATAGTGCGTGCCGTTGATGGGGCTTAAAGGTAGGAACCCCTGATTTTTTCGACTAAAAAGATCTGGGTCACATCATACGAAGACAACGTCTACGCACGGCCATGACAAACTCCACATAAGGCTCTTACTACTCGTTTGTTAGATGCAGTAAGAAGTTAGCCTTACTTTCAACTTATAACTACAAATATGTGACAAGGCCACATACTAATACACATATCTACGAAACGCGATAGATTCCCCTAAAATAGTTAATATCGTAGCTGTTATAATAATACCAGCGTTTATTTAAATAGAAATGGCTTCGTTACCCCTTAACATATGATTTTATCAAGCGTTACGCTTTGCAATTAAATTATTTTAGCCAAAAGTATATAATCAGATCCGGTTAGTGAGCATAACATTTTCTAAGGTACTTTTTGCCTTTGTGCCCGAGCAATGATTTGTTATTGCCCTATCTTTATTTGGTCCTTCCTGATCAAAGCATTTCCCGTCTCTCATTAGCCAATCGCTGGTCCACAAGACGTTCAACATATGTTACCGAAAAACGTCTTGCAACAATAGATTTTCATAGAAAAATTTACATTCATAACAGAAGACCATTCACCACCGATACGATAGTCACAGCGGTTATATTTTTTCTTTAGGCCAAACATCAGGCAGTGAGCTAGCGTACTCATTTAGTACTCGTCACTAGTAATAAATCATTTGTTTACCATTTTCATATTTATTGGAAGACGCTTGCCATAGCCCCACAACACCGAGCCTATTGCGTCAAAGTATACCGTATCCGCACAAAAAACTGGCAGATGAACTAGATAAGTTGTTTTAGCGTAAATAACTCGATCTGTATCTTTTTGTCACAATGTCGCCCATTTGTTCTAAGAGCACATTTACTTTACTACTATTACTATCGCAAGCCGTCTCATATCACTTCCATCAAGGTGCTCTCAAAAGAAAAATAATAATATTATAATTAGTTAGAAAAGCTGACATGCTTGTTCCGGTACTGTGGTTTTCCTGAAATTTACGAGGTCCAAATGTTGCTCGTACAGCCACAATGTAACTTCGTCATTCTTCCGTCTGCTTCGCCATTTTTAAGTCAATTTTTTTTTTGCTTTTCTATGTCATACTATTAAATGCCAACTGCAACTGTTTACTGCACTGGGAGTTAAACGTCCCATAGTACAGCTTTTGCTATGTTCTAGCCTAATGAGAAAGCTCGCGGCCAAGCAGTTACTATTGCGGCTAGCTCTTTTTGTCAATATGCTTTTTATCATACATTTTGGTTAAATTATATTGAATATGATAGCAAGATCTTTTTATAATAGTACTTTTTGGTAAAGTTTTTAAAAAATCATTCGTTCATGCGGCCGAACACAAAAACAATTTTGTGTTCGGCCGCATGTGTGAAAAAACAAATTCAATAGAAAAGATTTCGTGCGTCATATCGTACCATTGTAAAATCCTTCAACAAATCGCCCACTTCTAATACCCTGTACTCAGTGAAGGTGATGCACAGTAAGAATCGAGGATGAGGTCGATGTATTTTGAATGAGATTCTATGCATGTTCACCTCCTTCCCGTTGACGTACGATCGGCGAGATTCTCTTTTCACTACTACTTTCAGTTGGGCAGACTGATTAAGTGACTTCAAGGCCCATAGAGCTGCCTGGCCTCAAGGTAGCTTGGCCCATTTCTGAGAAAAGGAAAAGTGTCCCGAAAAGTTTCTACTCCCTCTATAACTGCCTCCTTCAGCCGTCGGCTCAGCAGAACACGTGTGCAAGTGTACAGGTGGCCCTACCGATACATTCAGGTATTCAAACTTAACATGTTCGCCGTTAAAATGCATTTTTAACCGTTTTTAATCATCAGTCTGTGAACTAGTGCTACACACTGGTTAACAAACAACTTTCAGGGTAAGCTTTCAAGTAATAGCAGTCGTCTATAGACGTTAAAGTTGTGTGCTGTGTATTAAATGAGTTTCATTTGAGGCTTTTATCTAATATCAGATTCACATCATAGTCAGATTGGACCCTTGAAAAGCTTGATGATGTCAATGTGCTCGTCTTAATGCGTTCTGGAAGTTGGTGGCCGGAAACGAGCGGCCAAAAGAATGGTCAATGACGATCTTTGCCCTCTCGAAAATTCATGACGAGCGCGTGATGCGAAGAATGCAACACACAAACGGTTACGCTGGAACATCAATCAGGACTTGAATTAGATTGATCTCGCTAAGTTTTATCCTATACGTCCTATATATAGGTTCTTATGTGTCCCATTTTACCACCAAAATAAAGCAAGTGCTCAGTTACTATTCGCAATTGCGATCTACCGGAGTGTATAGGTGAGGTAAACGATGACGAAGCGATCACCAGACAAAACCACTCGGGTCCAATCATTATTACATTTTTTTTTTTCTGAAGATTAACTAAAATATCTTCGAAAGCAACAAGGACCGATGCGAGACTTAATGCTACATGCGATTTTATCCCAGCCGCTAAAAGGGCATTGTCGGTCAAATTGACCCCAAAGACGTTGCGTCATCACGAGCCCGAATCTTATGAACTTACACGTGAAGAACGCGTATTTTCTTTTTGCGCTTATTTTAGCAGTGGATAGTTTCCGTCACTTGATGCGTAAGTCGTCTTCAAAGCCTGCCCCAGTGCCCAAAATGTGAATGCCGTATACGCCGCGCGTCGTATCTGAAGGGTAAGCCAGATAGTGCGTGGACAGAAATAGGTAATTAACTCCGCGAATAATTAGTTCACGTTTCGTAACAGCTTTAATCTTGTCTTGATAAAATGGAAATGTTGATATAGCTGTGATCTAATGCTCGTCTCTTAATCCTAGTATTTTTGTTAAGATTATACAACGCATTATTTAGTTAGCTCAAACCAGTCTTTTCAAAAGTTGCCCTTCTGACAGCAATAACTGATATTATGTAAAGCTGAACTGGCTGAAGCTTCGATCGATGTGAAGACCGCAAATAGTCTTGATTGATCTTAGATTATGTATTTAACGATTAGGCACTTACTAATAGTTAACGTTGGTTTTTCGAAACAAGAAGGCTGTTTATTGTTTTCTAGGTAATTTTTAAAAGAAAAGTAGCTATAACGTGGAGGATTGAACTAAAATTCTAGCTTTAATTTAACCCTGACCCTTCTGATCCGGACATTACCATTTTTCTGCAATAGCGTCTTGTCCACTTGACGCAGAACATGCTCTACAAAACACGTTGGTAAGTGGACATAGCCTTGCAGACAAAGTACCTGCTGCGGTCAGTCTGTGTCTTTTTAGTGTAGTTTCTTATATGATGTAATATCGAACTGAATAATCAACAACACGACACACGTAATAATACAAACAGGATTAGTAAATTTTAATTTGAACTATTATATATACAATATGAACTAACACATAATATCCATAGGTTCAATAAGCAGTTCATAGGATTATGGCGTAGCTATCGCTCTCTTTTACCGTGTAACCAGTTGACTTAACTTGTTATCATTTATTAAATAAGCAAACGTGTCCAAGCATTGCTTGTCTCCTGCTGAGAACGCCCTAGTTCGCGCAGGAATCGCTTCTCTTTTTCATCGCTGCACCCTATACTTTTCTAAAACTGTCAATTTATATCGTTTCCGCCCGGCTTAAACGACGTCCAGCACTGCTTTAAGAGCCACCATAAATTGTGACAGTGGCTCACAACATGAGGAGCTCTAAAGAAGGCTGGACGGAGTAAGTAAGTAAGCGGGCGAAGATGCTTGAGGCGTAGCTGAAGGCTAGCTGGAAAGCTTATTCGTTTTAACGGGGACTATACGCTGAGATATTTTTGCAGGAAGAACTTCTCGAATACCTGTCGGACTGGCGGCTGAAACGTTCGTAAGTGGTTTGTGTGTATTGGTGATAGCGTGGCGACGTTTCTTAGAGTTTTCTCCTGTTGGCAGTGGCGTTATGAGTGTACGTTCTCTTCTCCACCTTCCCGGGCCCCTATAGGCCATCTTTTTCGGATCAAAGGCCCTGACGCAGGTCCTTTCATTTCAGAAGAGTTGTGCATTGAGCCGCCGGCGACAAGGCAACGGTGGAAAGGACACGGACGATGCCCTCAACCAGATGTCACGAATTGAATGAAATCGTGAAGCGAAAACACCAACTCTAATACGAAACCTCTCGCGCTTTCTTTCTCTTCTTCACTGCATCTGTGTCCTTTTTGCACCATCTGGAAGTATTCAGGAAGCTGAACGTAAAAATAATTGTTCAGAAAGCAACACAGCGCTAACTACACACTGCTACGCAATTTTCACGTGCCAACGCATACGACAAAATGCAAATTATTTATAAAGAGACCAACGGCGGCTCATGTCGTGGCTGTCCTTACTAAAGATGGCGTTATACCTTCATCAAATAGGCTTTTGTGCCTTTATCGTTTATTGGATCGCATAAGAAAAGTAATAAAAAGGCTTACGAAAAGTGGCTAGACTACGCGCACAAAACCATTGAAATTGAACAAGAAATTAGCTTCATTTCTAAGTTACGTTCAAAGTTGATAGATAATTGATTTCGTCACGGTTAAATCGGACTCGTTTAACACGCTTAGGAAAACACGTGAACGCTGACACGTTTAAAGCTTAGATAGAAAATAGTGTAATATTAATGGGTAAGTTGTCCGGTTCCTAGTATATATATGTCCCTGTGATAGATTAGTGGGTAACGTAGTTGTCTGCTAAAATTGAGGACATGTTGTGGTGCAGGTTCGAACCCGAGCATGTACAGATTTCTATTCGTTCTCAAAGCCAGCCGTCTTAACAGCGGTACCGTAAAATTCGACATACAGGGGCACATATTTACTTGAAAACGATCCGAATAAACGCCAAGAACCATGGTTCCTGTGCACTCATTGATATAGGCGCGTATGAAGAAATTCATCTTTGGTGTTCTATTGGTTGTGGTTTTACAATAACAATACGTCTGATGATAATGTAGATCAAAAGCTAGGAATCGTAAAGCGTTGGTGATATTAAGGTTGGCTACGTGTGTATGGTATGTGGTCTCCAATGATAGTCGCAGTGATTTTGTGGTAAGTGTACGTAACACGGCAAGATGCGCTAACGTCCTGCGAAGCACACATTATTTCCGTTATCTGAAATATAGGTTCATTGAGGGAAGTGTGAACGAACACAAAAAAGCTTCTTTTGAGCAAGGCAGAAATATTAATGGCTGTTTATTATACTACAACCCCCATTCTAAATAGTCTGCTTCATGACTGGTTCAGTGCATAGGATGTCTTTTTGTTTTTTTTTTATTTATATACAGTTTCGTTGACTATAAGTTTAGCTTCTGTCTGCAATGCAAAGTATAACATAATAAATACAATATAAAACAATCTACATAAGATGCAGACTTTTTTCTTGTACTTTATTTGCCTATACAATTGTCCAATACATTGCCTAAAATAATGGGTTATCGATTCACAAACACAACTATAACTTATAAATCTTGCAATGTCGTCGGTATTCTGGCGTAGCCTTTATCCTTAGAATATTCGCACAAGAAAAAGTCTATCTGCACTAGATTTGGGAGTTGGGTAAAGTTTTCTATGAGACCCCTTTGTCTAGCCTATCTGTTTGAAAGATTTTCATTAAGATATGCTCTTGCATCACGATAACAGCTTTCGGGGTCTTTGCTCTGTTGTAGATAAACTGCGCTATCTCCATGAAGATTCGCCCGAATAAGTGGTAAAACAGATCCTTGCAGTGAATTAAAGTAATTGGCACTATTTGGTGTAGAGTTAACAAACAATGTTACAGTATGTATATCTTTTGGAACACCCCGTGTTCTCACTAATACCGCCCTTTTTTATACGCCCTTTTATTATATTTGAATCTAGTATCTAGTAATGGTGTTAGCTATTACAGCAGGGCACTGAAGTATTGACTTTTTCTGCTACGAGGCACAGTTGTATATCAACGCCATTAACTATAGATAACAGTTTGTCGCAGGTAATGTATATAATACAGTTAAGGGTACTTACAGCTACGACTGTATACCTCGAGTAATATAGCCTTCCTCAATGAAGCACGACTTTCTGCGCCATTCTAATGTAAATTATCGAGTATGATCCTTTTTTTGTTTAACGCCACTTGGGCTTCCGAAAGCGTCTGAACAAGTGAGTTCGTTGACGATTGACGTTTCTATGGCCAGCTTGCTTTTTCAGCGTTCACATCACAAAGCGCTCGACCTTTCGTGTTTCGAAGTTCAGTGTTTTATATCACACTTCATTCAAGCTACAGTAATGAATAGCGCATTAATATGGAATTGTTCCCTTCATTAGAAAACATTGTATAATAAATCTCGAGCAACCGACGTACGCTTCACAAAGAAAAGTGGCACAGAGCGTCAGTCGAATAGAACACCGTCCACTCTACGTGTTCTAATCTTCTAGTATTTATGGTGTAGTTATGTAAGTTACAGTAGTCCCAAGCCTAGAAGCAGTTGCTTTCTTTATCCGGCCCGTTTATAGAACTCGTTTCATCACGACCCCCTTTTTTTCGTCTGCTTTTTGTAATACTGGTAGTACTCAAGAAAAGACAGCCAGCCCTCTTTCTTAGTTTGTTGACAGTCAGATTTTTCACCCGCGGCGTTTCTGACACTTCGACTTAAAATTCGAATCAAACTTTACGCTATTCGAACGGCGCTACCAACGTGGACCGCTGTGGTTGAGATATGAAGAAATAGGCCTGTGAGAAAAAGGGGCCAGTGGGCGATGATTTGTCAACACCCTCGGCACTCGCCTCTTACGCTTTCTACACCGCAATCATCGTCGGTAACTCCGCCGTCGACGATGTCGTCATGGGCGGACTTTTTTAGTGGGTCTGAACACCGCGAAGCAGCCATAATCGTTCGTTGTCGTCATCGTCCGCCTCGTCTGGGACTAAAGCTAAGCGGCAGCAATGAAGCTTCCGAACGTCCCTCTCATTCAACATTTTCTCCGTGTTAACTTCGCAGCTTGGGCTTCTTGTCGAAGTTCTGTGTCTGTCTTTAGCTGTGTAAGACTCATGTGTCTGGCTATGTGTCAGTCTCTGTCTGCTGGTTTGTAGCAATGACACGGCAGCCATGTCAACTGTGCCTTAGGCACAAAACCAACCACACCGTATAGATGAGCCCTTGTGCCTTTTCTCGTGCGTTTGCACGCTCGTACAGTCCAGTTACTTGCCGAGCAGCCCAACTCTTTCTTAGACTCGGTCTTGCTTGCCCGTCGAACCTTCTCCAACTTTATACCCACCTCCCAATACCCTTCTCTTTCCTTTCGCTCACTCTCCTACTACTCCTCTTTTTTACGAGTTGAGGCTGACGTCCTAAAAGCTGGCACCACACCGGATGAACGACGAAAACAACCGACCTCACTTGAGTTGCGGCGAGGGTAGCAGCTACGCCCGCAAAGGTTCGCGGCGGATAGCGAACACTTCGTCTCAGACAGGACGGACGGTTGAAATAGAAAGAAGGAGAAAGGACCATCTTTGAGATTTATGTTGGTCCCTGGCCCAAACTGTTCTAACTCGACCAGCTTTTCGCTTGCAGTAGTTGGATAGTTGGTTCGAAGATTTTTCTAAAAGCCTCGTTGCCTCGTCCTATCATTTGCCGTTACTCAGTAGTCGCACACTGTTCTGTAGACAGCAAAAGCAGCGGCAGCTCCAGGATGACGGCTGAAAAAGAAGACGAGGTAGGCGACCTTTATAGCATGGCATAGAGGCAGACGCCGCATCAGTGGCAGCTTTAAGCGACAATATAAATTGACCAATTACATGGATGCGACGTCGTACAGGCGAAGAGTTTCCAGTGGAGGCAAGGAACAGTCAACGAAATATAGCCGAGAGAAATACGACAAACAACGGACGTGTCAGAAAGAAGTTACGGAGTATTTTTACATTCCTCGACGTTTTTCGTCATTACTTATGCTTTTTTTTTGGGGGTGCACGAGTTATGTAGATGGGTGAAAAAAGAGCGTATGACCAGAAAATAAGCTTCTTGAACGCGCTGTACAACAGGTTTAGATATTTTGTGCACGCTTTGTGAGCCAGCCACGTCACCCTGTAGAGCATGCCAATAATACGGCATAAGTTGACGAATGTTTAATACTGTAAAACGAGACAAAAGCTAAGCAGGCATGTGAAATAATAAGAACAACGCTTCGTCGTAAACTGAAGCATTGAGTACGACGAAACCTTAGTCACTGTTCTTTGTGTCCTTGTTATATGAATTATATACATCGTAGAAGGTAACAGGGCCTCGTTGTTGAATGGAATCGAAGCGACATGCAACGATTATGTTGATCAGCTTCTTACTAGTATTTTAGTCTAGCCAAAAAAACTTACAAAAACTAACGCCAAAGACCCAACAAAAGATACCTGCAAATCAATGCTCCCATAGTGACGAAGTGCAAATGATGTTGTACTGAACAATAGGTCTAAGTTAGCAATGCATGAAAGCTTCTGAGGTATGTAAAAGAGTCTTTTCATAAATTTTGAGCTGAAAAGCTTGATGCTTGTATAGTAAGTTGTTTTTCAGTTTCAAAATAAGCGCGTTCTCTTCTTGAGAAACAAACCGCTTTAGTGCTTGCCTCATTATGCTCACTCGTCAATGAGCAGCGACGTATTTTTATGGACTCCGAACTGTATTTGTCTACAAGAATTTCTCCCCTCACCACTCTTTGCTAATGATAGATCTTTGATGCATTTTATCTGCTCTGCTGGAAAACACAGATATGTCACGACTAGCATGCCGGCAAACGCCAGCTTCCATACAAAATTTCTGCCTTCATACAAAAGTTCATCCTACGTTATTGCCAATAAACAGCATCAGAAAAATTATACCTTTGAAAAAACATGAATAGTTCTTTATCCACATAGCGCTGTTGACCAATAGCAACGACGCATGCCGACCTAGAAAGACAGACAACAGAGGCACCGACTTCCCGAAATGAATTTGACGTCATCATTCTTCGGCGTGTCACTTCAGCACTGCCAGCGTCAGCAGCAGCAGCAGCAGCAGCAGCTCGGTGCAACAAGTTTGGAGACAATAGAGAATTCCCATTGTAGTTTTATTGCAGAGCACTTCTGCCAGAGTACCTGGTGCCTACAATATATTTCAGTCGACTTTCCGGACTGACGCTGACCAGTGACGAGAATCGAACGACTAGAAACCTGCATTTGTCACCAAAAACTGAGTTAGAGTTTACAAAAAGCTTCTTTCCAAAGGCGAAAATCAGACTGCGATAAATGGCTACCAGAAGTAGTTAAACCTATACAGTAGGTTTATACCTATAGTTAAACAATAACGTTATATTTATTCGTCACAAATACAGCTTCCGAAATCTTTAAAGCTCGTACCAACGAGCCTATTGACAAGTTTTATGGAAAATAAGACGCATGCGTGGTTTAGATGACGCCCGAATATATGGAGTTTTAGTACCTTGTCTCATAGTTTTCGTTATAATTTAGCATTAGTATCAGTTGCAAACTATTAGCATGAGAGGCTATCTCGGGTTGTACCCCACCTGCTAGCTGAAAATTTGTGATCTCAGACTTTCACCCACTATAATAATACCCTTTAACGACATCGTGACCCTAAGTGAGCAAATTCTGCCTGACGCAAGCTGCAAACAAGAGTTTTAAGAAAACTGGTCTGTCGTTACCATGCCATTTACCATTTAAGTCTAATGTCTTGTTTAAGGAGAAATAGATATTTCTAACTCTGCTTAACTTATTTCATTGCTTCTTCGATAAGTAGACTTTGTTTCATTGAAGTTCCTTACTGTAATGACAATGTTGCCGTTTATGCTACTTTTCGTTAGCCAAAGGCGTCCAGGAACAGCTCGCAGTTTCCGTGACTGGAAACCAGATCGACGTTGTCCAATTGCCCTTAAGTGATTTTCAATGGCCGAGTGCTCTACCGCATAATATTACGTCAAATGCCAGTGAAAGGACGTAGTCAACGTTATGCCAACGACTTGGTACTTGGGAAGAAGTTTTCCCATAACTCATCTCGGCATCCTCTAGCCACATAGCCATAGTTAGCTTGGCTACAATTTGTCGCGCAGCGCCCGCTCAGAATACCCAGACAGGCACTATTTACATAGCTGTGTAGGCAGCAATACGCCTGCAGAAACATAAGGAACACCTGGTAGAAGTCTTTATGCAACACTGATACGCAGCTGTTGAGAAATTTATTTCGACTAATTGAAAAAAAACTGGAAACACAAAGCAAACCTGTGATAGGTTAAATGTTGAATATCATTAAAGTAAGCGATTTTTTCAATGGATACGAACGAATATATTGATGCCAAGTGAAAGAGGATGAAGATACTGCTGACGCTGAACATGACTGCGCTTTCGGACCCAACCTGAAAATTTCTCACAGTATTAATTTCCAGATCTCGAACGTCTTGGGAATTAGCTCAGTCAGAATGCTCCCTAAAACTAACATTGCTTAGGTAATTGCTTATTGACAGATCAGATACGGCATTTGCTTTTCACAGGGTCGACTGGCGGATCCAGATATGTCTATCCCGGGTAAGGAACTCGTGAATTAGGCGTAGGTAGCACCGATCTGCGCAGATTTCTACGAGTATTATCAATATCCATTAAAGATTAGGATGCGTTTAGATCTAAAGCATCGAATGGAAAAGAACGACCCTGCTATTGACTCCTGATCATTATTTTCATATGTATGTTTCTGTTCGGGCAAGCAAAAGGGATATATGGATAAACTCATGTCATTTTTAAAAGTACCACACAACGCGTCAATAAAGTGCCATGCCGCGCAGCTCGAATTGGTTTCGTGCTACCTAAGAAACTCATGCTAAGAGCATATTCACATCTAACCAGACGAATGAAAATAATTGTGTTTTTCCCGTTACATCATCCATGGGTCCACAAGCGCGTGGCTAGACTCGAATAAAATCAGTGCATAATAGGTTAACAGAACATACGAGCTCTATCATTATATTGCAAGCCCTACATAAATGGACTCAGGTAGATGTACAAACGTGCAAATAATACACGGAACTGTGTTCTTGAAATGGTTCCAAGGCCACTCCATCGAATATAGCCCTTTTATAAATGTCAAACCTTCGAACCTAAATACCTTGATAGCTTTACCGAATTTACCTAGATATTGTTACTGGTTATTGTACATAACTGTTGCACAACTTTAGTTCTCAAACGTAACATCATCAGACAGATGTAAAAACGAGTTTACGCATTGTCTGATCATGCGGTAAGGAGGAAAGCGACAGCTTCGATTGTCCAGTGACAAATCTAAGAAATGCTTACGCTTGTTTTTGTGGCAGGCCACTCAATTTCAGAATCTGGTGCAGGAAAGGGCTAAGTAAACATTCTAAACGTAGACAGCTACTAGTTGGTCACCTCAAGCTGTCCAAACATAAAATGGCCGTTTTTCTCCATTACAGAAGTACTTCAAGCTATTTTATATTCTAGAAAGACTGGACAGTTACTATTTTAAAGATACTAGCGTTTTGCTTCCTACATTCCTATTCTAAAATAGGCCTCTGAATGCGATCGGTTCGATTTTAATCAAAATAGTGCGGCCTACCTAAGCCAGGAACGAAACTAGAACCTTGATCTCTGCTGGACCACCCAAGGACAAGCAGTGTTCGCAGAAGGACTTCAGGGTTTTTATTTTAATTGAGTGTAGTGCTATCCATTCAGAGAGACCTGCACCAGCTAATGAACATCAAAATTTTAAGCCCGTTCAGAACAGTCGGAATCTACATCATTCAGCAATATTGAGGTAAACCTACTGTGCTCTTTGCTAAAAATATCAACGATAAAAAATGGTCGGAAATTTCATTTAATGAGGTTAGAAAAGAGGTGGCTTATCTTCATATAACGTTTACTGTCACGTGCTTGCCTAAAGCCGACTTGCTAGATACCATATATTGTGCGTCTCGAATTAGTAATGACATAGTGAGTCTGCACTCCATTTACCATTTTCGAATATTGTTTTCTGGCCGCAGAAGAACTACGAAGAGGGCAACACGTGATCTGAAGTCGCCCGAGCCAATCGAGAAGACATCATGCAGTCTGTTGGGACAGCGCGAGAGTGGCGAAAAGGACATAGAGCAGCACTTAGCTGATTGATACACGATATGACAACATTATCTAATCAGGCTATCTGTCGCGTACTGTTTATGAGACCCAGATTTCGAATCGTAGAGCCTCCACTTCACTTGATCTGTCCGACGTTTGTTTTTTTCCAGTTTGGAATCAGCTGCTCTTTGAGTATCTTTGAGCATCTTTGAGCAATTACCTGAGTACATATAAATACAGAGCGGCGCACAAACAGGGTTATTATTATTACTCGCAGCCTTGTTCTAGGGACTGAGAAGTTGAACCTTTGTTATCGAAAGAAGACTCAACAATACGTTGCAAATAAGCGATGACATTTATATAAATACCAAAGTGAGCGATAACTCGTGCGAGATTTGCTACAAAAGCATTACAAAGGTCATCCTACAATTTGAATTTCTTATATTTTAACCAATACATGCTAAGTATCGAGAACCTATTTTTTTTTATTTGCAACATTTGCACTTCTAACACCACATAATGCCTAACCATTAAATATACGGCCTTGTTTTTTTTTGTTGAAAATGTTCGATTAGTGATTTTGGAAAATTGCGCATATCCTTCAACCTTGTTAGTTTCAGGTCGAAAACGGAATTGCGCTATTCGAGTCACTATTTCACACGACCATAAACACGATCTAGGCACACACACACATAAACATTAGATAACTTGTGCAGATAATTAATAAGATAAAGTTACTTTACATAGCAGAGATCAGCGAACGCACACCTTTTTATTGGACAATTATTATTATTATTCGTATATTGCTGTTTATGTCATATTATTACCGCGTAACTAGATCTTAGTATATTTAGTTTATTGATACTTAAAACGGTGCAGGTAGTCGTGTGCGAGGGTTCTGGCTGATTGTCGTGTCTCCCAGCTTTAGTCTATAGTTGCTAGTGGGTAAATTATTGGCCGATAGAAGAAATTTGCCCTATTTCGGTCGTCTGATACCAACAGCTATCGAATAAATTTGGACAAAGTGCACTTCACGCTGTGAGGTTTATGTCCATGCTTCAGTCGCGGCCGAGTGTACGTCGGCGTGGTCCTGTACATATCCACGGGAAATACATTTGCTTATCTGCAACGAAATATGGTAGCGACGGCTTTCGTTGATTCATTTAATCTTAATTTTCTCTATTCGAAAGAAAAGGACTAGTATTAAGTTAAAGGGCTCCGCGATACTAAATGGAGAAATCACGTGTAGTATGTTAAAACTGGTTCCGTCGAAGCGTCTCGAAATGTGCTTATTTAATTGCTTAAATAAGGGACTTCTCGTTTCGGTCTACGTCATAAATGACAACATGATATGCACGATTGTATGATATGTAGAGTGCTCGAAGGTAAAATTACTTTTTTAAAATTCGAAACGGTTAGTGTTGTGGGTGCATTCGTCCTGATATACGTTAGTAGGTACGCACAGCACAGAGCGTGGGCTACATGTAAGGCTAGTCCATCCTTTCACATGGACGTTTAATCTAGTTGTTTTTGATAAAACGAACTCTTACAAGCAGGCCGACAGAATGCAAACTATGACAAAACGAGATGTTTATCAAAAATCGATGTTGGAACTATGTGTATCTTACAGGATTCAGGGATTTTCCGGGAGACGCCTTCATGCAGTCGAATTTTTTTTTAATACCCACCTTATGATGCTAAAGCCATTTATTTCACTTACTTGAATCACTTGAGCAGTTCAGAGAAGCTGTGTGTTTAGGCGTCCCGAAGTCAATCATATATTGCCGGAAAACTAGATACAACTCCTTATTTGATTTTTTTTCTCAACAATATTTTGCTTAACTTGCTTTCATGTAGTTTTACTGTTAAAGCAACACCAGAGGTAAAGTAGTCATTTTATCCAGTTCGCGTTTTGGTTCTGATGATATCAGTTGTTAAATTTGAGAAGTTGAAGTTAAATTTCTTTTCAAATGAAATACAAGTACAGTTGGTTGGCGAGATGGATGGCCCATGAGCGGTAGGGTCCAGCATCTCAAACGAGACCGAATTTGCTAAACCTCGATTTTCCATTTTCTGGAATTGCAGTCCATAACTAGGGTTGGTTTCTGAACAAAGTAGCGGATCGTCCGGAAACTAATAGTGGCACCTTGTAAAACTTGTAAATAAATTTAAAAAAAAAACCGTAAAGAATAGTTTTTCTTAGCCAGATTACTTCATTCAAATCGACGGCACGGTTCAGACGCTTACATATGCACTGTGTATTTATGCGAAGATGATTACATTATATAGAGTTCTATGAAACATATAGTTGTGTGTTCTTCAATGCTATATAATCATACGAGGATAATTTACGGTGGTGTTAATTATCAAGGCCTATCAAAGTTATGTGAGATGCGCAATTGACTTTTTCTGAACGTCTTGTGCTTGCATGCGTCTAGACGCAGGCAAACAAAACCTTACCGACGGCAAAAAGTTAGAAAAACGGGACGAAAAAAGCAGGGAACAACGGAGATATTTATCTGTCCTTCGAATCATTGATCATTTAGGCTTGCCCGCAATGACAACGCTGTCCTAAACAGCATTAGGCATGCCAAATTGTCTTTATCGGCAATATATATATACACGCGTTTTGCTGGACGTCTATTATTGACTGCTGAGGTAACAATCAGCAAAGTAGTGCTTGTTATTTTCCTCCACTACCGACTGTAACTAATGCTGAACAAGTTTTTGTCTATTTTGCTTCCGAATAAACGCTCTAAATATAAAGGCAATATGAAAACGTAAGATAAAATATACAGGCTCGAATGACGCCTCGGTGTCCCATGTTCTTTCGAAAGAGACGCTTAATAAAAGATCATTTACTTTCACGCCCAACCAGATTGTGTGAATTAAATAACGCATGTTCAGTTGCATTGGATCAATTAAGTAAGATTAGTTGTTTTGCTATCGGGAATAAATTATAAATATTTATGTCGAGTGCCTATGTTCTTTATCTATATGCTGGTATTGAGACGAAAGGTGTTCGAAGAAATGATGTGTCGACATAACGATTCGTAGCAGGAAGACCATGCGGACACAGCTGTTTGTTCTTTCATCTCACGGATTTCGCTTGCAGGAACTTTTACGCACTTGGATTGAATAGAGATTTCGTCGGCGACGTACATCCTATACAGTATTCAATTGTGGTCCAGTTGGTCGAAATTTAGCTATACGAATGTTATTACGATAAGATATAAAATATTCCCTTATTAAATTATCACTGAAACAGGAAATAGGTGGCAAGACTAAAATAGGTGACCGTCGAGCGAACAAAAATCTAGAGCGGAATAAATACATTCTAGCTGAGACGGCTCCTGTCGTCGCTCTCTGTCAATAATGAACCCGGAATTCTGAGCGGAATTGCAAGTTCAGAGCAGTTGAGGTACTCGGAGACCTAGCAACCGATAGACTGATTAACTAGGCAAACCATTGCATCGTTTTGTTTTTTTCGTACGTAGAAATAGGAATGTGCCACCTGGTAACTGAGGTCGCCCCGATGAAAGCGCGTTTACTGCCTGTGGACTCGACACTTGGACCTAGGAAAAGGTGAGTGGAGCAGATTTTTTGCCCTAGAACGGAGCGGAGTAAGTTTCAAATGGTCTAGAAAAACCCTTCAAACGTAGATTTTCATACCATCTATGTCTTTGAGATTTTAAACGAAAATAAGCCCACAACTATCACCACGATTACATATCAATGTG
Source organism: Varroa destructor (assembly GCF_002443255.2). NCBI lineage: Eukaryota > Metazoa > Arthropoda > Arachnida > Mesostigmata > Varroidae > Varroa > Varroa destructor. The sequence continues at coordinate 66,213,218 of NW_019211454.1, read as the reverse complement.
TGTGTCTCACGAAAACTCAGCAAAAGTTGTATTATTCCCAGCAGTTAGTTAATATGTAGAACGTTTTAAAAATCATCTCAGTTATAACGTAACTGGGGCAAACGTGTCCCTATCTGCATTAGGGATATTAGACAATCCTTGCAGTCTCTCCTGGTTTATAGAGTTGCGACAACCATGCGCCCAGCAAGCTTTTGCTTTTAGCACAATTCTTGCGCGCTTCTGTCAACTACAAAGTACGAAGAATAAAATGATCTAGCTTGGATCTTAGCTACATCGATTAAATGTTAAAAGAGGTAAAGGATGTTGGCCAATGTCACATGCGAATGAAGCATCTTTGCCTAGTTTCCTACACGATTACTCCCGCTTGACGCTCATAGTAGAACTAGTGGCGTGAGGTAATAAACAGGGCTGACCGAAAAATATGATGGTTTTTCATAGGATCATCGTTCGAAATAAGCGGTGAAACTCAGCTGAGGGACCCTAAGTTGGAAAATTATCGAATGCCTCTAGTGTTCTTCAGGGCCATGTGAAAAAAGGTATTCTAACGAAATAAATACCTTTGAGAGGCATACGTATAAATAATAAAAACAAAAAAAAATTTAAACGTATTTTGGCAGGACCACTGAACAGTTAGTTGATTCGATGGGCTTTCTTAAAATAGGAATTCATTTTATAAGATTAAAGGACATCGTAGAGAGGTGAAGGTCCCTCTCGAAAGGTGCATCGTCTCACCTTTTTGTTTGTCTCACCTTGTTTTTCATGCTAGGTGATTAATCATGTTGTTAATTAATTATTACATATACATTCTGCTAGGGGCATTGGGCATAACACGTAAACGCTTTGGACAATTATCTCGCAGTCGTTTTGCGAATAAAAACAAAACTACAATTTTGAATGTAGCATTAAATGTTTAACGGGATTTGCGCTTCCCAGATATGCAAATCAGCTGATATCCGATCAATGGCCCTTGTTAACTAGTGCTTACAGAGCTCTACACTAGCGAATGTTGGCTGGGTTTTAAGGTTGCACCTATTCTATATAAACCGTATTTTCAGGACACAATCGAACCGCTACGATAACGTACTAAACGGATTTCATTCGCCACATAATGCTTTTAACTGTCTTGAGCGTTCCACTCAAGTTGTGACGAACCGTAGTAAAATATATGCTATTACACGTTTCAGTGTGACTAAGAGAAAAGCTCTAACTGTCAATGTTACTGCTCCAGTGACATCTCCAGCAATCATAGTCAGCTAAGGTGCCTTCGTGAATCGGTTGACTGAAGAAATCGATTGGCGTCGGCGCTAACTGTACCTACCACCAATCAGGCACAGTTTGTCTCCTAATAGGAATGTCAGGAATGTGTTAGCTGTATCGTGTAGTAAGGAGACTCGTCCAGCCTAGCATTAGGACGGGATTGGCCGTCTGGCTTCCACGCAGTTGCCGGCCATCGGGGTGCGTGGAGTACATCAACATTCATCTGCCTTATGTCCTTTGCCTAACCTCCAGAAGCTCCTTGCCCTAATCCAATGGATGGTGCTCGGGGAGACGTCAAATTTGGCAGGCAGCAAAGGATGCCGAAAGCAATTTTGCCTTTTCCCGCAAGGAGCGCGAAACAGGACCAACCAGTATGATCACTGGCAGTAGACATGAACCCTACTGGAAGAGGCGTCGTGCTGTTCCAGTATGAAAAGTGTATATACTGTACCCACCGATTGCGACGGTATGTCGTCCCGGCTCTGTTCAGCTCTATAGAATCCCACACCATGCTTCCGGTGCTACCGCGTCGGGTATCGCTTTGATCTCTTGGCAGACATGGCAGATCCAGTTCCTATTATGCAGTCCATAGGCGCGTCAGATCGACCAGACCCAAATCTGGAAGGATATCCGTTATAGGTGTCGAGAACAACGTCAGAAACACATATATTTAGTCGGCAACGTCCACAGCGGCAGTGATCATGGAGCCGGCTGTTAGTTGCGAACGAGCAACCATTCGGCGGGTTCGTCCTTGACGATAATGACAGAAACGGTTTAGGACCCAGTATTCATTTTCCTGTATCATCACGGACCAGTACTACTGTTACCGGCAATCGGACGAAGCCCAAACAGAGATTTCGGGTGCCTTGCGGTCGCAGAGGTTATCGTTTCAGATGACCATATGAGCCGCAATGAGCTGTGGCCGCCAGCACAGCTGAGAAATCGTTATGCCTCATCTCTCCAAAAGCCCCTCGCATGCTCCTGCTGCTATAGAATAGAGTCTCATTATAGCTGGCTATAAAAATAAGCGCAATTTCCCGACTCATCTCTTTAAGCAATAAGAATTTACAAGGGGAGAGACAAACATGTTTTTTTCATAGATTGTCTGCACGCCCTTATAGAGGCCTAGTGGAGTTAATCATCCAAAATAACATCAGTGTTCTAACACTTCCTTCTGTCTCGCAGGTCGAATAAAATATAGAAGTCACCACTACACAAGGTCACACTAGTGTAATGACTGCTGCTGAGCCGACTGCTGAGCAACTAGCACCGTTGTCGTTGAGATCCTATGGAATCTATGTAACGTGTAACTAGTTACATAATAGCTAGAAAGGGTGCCCACAAAGCCAGATTGGCTCCATGGAAGATTGCTCCTTATCGGTGAGCTCAAGGCTTATTACAGTAACAGAAGTTTATATTGGTTATCATTACCGTCAAGTCACGTTGAATACACGCGAGTATTTTGCTGTATTTGCCCACCACGGTCTAAACAACTCTTTGAACGAACCCTTTTTGCGTCCGTTACCACAATAGAACATTGCTTTAGACAGCTAGCACTTTCATCCCGGCATCATCAATTTTAGACCACCTTACGGACTCCTAGGTTTAATGAACAAACACGTGACTATCGCACCATTATAGGACACTGTTAGTTTATAGTATCTGTCGATATTTTATTACAAATCAACATTATGGTACAATATTATATACACTTGAAACGCATATAAGTTTGCCGTATAAGTTTTATTCACTTCGTTACAAACTCGTCTCTTGGGGTTCACTACGTTGGGCTAGACCTAACCTAACCTAACCTAACCATAAAGAGAATACAACGACAATTGTTGCTATTTTTCAGAATCACTACATTCAAGGCTAACGTGTCTGCCTGCTAACTTTAGTGGCACTTCGTGGTCCAGCTTCGGGTCCTAGCATACACATAATTCGTTTCATCTTAAGAGCTAGAGAAGGTCTGACGGCAGTGCCGGACGTGAAATTCTAAGCACTTAGTTATAAAATTTTTAAAATAAATAAACTAACAAGACGAGACAAGAAAGCAGAAGATAATTATTTTTAATTGTAGACATGCGTTTCTCTAAATTTATAGAAATTTCTTGTTTCAGAAGTCGTTCATACTTTTTATGATGTACTCACGGACCACTTCCAGGCGGTAATCTTCCCTAACAAGATGAAGTACCCTGAAATAATTCTCTTGAATAAAGATATAATGGGTCGGACCATATTTTAAAGCTATCAACGCTTTCTCTTTCTTTTTTTTTATAATTCCAAACAAAAAAAAAGACTAAAATACATGCTTTACGAGTTCTGTTAGTGCTAAACGATTCTATAGTGGACCCCTGTGTTTTCGTTTGTTCTTCGCGCTTTGATATGGACCAATTATGATTATCGACTCGAAGAAGACAATAATGAACACTGTCTATGTAGACAACAAAACGCTCCAGGCTCCGGGCTTTACCAACGGGATATTCATTAGCAACTGACGTCACATTTTCCTAACGGAAAATTCTACGTTGGCACCGCAGCAGACGCCAAGAAATTCAACGGCGCTCCATTCGTTCCGTTCCGTAAAATTACGCCCTAAAATACGAAAATTCCTCAAACCTATCTCTACATCATAGTTGACCTGATACATACTCGTGTGGGATCCTCTACATGACCAGTGCCTCTAAATAGATTTGCCACTGTAAAACAGCTATGAGAGGGTTATTTGTGGTGACTATTCATAGGCCATCCGTTGAGTGTGTCGCCAAAAGTCATTCTGACTTTTTTATATACGTTCATTCATTGCCGAGTTTAGCACCTATGGCAATCTACTTAAGTAGCAACTGGTGTCAACCATACAAATAATAACAAATAATGCCTATAATAATAGTGGCCCAGTTTTAAGTAATAGTTAAATAAACAACGACGAATAGAATCAGAGAGATAGGAAAATGTGCATTTGGCTAGCGCCATCGCAATTAGATAGTGTTACCTGAAATGCCATATGGGCAATACCTCGAACCGAGGTGCAATTCCATAAATGATAATTTACGAAATAATTCTTTTATGAAAAAGATGTATTATTTTAATTATTATTTTTTATGAAAATGATTGAAGAAAAATCTATTATACTGTGTAAAACTAGTTTATTTCTAAACTAGGCCGGCACAAGTTAGTTTTTTAAATAAAGTATCTGTATTGACGTTACGTCGTTTATGCGCAACAGACCATGACTTCGTAACTCGGACAAATGGAGCTCCAACTTCTGTAGCGTCCAACACTTCATCTATGAGAATTACAAATGAGTCTCCCTTCAATTGTTGCGCAAAGTACGTATGAGTTTGAAACGTAATACTCTATGCGATTCAGATAGATATGTATTTTTTGTCAAAAATGAGATAGAATCTACTTGATCGAACGTAACGAGTCTTTTACTATGAAAACATGCAGCTTGGACAGCAACGTGGAAGCTCAACGTACTAGTGTGATGAGAAGCAAAGCGAGATTGCTGAGGATATCAAACTGTAATCGAGTTTTTCTCTTACTAGTGTGGCAATCAAAAAGAGAGAGGCATTCTGCTTAGGTCTGCCACTACAAGCTGGACTTTACGCTGGCCTGTAATGTTGCGACTGCTGCGGCGGCTGCTGGCTGTTCCGTGAGAGGACTGCAAACGAACGCAAAAGAGCTGGCCGCTTTCCCAAATGCTGCGCTCCACTTGGTAGTTCTGGGCACAACTGCTGGTTGCAACAGTACATTTAGGCAGCGAAGTTCGCTTTTGGCCTCGCTGGGTCTGGTCGGTCACTTTGATTCGCTCGTTTTCTCCTTCTTCTACTCCACGACTTCCCTTTTGCTCTTCGTACGGTGCTAGCAGTAGCAGCATTCCTTTCAAACACTCTCTCCCAAGGGTCCTTCAGAACAGAATGCCAGACACATCGAGACATACGGCAGGACGTTGGATGGTGTTAGTTGTGGCAACGGCAGCATCAGCGCTGGCTTCTGGGAAGGGGGTCTCCTCGAGAGACCTCGATTTTCCAACAATAGCGCCGCTGGAGCGTGAAACAGCTTGTCGTTTCAAGAGGCGCCCGCTTGCTTCATTGCTGACCGAGTAGTCCCAGGCTAACCGCGTCGCGCCAGTCGTCCTATCGACCAGCGTCTCTACCTACTAGCCAGCTAGTCTACCAGCCGATGACCTAACCGTACGACGTTTTCCCATAGGCTTGTACACAGACGCGGCACATGAGTCCTGCACAGTTCGGTTAGGTACGCTTTCGTCGTCCAACACAGCGATGTTTTGCTGATTGTCGAGACAGCAATTGGAGAGGGAAAACTCGGGATAGAGGGAAGCAAAAAAAGGCCCTTCCAAGAAGGTATTGTGTACTTTGTGTATCACTATGGTGTCGATTGAGGTCAGACGAAAGCGGCATCACTACAACCTGTGATACCCAATGGCTGCAGCGGCTGAAGATCTTGTTTGTTGGCGGCCACCCTTTCAAAGCAAATGTAAGAAACCAGTCAAAAAGACTATGGGGCATTATGATCAATGTACTTAAACTCTATATACAAGAAAAAATTAGATGCGCCAAACTGGAACCAAAGTACCCTTTTGTGTTAATGGTACGATCTCAATGTGCATGCCGAAAGGCATTTCGTGCACAGAGTTGAGCTCAAAAAAAAAGCTTGGGTCCATAGAACTTAGCTCAAAGCGAATTCAACCTAATTCGACGTCAGAAGAGGAATTTTCACAAGAAAGATAGAGTCCGTACGGACAAAAATAGGGCAGCGGACATGGTGGGCGATAAAACCATCTAGAGTGTCCGGGTTTCTATTTGAAGAGAATTTTCTTTTTTGCAATGAAGGCCTGTGCGCTTGGCCTATCTGAAAGCATGCTTTACTATAGATTCTGGTTCTGGGTCTGATATGATGGAGCACATACCGTTGCCATTTATCAGAATGGCGTGTCGTTAGTGCACTAATTAACGGTAAGGCCGCGCAGAGGGAGCGGGTGATTAAAATATGTTATTAAGCGAAATGCAATAATCGCCATACTGAAGATATCCTCGTGACTGACAGCTTGAAGTATGTGTGAGTATGCACAGCATTAAACCTCGCTGACTGCTTTCCCGTCTCGTTGAATTATGGTAATTTCGGGCTTGAAACAAGCCCAGTCGTTCGAATTAAGAAACGCTATTAGGGATGACAGGACTTACCGTAGTGATTCACACTGCTAGGTACCTTACGCTCGATTTCAAAGACCTCTGAACTAACACCGTAATTATGGCCCGATTGTTAGTGCCTGCATGGAGTTCAAAAGAATAAAACAATGGCTATCGATTCAGCCTACCTATGGTATTTTAAAACTGTGCTTCGCGCCATTATTTGATTTCTACTGATGATTACGGTTTTTTACTATAGCGATATAGGGCTATCCTTTTGGGCTATCTTTTTCTACTCGAAGGAAATTACAACGACATAAATTAAATCGCTATTTGAGTAATATAATCAATCATGTCTACTCCCGCAACGTACAATGACGGCTGGATCAGCGATAACAGCCTGAGGCTTCGCAGTAGTAGTAGTAGTATTGGGTTGGACAACGCACAGGCGACCATATCTAAGTCGATCGGAATTGATTCTCAATAACGTGATTTTGCAATCCGTGCGTCATGTCTATTTTTCCGCGTTCGTAGCTTCCATCGCTGATCTCTCTGTTTTGGTTTGCTGTTGTTCGCCTCGTCGTCTCGTATCAGAATGAAGAGTCCGACGTCTTGCGTATCTTTGCATCAGCCTACATCGTATGCGACTTGTACGTGCGTGTGGCATGTATGAGTCCTGTTTGGCCCGCCCCTTTCCTCTGTCGTTCGTGTCGCGGGTTTAGGCAATAAAGCCTATATATTTCGGCCCCTTTTTTCGTCTTGCATTCGGATTCACTCGTCGTCATGCTGAAGCTGGAGCTATTACCATATTGAAATTGAGTCGCACGTTGTTCTCACCGCCATGGTCGCAGGCTGATGCTGCGGCAGCAGCCTGATGCCTGGAAGATCTAGCTGCCGTCAACGTTGCCGATGCTAACTCTGTCGTTGTTGTTTTGTTTACGTTTGCGCTACAGAGGAGACACGAGCACCAAGCGACGACAGTGAGGGACAGACGGATGCCAGGCATCAGCGAACTTGTTTTCAGTGCACTTTTACTCGTCGACCACAGTGGCTCCCATGTTTTCCGGCTCTGTTTGTGGGATTTGTGGTGAAACTTTGAAGCGAAGCTTCCCATAGGCGCTGCCACCACTGCCGTTTTTGCCGCTACTCGGATTCGAACGAGACTACGGAGTCAGAATGGCTTGAACAATAAGCTTAGGTCTGGGTTATCCCGACTAGTTTGATTGGTTTGACTGAAAAGAAAGACGATTTCGTTCTCTGGCTCTTTGTTCGCCTCTGGCGTCGGCTGCTTCTGTCTGTCTGTCTGTCTGTCTGTCTGATCCCGAGGCGTTCGTCACACTAGACAGCAGCGTTGGCAAAGCGTTAGAGGAAGCGCAGGGGTATCCGGGGGAGCGGCAAGGCAACGAAAATAAGTCGGACAGAAAAGACGTCTACCGAGATGGGCATCGTGTAACCAAAACACCAAAACGCACTAACAATTCGACGTATCAGCAAAAAGAAGAGACACTGTCAAGTTAAGATAGAGAAAACAGACACTAAGACTCGTCTTCTCGTTCCGCTGGCAAGATCGACCACGTGATACAGTTCGGCTTACGATTAAACGTAGGACAAGAACACAGTCGTATTGATCAGATTCGGTATATAGACGAAGCAATAGTCAGCGTAAACCAACTCATACGCCAAAGCTGGTGCTTACGATGCTTCTTCGAGTAGTCGTTGTACGTGCTACTTACCTCGTCTGTGAAGGCTGATGACGATCGTGTTCGCATAGAGTAGAAAAAATTTTAAAACAATCTTGGATTTAGCAGAAGCATATTTTCTTCCTGGCACTATTATGCAGAGGTCATTAGTCTCTCAAACAACCTAATCGTAGGCTAATTTATTAGAATGTCTTATTTCAATGGCCCTGTAAATTTTTCGAGGGCATATTTGCACAGCTTTTTCTTTCAACGGGCAAATCAAGTTAGGCAATTTTTGCCCGTGTCTTCTTCAAAACTTCTGTATCATACCGTGCTGTTATATAATAGATCACTATTTTAATATTATGCTATGTGCCTAGGTGTTTCCGTTCCATTTACGATATCGTCTATTATTTGACCCCGTTTCACACTTTTCTTCCAGCAGTCAAGCCTGACAAAGTCGATAATTTTAATGACCTTTTCGGTATGTAATGGTCAATAGATGCCCACAGCTATCGAATCGGTCCTCGCTTCAGATCTGATTCGGATCTTGTAGATTTTTCTTACCTTGATAAGGCGCTAAGGCAGATGTACAAAAATGATATTAAAGTCTGTTGAATCCCAGTATCTAAGATAAACCGAATTCTCTTTTTACTAAGATTAGCATATTTCGTTTTCGCAAAATTCAAAACACTAGGCCTACAGTTTATCCGCGTTAAAATAAAAATATTTAAAGTAGGAAAAAATCAATATATATATATATATATATATATATATATATAAATCATACAAATGTCATTAAATGGTTTTAGGCTGTATCGCGTATATACAGTGATCATTACGCAGTAGAGTTTGTCGTCCGTATCGTAATATTTGTTTCACTTTCTGCTATTCATTAGGCAAATTAACTTCTCTATGGGGCTGCTTTGCTGTAGTACACTAGCAACGACAATACAATGTGTTCACGTAGCTGGTGAATTGTCCAATGCTAAAAAGTCAGGTGAAAAGAAAAATCCATTCATCCCGCGTGGCTTCTTGCTAATGGCCTGTAGGTAGTCATTCGTTGTTTGACAACTATATCTGGATCTAATAATTGTACGATAACTTACAATGTATTCTTCTAGCTTTATCCGAACGTGCCCCGCATACGAACTATCCCTCAGACAAAGTACGACGCCGGTATACCGCGTCTGATCGAAGTGTCCAGTTTTACTTCTGGATCGATACGCTTAACACAAAGCTAAGCTTCGTTGCTACAAAACACCCGCGCTTTTTCAAACTTAATGCGAATTAATTTAAGACTGTATATAATCAATCCTTTCAATATTGTATCAGATGTTATATCGATCATTAGCGAAACAACTGGCAGCATCCTGTCAGTGTCAACTGATGAAGTCGGATGGAACGACCTTTCAACGTAAGATAGTAGTAAACGAAGGGGGAAATTTCGACGCGGCCAAAAACAACCTTATAAAGGAAAATCCTCACTATCTCAGAAGCTTCTCGTCGCATCGGTGATCAATAATTGACTTCATACGAAAAATGATTCAAGCTAGATTACATGATGGTTATCTTCAACAACGGTATCCAATGATAATTTGTAGTGATGGAAGCGAGGCAATAGTCGACGTTTCGATCTGGTGCATTTTTATAGTATACGATTTCCGGGCCTAAAAATAAATGAATAGACAGATCGTATTTATCTCGTTGATATTATATTTTAGTGGAATTTGTACGGATTATTTGTACGAATACCAAGGTGCCGGCTCGCTAACATTTTGCTGCTTTGCTTTGGAAGGAAACGAAAAATTATCATCAAGACTTAAGGTACTACGAAATCAAATTTTCAATGACCAAATTCCATAGAGAAAATATTCACGAAGAGCTTTCAATGCAAAATCTTACAGATAGTGTTTTCACAATGATGACCTATTCTTATCATGTTTTAGACCCTGTGAGCGATCTAACGCCTCAAAGATCGCTAGACGACAGCGTAGTCGTCTTGACTAACATACTTTACCAGTTATGCAAACGGTAGCTTGAAATTTGTACGTAAGCATCGATGGTACTATAGTAAAGTTAGTGTATTTCTTTCACATTCAAAAAGTAAAGCATGAATGATTGTCAGGGGGTACACCCACTCCACTAATTTTAAAAACGCATCCACTTTTTTTTGCACAGTTTCTACCTATAATCAACATAATTAATTCAACTGAAACATAATATAGATGATATTTCAGCCGACTCTAATAATGCTATCGAACATAATACAGATAGCGCTAAACGGTGCTATTTTTCAAAGGAGGGCACTCAATGATCGTCACACCCGTAAATAGTCAAATACCTAGAGTCTGTAATTGGACTTCGATCATATCCTTTTATTAAGTATACGATACAGTAATTTAACAGACTCGGTAATGATTCACCATATGACAACGCGAACATACCCACCGCAATTGAAAACCTTACGTCTTTCGACGTGCAGAAATGGAACCCCCGTTACTCTCAATGGCACGCATTGTGACAGAACAATTCCTCGAGTACCCCTTTCCTCCTACACTGCCGACGTATTCCCTTGTATACATATGTACATGTGTATATGGACCTTCAAAGCTGGACAAGTTCAAATGTTGAAGCTAATTGGAATCAATTAGAGTTGAAGTATAGACGGAAGTTTACCTACATAGATATATTTGGGAGAACAACTGGGCATGTATTGCTGCGCTCAAGTTAAGTCAACATCAACAATAAGAGCAATAATGAAGGACGTTGCTATTCATCAAAGCTGAGAGGTCAGGCGCCCGGAGGCCGAAAGCCAAAAATCAAGAGGCCGCCTGCTGCTAGCTAGAATAAGGCGATGAAGTCAAGAAGCCACTACTACATTTCTGAGTCTCTGAGCAGAGACTGATGATGAGGCCGGGCTGAGTATGAGAGTGTACGCAAACTAGATAAAGTCAGTGGCTTGCGAAGGCTGATGTTGGCCGCAGCCACTGGGGTAGACGGAAGGTCAGCAATCGACAACTTACTGCTATGGAAGAGAAGTTCGCCTGCGTGAAGCCACTTGATTTTAATTATAGAACTTGCTACCGTCCTATTGAATTCAATTGGACGCTGATACTCAGAAGCGGGTTGTCTTGACGCGTGCCTCGAGTGATTGAGTAAGGAATTGAAGTGAGTGACAAGCGAAAGGCCCCCAGGCGAGATGATCTACAAATATTCTAGATTACATGAACTTTTCCGCTTCTTCAGGTCCCTCTTTTCTTCATGTAGTTTGTGTATGTATCACTGATCCGGAGCATCGTGTAAGGTTAAACGTGATACGACAGAAGAGGCAATATGGAACAAAAAAGAAAACTAGCAGAAAGCCAGATGAAAGTTCGTGGACAAACAAAAATGTAATCTTAGAATAAACATCTTGTTTCCTGTATTTCAAACTAAGAAGAAAGCTACGCCGATTTGCGCATGTACGATTCTCAGTCGGAGAACCCATCTAAGGCTTGTTGAAGTACAAAATAATAGATTTAACATCTTCAAGGCTAAAAAATGGTACGTGAGTTTAACTATATATTGTATCCTGCACGCGGACACCGACATACCAGCGAGCGACTGGACCGGCCGAGAAGCCAGCAAGCGTTTGCATACCTCATCTTCCACATATCGCTCCCTTTTGAACCCTCTTTTGAAAGCTTTGTCTGAGGTCTGGCAGTTTGCTCGAGGCAGTGCTTTCTTTAAGGGATGGGCGGAGTGCCCTGGCAGTACCGTTCGGCATTGTAGCACTTTTCTCGCCCCGTCCTACGGAACTTGTGACTTTGTGGCAAACGATTTATCTCGTCTGTGGCGACTGGACAGGCACAGACTAGCAACGGCCGGCTTGAAGTGCCTACCGTGGTTGTTCGGCAATCATCTTATGATGGCGCTTGGCCACTGCGAGCACTTCTGTTCGGGCCCTACGTTGTGCGGCTCCCTTGGTTGGCTTTTGTCTCGTAGTGGTGATGGTGATGGTGAGGGGTAGCGGCGGCGGAGGTGGCAGCAGCAGTGCTTACGTAGGACAGGCATTGGAGACAGCGGTGTTGGGGACTTTTTGATGGGTTCAGTGCCTTTTCCGATCTCTATACGGAATCGTATGATGGGCGTGCCACGAGACACGAGGAGGCGGGCAGACACGGTTGTTCCGTGGTGAAGCTAAGATCAACCGGAAGAAAGTCCTAACTGCTAAAAGAGAAACCAAGGAAAACGCGAGAGATCAATTAAGTAAGAAATGAAAATCAGCGGGCAAAAGCGTAAACTAACAGTAGATTCAAACGAAATGGCCCCATGAGAACAAAGTCTCTGGCAGAATCGAATGACTGTCAAATTGATTCTATGAGTTACAATATCATTACATACACAGGGCTGGATTATGGGTCCCATGCAAGCAATCCAGATGCCACACGACTGAATCCACTTCAGAGTTTTTAATGTAAAAAAGTAAGTATGGGCTTCTCCTTTACTAAAATACGCATATAAAGCAAGAATCGATAAAATTTTTTTCAAATAATATACCTAACAGTATGTGTTGCAGGAACAGGAAGAACGTAAATTTATTGGGTGCCAAGTTGCCGCACCTGCGAAATTTCACAATGGAAAATTAAAATAGATTTGATTCGATTTAAGACGTTTCCGACTTACCCCGCTGTCCATCCTCAGTGATACGGACAAAGCTAAAATAGCGCTAGCCTATTGCCATCCAACCATAATGAAGTCCGCCAAAACAGTGGATACTAGCTCCGTCACCTTCCGACGAGATTAATGTGAAAATTACTAGTAGAAAATTAACTAGATGATCTAAGTGATACGATGCTATATGTAAAACTATTCAAAGCTATATCTTCCACTACGGTGTTTAGGGTTGTGACTCAAAATAAATTGTTTCAAATTAGGCATTATTATTATTGTTCTAAGCTTAAATTAATTACAAATACATACATGCACATTATCTTTCGATCTATAGTTGAGTATGCCCAATCTAGTTCGGGTATCCATTAAGCCTCATAATTTGTTGCTGGATTCTATACGAGAACTAAGCGTAAATGTCAGCCGTGGTAATGATCTATACGGCTAGGTGGCGCATTCGTCGTGTCCAGCCCTTAATGAGGTGCTTGCTGGCGTAAACTAAACATATCGTGCTTTAATCAACTGTGTGAGCTCCTTTGCGAAACCAAGCTCTTCGCTGGTGCCCATTGTCACTGCATCAATGAAGACGCATCGGTGTTGACCCCTAAGCAACTGGCGGAACACAATGGCTTGAACAGTGGCTGGCACCTATTGGAGGTTAGGCGGGGTGTTAAGAGTACTTCGCCTCGTATTATGCGCAATTTTTAATGCTGCCTTGGCAAGCTTCCCCGTCACGTCCCATCAAGGCCGTCAGAAAAGCGAGAATGCCCTAAGTCCTAATTGTCGTTTGGCTAAACTGTAAGAGAAATATTGCCCTACTCGACGCTCCAAGTCTACTTAATATGTCGACGCAACTATTGGCGGTCAGACACGTTCAACATGTATGTCTGTCAGATATATCAACGGTGTTTCATAGTAACTTTAACTTACTTAGTCGATTGAACCTTTATGTACAGTTCATTTTTCGGATTGGTTTTTTTCTCTCTAAAAGTTTCACTAAATTTGCTCATTTTCATGTTTATGGCCGTGCTTGTACAGGTTCTAGTTAAAAATTTTACTTTAAGGCCTTCATTTTACGCCCATGCGTGGTCTCTATTCTGATTTACAGGGTATTGCAAATACGGTGCGACATGCTTGTCATACAAGCATGTCGCACCGTATTTGAGAAGCTATAACATAAGCTCTTTTTTTCAAATTCGTCTCAATCTTTGTGCACGCACTGCGTGCCATGCACGTAGTCGTTGATGTTGCATATAAAGCTACGCCAATACAGTGGAGTAAAAGCGCTCTAACCGCCAGGACTAATAGGCTGCAATAAAAAGAAAACGTCTTCAAAATGAAGCTGATAGTTGCAGACATGTACTTTTACCTATTAATGAAATTTAAACAGCAGAAAACACTTGATTTAAATCGAAGTGTTAAATCTTTCGAGAGAGGCGTATCAAATAGGCTACGTTTATAGCCTGTGCATACGCTAAGAGAGAGAGAAAGAGAGGGAGAGAGAGAGAGAGAGAGAGATACTTCGCTGAACTAGCAGGGAAGGGGAACGCACGGAGGAAATACAGCTGGAGAATGTTTAGCTAGCCAAGGTGTATATATGCTTGTAGCAGTGTGGCCAGTGTGATTTTACCCAGTTCGGCCTGGTAACGATCCGAGCTACTGATGCGAAAGTGGTATTAGTGTTCCTGCTTTATTCTTCTTTGCTTACAGCTTCTCGTTATTGGAAAAGTTAATGGTGTAGAAAATAATGACAGGCACCGTCCTACTACAACTGTTCATGTAGCCGAACAGCAGAGCACTACAGGTTCCCCGGTGGTATCTAGGCTGAGCGATGAAGGCATGAAGCTTTGTGCTTGAACTCACCGTGCTACAGCATTTCATTTACACGGACGCGTTGTAAATTGCGGTTTGGAACAGAGAGTCAGCTTGTTATGCGGAAGGCTAATCTCTGTAAAAGTGGCGGATACTTCTTATCTGTATTATCAACTCGCTCATCGGACTCTTAATCTCCACCAGATAGGCTGTACGATGATAGGGACGAGATATCGATCAGCACAGCAAAGGCTAGGAAAACGTTTTGAAAAACAACTATTTGCTAATACTTTGAATCTGTATCTGTGTCGTATTGTTGCGCGATCCCCTTCAAAACTCTATTATTATGAAAATAATAACATAATTTTTATTAGAGACAAAGCCCAGAACACAATTAGTTGTTCGCTATAAAGCTCACTTTTGTTGAGCGACTAATAATAATAAGTTATTCGTCCATTTTTTTAAATTTCTTATAAACTTAAATAAACAGCACGAAACTAATCGTCCACGTAGTATCTTACTGATCCAGACAGTCCATACGGGTCCGCTAGAGCACTGACCTATCAAGGATCGTTAGCTTTTAGCAAAACCTTTGTAGGTCTGCTTGATTATGCTTAATTCGAGTTCTTTACTGTGACTACATGGGGCAAACACTACATTGCAGGCAGTCACGAACGGGCTATTTCTCTCTAACTACAGTTCGATGCGGCAGAATCGCTATTACTCTTAAAACTGCACAATTAGAAAACTTTTTCCTGACAGTTTCTCGTTTGTAGTAGCTAGTAGCAGCAGCTTCTCTACGGTGCAACGATTCACATTTTACATGCATAAAACATTCAGATGTTTTAGTTGCATTTCATCTTAAATATTATCCCATCTTAAATGGTTGCCGCCATCTTAAATAAAGGTCTTACTCGGCCTGAAACAGCGGCCGTATACGATTGACAATAGTTACTGAAGACGCTACGCCAACAGTTGACCTGCATGAACTGCTTTGGCTCGACAACTTCACAACCCACTACTTAATACTAAACGGTCATTATAGAATAACTACATTTAGTGAAAGGAAATTTAGCAAATGCGTTCGATTATCCATAGTTAACCAATAATAGTAAATATTCTTTATGCCTTCATCTACTCTATTGAAGATCTGCCATTGCCTATTGGAAGATCTGATTGTTATTTCCATAAGATTTACTACTCATGCACCGAATCAAGGCAAAACTACGTTGTTAGCTCTATTGTAAAGCAAGTGGTTTAGGTTAGGTACCCTTCTAAGGGATAGATATTAGTAAAACCTTAATAATATTCACTCAACAACAGTGACAGCGTCTTTACTGATATGCCCACAGATGGGCCCTCTTAATAGAATTTCCTAGTCTTCTATTGCTTCACTTAACAGCAATTTCTTTGATCATTAATTATTCCGCGTAGAGCTAGATGTTTTTTCCTGTATAGAAGGTCAAAAAAGCCATACGTCGTATCTCTGTAATAAATATTTATGATCAAAAATAGTTCTGTATATAAATGTGTCCTAGGCGTAATCCTGCCTACTCCACATAGATCGAGCGTCGAAATCATAAACAGGCCGTTTTCTACCAAAGGTGTTGTTCTAAAGTAAAATCTTAGAAAACATCCATAGACTTCAAGCCAACGCCCCTAGGTAAAAGATATAACTAACGATAGATCTAGAGAGCTAATGTTTGTTTAGGATGTGGAGACACTAGCATGTTAGGTTACTTTAAGCTAGCAATCCCATGACGAAAGCTACTACGGAAAACCTACGGAGAAAGAATGATTTCGTTCTTCAGCTGATTGGCAAGTATGAATGGAAAGGAAGTGACTGGCTTCATCCTATTCTAATCGATGTGTCTAAAGCTGCCTTTGCTTACTTGGTGTTCTTAGAGTTTTCAACAATGTTTGATACTTCCTTAATCATTGAAACACTTTTACGGAAGGTGTCCACCGACTGTATATAGTTGCATAAAAGGTGGTCAGGCGCAGTAGGCTTGCCGAGAGACCGATTAGACATATTGATGGGAAATTAACGACGCGACTGTTATTGCGTCTTGCAAGCGAACGCATGATACTGTGCTATCCACCACAGAACGTCTACAGCCATTACGAATCCGCCCTGTGCGGGTCGTATTCAGCTGTATTTTATGAATAGATTTTGTGTACACCCTCAAAAGAATACATTTTCCTTTATATGCGTGAATAGCACGGCTGTTGAGGTTACATTGTCCCACTGCAGGCTCGACGGTAAGCGCACGGAACTCCATTAGGAAAATCAGCGTTATTGAATACTGCTTAAGTTACATAACAACAAATCGTAATTTAAACAGATTTATAAGGGTCAATTTTTAAGAACGCCTGCAACAAAGCTTAACGCAAACTTCTTTTGATGAAGTATAATAAAAATGCAATACATAAGGATAGATACGTACGCTTCAAATAACTCTGTCCATCTGAAATTTATCACATCTCTAGCTTTCGTTGAAGCTGCCTAAGGTTGTTTCGGATCAGTTCGGGCGAGCCTTATAAACTGTACACGTTAGAATAGATAAAATATAATAAAAATAAACATGTTTAGTTGTACTGAATTACACTAAAATAATGTAAAAATCCATTAAATCAAATGAAATTCTATGAATAGACATTCGGCGATCTCTTCTAATGCGAATCCTGAACTAACACTCTAGAATACCAGTTCATTAAGTGACCGTCGGCATTGTTTCTGCGCTTGTTTTACTCGTATTACGAAAGAAGTCACAACAAAGAGATCCTGATATAACTACAATTAGATACATTTGCCATCTGCACAAAAAATCATTCGTTATTATTTTCTATTAAGTGAAATATTTTTCAAGGCATATAAAGAAATTTCTATAATAAGTAATTTGTCTGATCGCAGAATGTGTATGTGCGCCAACGCGAATTCACGTATGCCATAAATTGGTGTACACTTGCATTTTTACCCGAAGGTTACACGATAGCAGGACGACACCTTGATTAAAGTTCTACATTAACGACAATCGCGATTGTAGCCCAGAGATACTTCGTTTCAGTTGACCCGTCGAGGGCAGCTTTCTTTCAGTGAGGTCTGTATAAGCTGACAGGAGAATGCAGGCTTAGAATACGCACATCATCACAATCAGGGCCACACTAGGTGTCAAACGCAAATATCAACCCCCTACTTCGTAGTTTATATTTACTAGGAACTGCTAGATGATCCAGTCTAGAAGCAATAAACATGAGAATTTCCTCGTACATCTAGGGTCGATGCATTTCAGTTAAACGCTTGTGTATATTTCGTGAGCTTGATATGGAATTTTCCATGAAGAAGAGCTAGCGATTTTCCGGGACGAGGTAATAGGGTACTCCATAATCACCCAGTACGCTTTAGATTTAATTGAAGGTGACAAGGAGTCGTCTCGTCGAGCGAAGCGAGCGATGTTCATAGTACAGAAGAAAATGGACTCGGCCGATGAGATTTCGTAAAGCATGTTATTAGTCTCGGGAACACATTGCTAGCATACTTTGCACCATGTTTGTATCCAGATATCTTTTCAAATTATATCAAATATTCAACTACTCAGTACCTAAGTGCCCTGCCACCTTTTGTGGGAGGGCACATTGAAACACTTCAGTGATAAACGGAATCTTCGGTTTCTCAATCTCAGTTGCCTACAGGTTCCTTAAATGCGCCTAGCCGAATCTGACGTAATAAAAAACGCGCCATATTTACTCCGTAGATGCAGGTTCCACTGATTGATAATTTACCACAGTGTTTGTAATGAAGCATGCACGCCCGTTTCCCATAAGCTTGTTCTCGAAAATGAAATTTTCCGTGCCAGATCGTCTCCGTAACGCGGACAACGAAGAACATTTTATTTGAAGCATCTGAATATCGCATACGTAGCCGAACTGTTAACGCAAAAAACGTTTTATTACTATTATTATTATCATCATAAACATTTATTTACTTCCTTTATTACCTTAGAAGACATTTTACATGGACAACACTGTATTATATCACATACATACATTAGAGGCGTATAAGACTGATTACGTCTATTAAAAAATTCTTGTTGCCGTCTCGTCCTGCCCTAAATTATCTTCAAAAATAATACATTTTCAACATATTTGTAACGCTTTATCTGAGCGCAACTTACGCATGCACATATTGAAAGCACTGCGCTACTAGACTTTAGGCCATCAGAGGAATATCAGGACAAAAACGCCACGTGCAAAGCGCTCCAGCAAGCATAGCCCTTCATACTATTAGACTGTCACCGAAGGATGGATTGTGTTTAACTGTAGTACAAGCCGCTCCAATGTAACAGATTGGAAGAAAACGGTGACCTGTTCGAAGGTCGGCCACAGGAAGACAAGTGTGAATACATTAGTACATTGCTACTTGAACTTCGTCTATTTTACTCCGCTGTGTAACTAGAATGCTAGCCTATTTAGCGGGTCGTTATGAGGCATATTTATTGAGGAAGAACTAGCTATCTGAGGAGCATATACAGCAAAAGATCGAACGGCTTGCATAGACAGCTATTGTGACAAAGTATTTTCCTACTTTCCTGCCTTGGCAACGGTGCTCGCCTTCTGTGCTCAGCTTTCGTTTAGAAGCAGATGTTCATCACACGTCGATAAAGGCAAAAATTCTAGATAGTAATAAACAAGTGTCAATGAAATATTTGAAGCTGGTTGAAATAAGTGTTTATGGATACCCACTGCCATATTGTCGATTCACGAGCGACCTGTAAGGTGACAACAATATTGTTAGTGAGGGCTGACCCTATGCCACTGTTTCAACATCTTTTGCTCATTCGTAAAGCACAAACGCGCCTAGTTAAATGACAGATGCATTCCTCGCAGCTTCTGCATAGCTATGAGCGTTGCTGTTTCTCTATGTACATTTGTAATAGAAATGATTTTCGTTATAAGGAATTATTTCAATTTCTCAGTTCGCGCAATGGGCAACGGATTGAAGAGGAAGTGAAGATTCGATTGACAGTTGAAAGCTACAGAATGCGAAAGTGACTCGTCTTCGTTGTTAGAAGGTATGAGCTGAGCTTTGTCTAACGCGAAGGTCCACACGTCATCGTTAGAAGCGGTCAGCTATATTTTGTATTCTACCTATTACCTTGTCCACATCTGTCGTACCACATAACTTGCATTTGCTCTACCAATACCGCCAAACAAATAAATCGAAACCGGACCGAGCATCTGTTGGCATATACAGCCATCTTTTGTGGAATTGTTGAGAGGTGAAAGCGCGGGCCTTAAGACAACTGGGAGCATTGTTCGACGACTAAACTAATCCAGGGTGTGGTTGCCGCTTGAACCCTATTTGTGGCAGATATTGCATTCACACCTTTTTCAATAGCCGGCAAAGCAAAAGTCCGAACAAAGCTGAATTGAACCGAAGTCAGATCTGCTTGTAAACGCTAAACGAAATAACAGCGATGTCTAGAAAATATTCAGTGAATGCCCTTAAATTGCCAGTGTCAACAGTGGGATCATACGGGGAATGAAGTACTTAGTCAACTATGGAACCTCGGGGCGTGCGTGTGAGTGTGTACGGGTTCTCGTTAACCCAGATTCTCTGTCCAGTCAGTAAACAGGAGATGCTTTAATCATGATTTGCCCACGGTTTGTGTATCTTTGAACGTTGCTGTATGTCTTCTCGCGGATAAGGTCTTGTGTGTATGTGATTCCTAATCCTCTGCTGACCGATTGGACTGCATTGTGGCCTGGAGGGTTATTTGGCCAGCACATTGGTGTGTGTTTCAAAGCCCACGGATTGCGGGTCTATTGTTAATCTTTAGCAGCCATCTGCTAACGTTTGAGGATTTAAGGCATGGCCTCGGCTAGAGAGAAAGAGAGTCAACCGGGAACGGGGCAAAGCACAAAGCTCTCTCTCGTTGTGGCTCCGTAATTAGTACGACACTGGAACAGAGATGCCACTCCCCATAAGCGCAGACAGCTAAAGTCGATGGCGTCGGCATCCGATCATACAATTGAAAGACTTCGAAAAAATTTGCTTTCAATTTTATATTAGTTTGGGTTCTATGCACATAGTTGTGCTGACGTTCTTAAGGAGGATCGTCACCTATAGGAACAACTCGAATTATTCGTGATTCATTTTTTCTCGGACATAGACGAATAAAGTGTGCTTTCGATGGCTTGCGAAATTTTGCGCGCTCGTCCTGTCCTGGTTCCTGTCCTGGTTTGGTATAAGGCTACCTTAGCAATATCGGTAACGCCCGTTCCTTTCCACATATAAGCATTTTCTTGCTCCACCATTAGCAAGACGGAACGGTTCCAGTTGAATCCTATCCCAGATATTTTGCTCATTGTTCAGAGACTAAGACAAACCGACTTAATTTCCTCTAAGTTAAAGTTAGAAGAGTTTAAATGTTGAATATCTCCGTGAAACGCCAAATACGTTTTGGAGTCGACCGGACTTTATGCCGCAGAGAAAAACATGCGTGAAAGATAATCAGTAAATATTCTTCACATAAACCGTCATATTTTACTATCTAATCTCATTTGAGATGGCTTGAGCAATATTTTCAAATAACACTCATGTCTATAGCTCATTTAACTTAATTAATTGTCAACAATTCAAAATGCTCTGAACGTTATAGGTCGGTCGAAATAATGTATATTAAACAAAATTGGGAAAAGCAGTGTGAGCGTAGTGTTCTAAGCGATTTGAAAGACTACCTTAAGTTCAGCGAAAATAACCGCGACGGTCGTACGAATATGTCCCGTTTTCTAAATATTCTTTTTGATCAAGCTTAGACACCAATACCTATGTTAAATGTCTCATGTTGATAATATGAGGCAGCCATTTTTTAAAATTTTCATCAGGTTAATGCAGTCCTTTAATAGCTTGAACGTGCGTTCCCGATATCAATCAAACGAATTCACTAAAACACATGGATGGGATATTAGTATAAACGGATTCATGGATGGATACAATATCTAATTGATGTTTCGTTGGTTATCTGTCCACGTTCATGAGATCGGTAAGTTAGTCAGGTTACGAGACTGGATATGCGCACAAAAGAATGCTATTCAAGGATGCACTTACCCCCCTTCTCTCCCCCCCAGGGCCGTGCATATTAACTGACAATATTACCATGGAAAGGCCATATAAGCCGAAAAGCATTAGCATGTTAGCATATATAAAGATCTTTTCTTTTCTCCTTTTTGCTTTGGTCTGCATTAGCACAGTGAAGAGGAAAACCAAGAATATAAATCAGCGCCAGCTTATGATGCCACTTGTTGAGGTTATTGGTACCATGCATAAGCTTACGACTGCAATTTGCGTCTTGCTAATTTCAATTGTGCCCAGCTTCGATTTCGCGAGCAGAATGATTCAATTTGTGTATTTGTTTACGGCTAACTAGTCAGGAGTGAAGCAGAAATGAAGCTGTCATGTGTTGCAGTACGGCTTCGACGCAGAGAGTCGTACTTGCAGCGTCCGTCATTCGACTCTGCAGGGGGTATCCGAATAGGCATGAGAGGAGAATGGCGGGCGACGAATGGAGCAAAAAGACTTGCTTGCTTTTGCAGAGTGCCTTCTTTTTCCTATCTTGACCGTCTCGTCGGTCCACGTTGCCGCCCGGTTCACGGCCGCTGCGCTCATCTTTCTGCATCTTTATACAGCTTCATCCTTATGAGTTGCATTACGAATATACACCAAGGGACGTGGTCATATCCCGGCCCGGCCATAAAGTGCCCTCTGCATAGGACTTTCTTCTCCATTGCCAGCTTCCTACAACTCTGCAGCTCTCTTCCCTCTTGAATTGTGGCGGCACTGCTGTATACTCACGATCCTGCTAGGCGAAGCGGATAGGCGCATAACGGCGGCGGCGGCGGCGGCCGCACTGCCCGTCCTGCAGCGGTGCCATTTTTGGTCCTTGTGTATGTGTATGTGTGCATGTATGCGAGCGTGCATGTGGATGTGTGTGTGGGTTTGCGCCTCGGCAAAGTAATTCGACCCGAGCGGAGCACAAGCGGACGTCGTTGACGCACGCCTGTGTGTGCATGCGCCCAGCCAATTGCTACCGCCCATCACTACGAGCAAAGGCTGTGGCGTTTGAAAGAGTCTGCGCATACGGAATAAAGTGTCGATTGTAGGAACAATACCAATGAACAAACGTTAGAGGGGCATACCGGCTCTGTATGTACTAGGATAAAGGCAACAATTTCCATTCAATGCGTAAATCTTGGTAGCATTCAGTAAGCACAAAGAAACACAAGCGGCTCAGGATATTTTTTTACCGCGTCACTAGATGTTCGATACTCACAATCATAGTTGTTATGAAAATTCGCGCGTATTTGTGTATAGACTGAGCTTGACAGCCAAAATACCACAAAAGACGCCAAGAGAAAAAACGAAAGCGGCAGTATTCTCAATGATGGAACGCGAAAGTAAATGTATCAACGTCAGAAGGCCTTTGGGGTTTGAAACACTGTTGACCACTGCAAGACCTCGTTGGCATGTTTTGTAGGACTACAAAAGGATACCGAACTCGAGCCTGAAAGGGGAATGGCTGCCGTCGGAATTGACAAGCATTATAGGCCGCGAGGGAACAGCCAGACTCAGAAGTATCGGATGACAAAAAACGAAGGGCTCGTTTCTATCTCGAGAGCCCTTCTCCCTCGTGAGACGTCACATAAAAGATCGGTTGCGATGAGCTAGAAGAAGCAAATCCCTGGTTAGCCAAATAGCAAAGACGACCGGGACGTACTTGCTGTTAAGTTTCTTATTTTGCCTTGTTCGGCTCTAATTCGATTCAACTGACCTTTATTTGGCTATGATAATTTTACTGAAAATCCAACAGAGTTCCTTTGGTTTGACGTTATCTGCAAGAAAGAGTTTAAAGTTGATCATATCACTTTAAGGCCGAATGAAGAGGTTGCACAAAGCAAAGATCGTAGGTCGACGAAACTTTGTCTAATATAATGTCTAAGGCTTCTAGCTTGCTCCATATCATAACCGTACAAGAAGTAATCACTTTCTATCAGCAAACATTTTGAGTGACTTAAAGTTCTCCTGTAACACGTGAAAATATCCAAAGTTGTACAAAATATTTGAGTTTAGGGAAAGCTAAATAGAGTTATACAGTAATGGTCGCAGACCTGAAAAGCGTTATGTTGAATTTAAAAAAATTATGTTAAAAATAGACTTAGCTAAGAATCACGGTTCAGATAAGATACTTATACGTATAGATTTTAGATTGATTTCGGTTATTTATCACTCAGTGTTCCCAAAAAGACCCTACGGGATCAAACTATGTGGTAGTGGTTAAATATAGCTGGCCTGTTTCGTACAACGGTATGAGGACATGCGTACGCCTCTCTTTACTGTGTTCCTCTTAGGGTTTATCGATTTTCGAGCATCGTAAAGCCCAAGATGTCGAATGCTGTACGCATAAGAAATACCGTACCATTTTTGACGAACATTGGATCATAAATAAAACCTCGTTGACATTCGACTCGCTTTTAAGTTTTGTTTTTCAAGTGGAGGCAATTTAATTTAAACGTTCTCGGTAAAGTAGTTAAGCTGATAGAAATATGAATAGTAATGATTGCGATAAAGCGTAATCCGATGACTCGCCCATATAAAAAGCTCCTCAGATTAAAAGTTATATAAGGCGACAAGCGGAAGTCATGTCTTGAGTCGCATAATTCAATTGCTAGCTTTGCACTCAGGTTTTCATCTTGGTAATAACGAGAACTGGGAAGCTATTTATGTCGCTACCATAGTTGCGAGGCCACACAGCCATGCCGCTTCCTGCAACGACGGATCAGGGTCGAAAATTAATCTGCACTCAGAGATACATCTAGCAGTGGGCCTGTTGGCCAGCTGTATGCACTTTAGACGTCATCTGTCGCATCATCTATGACAATTCCGAATCAAACTTCCTTGCCCATAATTGCAAACCACACATATTATTAGCGTTCATTATAGTGAAAGCTGCTATTTCCCTTCGATGTTAACCAGAAGGTGACTGGGTTCACGTTGATGCATATGCTATCCTCATTTGCACTAATAGTCCCCTTCTTAGTGAGATAAACTAATAATAAAGTATATAACAACATTAATAATTATGATCTGAGAGTTCAAAAATTGCGCCCTTGCAGCTGCAACGCCACCGCCGGTATTCTGCTCTTTCATCCGCAACTACCCCTTCGGCTATTCGCCAGCATCTGGTACACATAGAGTACGCCGGATCGGTCGTACACTCGATTGCGAAGGCCAGATCGACGCCCGTGGCGAGCAGCGACGCCGCTAGCCGCTTGATGTGTGCTGCTCTGTATGCCGATGATCAACGAACGTTCGCGATACGGCCTTGTAGTGCGCAGGCTCACTCTACTGTTCGATGGTGTTGGCCTTTGCTCCCATAAATTGAGAAAGGTAGTTGTAGGACAGCGAGGCGGGCAAATACCTCCAAGGCGAATAACTGCTGCTGCTGCTGCTGCTGCTGCCGCCGTCGCCGCTGCCATACAGTCCTTTCTAACGAACCGCGACCGAAGGCACGGGCAATATCGCCTTAGCACACCCCTTCCACGACCGGGGCCCCTCTGGCCAGTTCCGTATCCCTTTAACCAGTATCCATATAGCCGCCGCAACTAGCCTTTATGGTGATGCTGCTCAACAGACGGGGCTGGGCTGACTACACGCCTAATGGTACGATGGGGCTAATATCGATATATACAACCAGCTAGAAATGCACCACGAACGGCACAAAAACAGGGTCGGCGCCTCGGTGCGCTGCTGCTAACCAGCTGGTCTCCTGCTATACCTATGCTGCCTCATAAATCGCTACTGCCATCTGTATGTACATATAAACGTGATGATCGGGCCTGAACACTTCCCAGCATTGTAAAAATGGAAGATTTGGTACACTAATACTAGCGTGCATGTGCAAACATTGTATGATCTATATTACACTTGAATGAGCGCCAAATGATAAAAGTCGTGTAAGACAGAAGCAAGGCGTCCTTAGTGTTACTACTGGAAGCATTCGAAATAGACCTGCTGAGCCTGAGTATATTAATCATTTCTAAACCCGTTAAAAATTGCACTAATTTAGATTGTCGATTAGGCATGTCTTGCTAAATAGTAAGTCTTGTCTATAAAATAGTTCCGACGAGATCGATAAGCGATAAGGTTGTCAAATGCAATCTGGGATTTTGTCATGCGTTTGCCGTTGACCCGAGTAACTTACAATTGGCTGAATACGCTTGAAGTAAAGTTTTAAAACGGTATAATACTAGCAAATAAGATTGAGCCAACATGAATTAAAGGAATCTGGCGGTAAGCTCTAAAACAGATTTGGTGTTATCGTTCGTTTTTTTGAAATTCTTCACAACAAGAAAATACTAATAATAGTAGTAATGCAAGCAAATAAGAAGGAACACGAGATTTTAGGGCCAAAGTTAAACCGCCCGAATCTACCATGAGCTGTGTCCTTGCTCGTCACTCACTGCATTCGGTTTATGAATAGTGTAAAAGCAAAGTACTTGAGAACATGGCGACAGATGTCCTGAAGTGGGCCACTCAAAAAGCTGGAACTTGCTTGTTTCCACTTAGCAACGGGTTGTTGATCGTAGTATAACGAGATAGCTTAGGGAAGATTCTTTGCTGTCTAATGACTCCTCTTCTAGCCATTATATGAAAGGAACTGTCTGCATAATTCACACTCACCATATTCAGGAAAACTTGCTAATATTTATTCAATTTAAACCTGCTAAAGAGGTTCCCATATATATTACACACATAATGTGACACCGTATCGGTCACGTTGCATACACTAAAGTAAATCGTACCAGAATCTGGGTTCCGCTCGGGTTTCTATTGATGAAGGCCTTTTGTAAGTGTCAACGTGTATTAACTAAAGACATTTAATTACTTTATCGCTGCACGGTTTTTTGATTTCAAGAGCGCATTATTCGGATAAATTATGGAAAAAAAAAACAGCGAGATTCATCGGAAAATGTGCGCTAGGTCATTCAAGTTTTACACGCTAATTGGGAGCTGGACAGAATTAAAGTTGAACTAGTAGTCCTTCTGAAACAGCCATAGACCTTATATTGACTTATATCTAGCAACTTCCGTAACATTACTATGCCACAACAGCCTACTTCCACCACATATTCCCGCTCCGCTCTAAAGGGCTTTTCATTTTCCTGGGCAATTATTTCTAGCGTATTCAAACTCAATGCAAGCACCAAGACCACTGACCAAAATCAATAACGCGTTCGTTTTAGGCTGTCAGGCTGCCTTTTTTTCTTTACGGTTACTCGCCATGTTTCCGTCATTGTCACCTGAATGGAACGAGACATCGTATGACGCTGTGATATCGACCTGTAATTTGAGTGCGGAGCCTCTTCTGTAATTTCAGAAGGACTCTAATGATGAAAAGCAACTGCAGTACTGTCGACAACTGAGAACCTTGAGCATATTCAGACAATATAATCCTTCATACTATAAAGAGTTGGCTATCACATCATGTTGGACGACAAACCCCAGCTTGGTAGATGCTAACTAACTTTGGTTCTGCTACGAAATTTTGGTAGTTAAACGCTATTGGCAAACCGAACGGGGTAACGTCGTTTCGAAAACGTTAAAACGTCAGCGTTAAATGCGGATAACGCAGTAATGGACTTGTTTCATCTATCTTCAACATTCACTGAATTCAAACGTATTTCATTTGCAATCGATATTGCACATAGGTATCTTCGATGTGAATGACCGAAAGGAAGACTTCAGTCTACCGACAGACGAGTGACTGAGGGCTTCATTTTCACGTTCGTTGTTAGAAAATACGTTCGAATACAATTACGACATCATAGTGTACAATCGTTGCGACACTTGCCTCGATCGCGCATCCTTATAGCAAAAGTTTAGAGAACACTAAAAGACCAAGGACTCGGCATCTGGATGAATAGTCTTTGATATTCATAGTCTCTAAGAGATACCATGCTTAGCTTAAGATAATTCTAGCTCATAGTTTGAATAGAAGATGGACAATTTTGACTAGACGAGACCACCTAATGAAGATGTATTATGACGAAACATTTGAACCGTTCGCAAAATCCGTGAAGAAAAAACAGGTGACTACGAGCGTTCAGCTTGAAGAACGAAACACAATGACTGCTTTCTATAAAGCTATGCCCAACGAGTGTCGCAACAGATTATTACTAGTGATATTCAACGTTTGCTATTAGCCAGCGTGCTTTTTTTCTCTAGATATCAGGTATGCATCATTCGCTTCACGAGCAGCTAAGGGAAAACGCCTCGAGGGTTACTAGATAGCTGAATATGACCGGGCAAAACCATAATATCTTTTTAACATACAATGAAACTTCTCGAACTGTTCAGCTAGAAAGACTCACATGTCCTGGAAACACCCGGGGAAATATTAATGGATTTTAACGTTAAGGGAAGGAACGGCTTTACGTGGCCGCCTACCAACGCCAAATGCGTTTGAGATGATTGTGGCCGCGCGTAAATACTATGCTAATAAGATGACCTATCATAATCGCTAGAGTGCCTGGCTTCGCTTTGAAATAACCCATAGCAAACCTCCAGCTGGATTTCTGAGGATAATTTACAGTCATCTGGCATTTAGTTTCAACTGATAGGTGACAGAAACAGGTAAATGCTAGCCAGATTTAATTGAAGGCGGTAATCATAATATTGTGTGGCCTTGATACTTAGCGCTGTCATTATACATAGAGTTTTCGACTGAAATGAATAGGTTTCAGTTCACCAATTAATAACGATACGATTGTCATCATTCTCGGGTATAGGAATAGTAGTAAAGATTTTTTGTAAAAAAAAACACATATTTAGGCGCGCGCCTGTCTTTGCAATGACTATTATGAAACATAGGTTATGACAACACCAAACGAAAAAATGCCACGGAAGAAGACTCTTATGAGATTCCTCACAGTTGCACTATATTGTTTCTCCGTATTTGCAGGAGACCGCTAGCGAGGCCATTCGTACGATCCCACTAAACGACGCCATTTCAAATTATGTTATTACATACGGTTTCGGTGGCGGTCGGTAGTCTGCCACTATGGCGCAAGCAGGGAAAGAAGGGGGCAAAGCGAATGATGGATGGCTACGGGGCAGCTAGTGGTTTGACTTGACTCTGTGCAGTAGAGTCTTACCGCTGGCTGCTCTACAGAATTTACGCGGAAAGAAGACTGCTGCTGTTAGTGGTCAGAATATTGTGGAGGTGAGGTGGACAAGTAACTTTGGTGGTCTCACTGGATTCCATTCATAGCTAGCAAAGAAGAAGGGGACAGCTGAAACAACTGCTCGAGGAGCATCTAGTTAATTCACTTTCGCCTGTTCGTTCCTCGAGAATGGCCCTTACCATCAACTGCTACTGTCCCAAACGGGCCCTGCGGATGGAATGTGGATAAAGTCCAATTTTTCTGCTATTACAACTGGCAGATATGAAGAATTGCCAGGATTATCCTGAGCTGAGTCGATCCTGACAGAACCCAGACACGCATAAGCTTACTGAGTGCTGTTCTACCTCGAAGTCGTTCAGTGGTCGCGTGCAATTCTGTGGCTAAACTTTGGTCAACTATACGTGAGCTCCAGGCGAGGTAAACGTCTCAGAGAAGTACGGGAATGCTCAAACGGCAGTGACCGTTGGAACCCAACTTTGATATGCTTGACATTCATAATTTGCCCTTTTCCCGTGCAGCATGCCCCCGTCGTGCACTATGCGGGAGAGACCAAGTGAAAATAAAAGCTTTAAGAAAAGCCTGTCTTCCTACAGGGTTGTTGTAATTTGAAATTCTTCTCAAAAGCAAACCCTCGGCGGAGCTTAGCATTTAAACATTAAGCTGACGAAATGTCAAGAGCATAACGCTGAGGTTCATGTATTGTACTAAATGCAATAGAAATTCATACAGCCTATTATTTTTTTTTGTATAGAAAAAGTCATCAGTGTTTTACGTACTCAGTTTTAAATCTAACATGGGTTGCGTGAAACAGGGAAGCCTTACGCTAAATTTTGTGATGTTATGATTGATTTATAATATGCTTAATTATGTGATTGAAGCAAAGGCGGTACGATGAAATATAGGAATAAGACAGCTTTCAGTAACGGTCTACCCTTGTTCACTAAAATAGGATAACAGTAACGATACAGCATTTGCTACGAAAAACTACACATAAAGATCCAAATGAGACGACGAAGGTAAGTGAAACCAACGTTAAATTGACAAAAGCTTAATTTTTTTGTGATGTTCCTTGGTTTTCCATAGCCTTCCTGCACTGCTTAGATCTTAAACTGAGTGATTGGCGAACAAAGGACGCATCCATGATGAGCTCATTTTTGAAATTTTTATCTTCGTTTCAGAAAATTCCACAAGCATCTGAACAGACGCACTGTACAGTAAAATCAGATCATGCAAAATTTTCCAGGTCGCGGAAAATCTAGTCGGTCGAGTGTCTAGGTCTCTAATCTTTTCCTGTCCAGGTTTCTTGCTTATTTCTTGATTTAGTTGGATGAATTAAACCTGCGCTGAAACGTTTAACCATGTCTCAGAGAGAGATCAAGTCCTACCCAGTTTCCTTAGTGTGTCCATAAGAAGGACTCTCCGCGAACGCAATTTACAATAAAAACAGGCGTCATGATAGACATTGTTGAATACAAATGTTGTCGTCCGCGTAGCCGGTTCAATTATTGCTGAGTAAAACTAACAAAATCCATGAAAATACTTACAGCGCTCTTGGTAACAATATATTAACCGACAATTCAGCCCTAACTACGATACCAAAATAGTCCATAACTACCCTAAAAGCAACATTTACGATGTTCTGAAAATTGTAGAAACAAAGCAGTCAGTTGAAGTGGCGTAGTTACACCCAATAGTAATTACTACACGCTTAAACGATATCTTGTTACAACTGCAAAGTATATTTAACATGTGCTATGAAGCTTGTATCATTTATCAGTGTTCGGTGTGACGCAAGACAAGATGTCCTATTAGAAATGAGTCTTGAATAGGTAAAATTGAGGCTACCCAAACTCATATTTTCAGTATTTTTTTAAATTTTATCGTGTGAGTTGTTGGTATTAGTTAGAGAATTAATTATTCGAGTACAAGTATTAAGTACCTAACCTTTTTACTCTATTTAACTTCCATCTGATGATGACGACGTCCCGACATAAAAACGAATAAGATATACAACATATGGTTTATTACTCACCACAAACAAGTCGACATCGATTTACCGGTGTATTTTACCATGCATTCAACATATAGAAATGTTTCTATATGTTAAATGCATGGTAAAATGTTTCTATATATATAAGACGATCATATTTGTAATCGGCTTTTGACGAATTGATTTTTCAAGGTACCTATTTTCCTCATAAGACGCATTTTAAAAGTTGCTGTAGATTGTCAATGTAGTGATCCGCCTTACTCTCGCCTAATGTTCCATTGGCAAAATAATGGGGTAGCGAAATTGTGTTATGTATGCTTCAATCAACTTGGTCCTATTATTTCATAGGCTAGTAGAAGCATTCTAGAGAAATTGGATGTCTCAACATGTTTCGTTGCTTTATATAAAACAGTTTTAGGCACTTCAGATGTGACGTTTCAAATTTCGTGTTTTAACGAATTTGTTACATACAACTTACATGACATAGATCGAAGAGTTAACGATTTGAGCCTTACAAGCCCGAAGTAGAGGGCTTTAACTTATGTCACAGGACCGAACTTGTCGTTCTTCTTTAAAATTTACCTCAAAATTTTCCGTTAGTTAAATGCTACTTTAGCGATCGTTGCCGTTTTAAGAAGCGAGGCCCCTGCGATTCAGAGAGGTAATCACATAAGGTTCCTATATAAAATAATGTTCTGTAATACCGAGGTATCCGCCAACCCCCGAACGAATTTTACAAAGGATATGCGTTGTTAATTTCTATGAAGACGTGATATACCCATACGAGTGTAAGCTAAATTATTTTTAGCACACGCGTATTCGTTTCAGAATTGTTAAAAATAGAACTGACCTACCGTTTTCTCTAATTTTCTGCTAAAAATTGATACATGTGATGACCATATGAATAATATGAGTCTCGTCTATGTACTTGTGTTGAAGCATCCGGAAAAAAGCACATGGTTAATTTTTGTTAAATATAAACTTTATAGTACACAAACGAAATATTGGTTAAATGATGAAACTACACCGAATGACAATTAATGTTTTTTTAAGAAGAAATCTAACAAAGCATAACGATTTTATAATAATGGCGGTGCATGGGGAATAATTGTCTCATCTGTATAGTTTTTGTTATAGCGTGGTATATGTACGTTCAGATTACACTTCTCGCTGTATCTGTATAAGCCCTCCTGAATCTGTCGTTTTCTTTCTATTCTGGAAGGAAGTGTTGTTCGTTAGGGCACCCTTCGCTAGCCGTCTATGTTAGCCCATCGTGCCTCTGTTTTGAGCGAACTACATGCTGTGCGAGTCTGCCCTAACAATACTAGTTGGCTGGGCAGAGGGGCCGCTTACAAAGCGGGCCCCATGGGGACTCAAGTAAACCAACAATGGCTCCAATCCCACGATACCCGAAGACCACGCTGCTGAGTTAGCAGCCAAAGCAGAATGAGAAAACGAGGCCGCCAACGGTAAAGGCGGTCCTGCCGCTCACGTTGTTTATTCCATTTTCCCTGCGGGAGAACGCCCGCCATCTCAGGATTACATAGATTTTCTGTTCGGATCTTCCCTCTTACCAGCATTAGCAATACTAGCAAAGCATGCTTAAGCGAGTATATAGCCTGTATGGTGTGTCGAACTAACTCTGTGTGCCCGATTGGCATGTCTAATGTGCGAGGCAATCCCTATCAATGAATAGGTATATGTGCGTGTGCTTAGAAAGGTGGTGTAGGCATGCCTTATAAGGTGGATTTTTCTGTTCCCCTTGTGTTCGAGCTACATACACTAGAAGCCTCTATTTATGGATGTACTTTGCTTCGTGATGGACCTACAAAATAATGACGCAATATATTTAACGTAAATGTACTTACGATGCAGTAAACGGTATATGCGACCGCATCGGCAAGATTTTAAACAAAACAACAACTTTATGGTTGAGGCTTTTGGCTAATGTTTCCATTTCTGTACCTGCTACCAGCGTCGGGCTTCTGAGTGGCAGCTTTTCTGGTACACGTTGATTGATGGCAGGCTGCATGAACTCTCACGTTTTACTACGCAATTTTTGTCAATACATTCCCTGATCAAAAGAAGCCAACGAACTGACAAGCTTGAAGCAGAGTATTCTTCCACTTTAGCTTTTTAGATATATATATATATATATATATATATATATATATATATACGATTTGTATTTTCACTGCGTAAAGGTCTTGTTGATTTCTTTGATCGCACACAGGGTGATTGTTGAGAACGTGTTAGTAACGCTAAAACACGAACCCTAAACAGACATTAGTGTCGTCTTTGCTAAACTCATCCCGCATACAGCTTTTTATCTAATTGTGATTTACGCGTGCTATAGTAATTACTTTGAATAATAGTTAATCAGTCACGCTAATGATTCCGTTTCTGTAAAGAACAGAGCTAAAATTAATGATGGTAATTCAGTTTTGTCTTATTTACTCACAAAGAGTGAAGCGGTTATTCCGGATATAGTCACTTAATTATCATTATTACTTTGTGTCTTGATAAGAATGCAACGGTAACGCTAGTACAGCAGTGAGCCTACCAAATCTTTGGCAGTCGTCGCTGGCATTTACCGCTGTTTGTAATACCAGCTCCATTTACCCCAAAAGTACCCCTAACGCTAAGCTACCCCCTCTAGAGAAGAAGATATCGGCGCCAGTCGCCTACTAGCGATAATATGTCGACTTTTAGCATATTAATTTAAGCGTATAACCTTTAAAACTTTGAAATTGGCGTTCTATATACCAGCGTGGCTTTTTTATGGGACGTCTTCATTAACGTGGGGCACAACATGACGGGTGTCGAAAAATTGATAGTGCGCTAAAGATAAGTGATAAAAAAATACCAGGATTTCTCTTCTGCTGTTGTTTTCAGAAACAAACGTTAGATAAACACTTTCCTATGGGAATCCAGAATTGTTTATTTCAACCCAATCAATATCGTTAAAAGGAAAAGTCCTTACCATCCTCCGTGGCGATGCATCGGTATTTCAGTTGTATTTACTACGAGATTGCTCTTAACTCATTGAAGGTTTTAGGCTGATAACAAACATGCTGTTGGCCGTAATGCAACAACTTGCTTTAATATTAAGTTATGCCCCTCGTAAGCAGACACAGTATGGGCGTCGAAGGAAAAAGGGAAGAGGCTGATGCGTGCGCAGTCTTATATCGTGATAATTGGCCTTTCACAAGTGATGCGAAATACTTTAAGGCGGTTAGCATACCCTAAAATATTGATAATTTAATAATAAACATAATATAATAAATGGAAAAAAAAAATAAAAAAACACTGAAATCGAACGCGAACATTCGATTCAAAGTAATTTTTACGAGACCAATATGGAGTTTTTGCATATTATTAATAAATAAATAATATTAACGCATATTAATTATTCTTATTTTAATAATGTATAATAATGCAATAATTGTATAATAATTAACTATTATACCAGTATAAGAAACAGTCAGTTGTAGAAGTGTACTCTGATATTCTACCGGATGCAGTAGAACCTCTGAGATCGACTATTTCTCACCATGCTGTTTGAAACCTAATATTTTCTCAGCTTTCTCCAGATAAAGACATACTGTATTACTATAATTTTCACAAATGTTCCTTTATTGCAAATCAGAGACGATTTGTCGCCTTTTTGGTTTGTCAGTTTGTTAGACTGCTTGTTATCGCCGTAACTTGTAAGGTACACCTAAGCTGCTCAATTATGCTTACTCATATGAGGTGTCTCGTGCTCGTTCAGCCATGCCGATTCGACATGTACTAGGGAACTTTGTAGGTGACATCGAATCTCTGCTTCGTTCGTTGCTTCACCCTAAAGGTGAACACTGACATCCGTTGCTAAATTGATCAGCACAAAGCTTGCCCTCAACTTACCCACTATGGGACAATTACTTCAGTGGCATAACATGTCCTCAATAAAGCTAGTACTATCCGCCCACGTCGCTTTGATTCATCCAGTATGCATCAATATAACTAAGAACAAAAGAATAAAATCAATTATTGCTTTGATCTCACTTTTTTTCGAACACAGTATGACAATACCCTGACACTATGACATATACTATACTATTCATACAATATATTGTGATGGCCGCAACTTATAGTGGTGATTGACGTGGCTACATTTTCTAAATAAACAATACTGCGATGGAAGACTGAAATATGAACGTGGTAAGAAAATTATTCTACAATTTGAGCTAAGCATCCTTACCGTAGGCTCTCATTAGTTGATAAAAAAAAATTATATATATATATATAGATTTATTTTTCATACATTCAGTTCATACATATATATTTCTTTTTTATGTCTCTTTAATCTTCTTTTATGTCAAAGCCTCTTTCTATTCACAGTATTTCAGTTGTTTTCGCCGCTACATTGAAAGCAGAATAGCGTCAGACCTCTTAATTGTTTTAGCGGCAAACGCAGGATCGTAATTAAACACGGTGCAGTAGTATCAAAACGTCAGATCAACACAAAGAGTTCGCGACTGAAAAAAATAGACAGCCTCGATGCACTTTATGGACCTGGCCATCCTTCCTCAGTATTTCGATAATTGCACCTCAAGCTAAAAAGTTTCACGTATTATCTGAATCAATATATGGATAAAGCTGTCGTGGCCCTCAGAGCTTGCTAAACCCCACACTAATGCAGTAAGCTGTGTAATAATTAAACAACATAATCTTGTTGCATGGACATAATCCTCGATATACGTGTCTCCCTTTATCGAGTACACTGCTAAAGGCCAAATCTTCTCCACGACCAACGACGAAAACTGTAGCAGTACCGGTCGACCCTCCCGAAGATCACTCAAAGATATAAATATCTAACCCATCTGCACAGACAAGTCAAACTTTTTCTATTCTGCTTCTATATATAGTGGTCGGTTTCGTTTTGAGTTCGGAAGCACTGTCATTACGGCCTCAAGTTCGAAAAATACGTACGCTTGCGAAACTGCTGCAAATGACACCGGGCTGTCACTCCGCTTTTCATTACGGTAGAACATAACGTACATATGCAGAGATATGATTAGAAAGGATCTAGTGTAGATATTTGCTTGATGTGCTTATAAAAGCTAAACGAACACATGCTGATTTTTCCCAATATGCACCTTTGAAATTTCATAACAATAGGAGACGTGCTTTCAGGGCCATTGCTTTTCATAGCTAGCTCATTCACTCGCATGTCTTCCTGTCGATCGTCTACGCATTAAAAAGTTGTTCGGTGGCAAAGTGGGGTTCTCTTTCTAGTTAAACTTAGGCTCAGCGACCTTGGCGAAACACAGGTGAATTTTGTGACGGATAACTTTTTTGCCCTGGATTAGAGCCACCGGGGGGAAATCGATGGATCGGGAAAAAGACCAAAAGTGTCCAACTTCAATGCATGAAAAAAAAGCCAGCTGATCTGTTCTCACCCTATGGGCTGTCACTGGTCGTCGTTGCTTTAGTCGAACGAACAATTGAAAGATGCTATACGTACTGATGTTGTGTACTGTTATTGTTCAGCGAACCTGCAAACAAACCGGTTATTTTCAATGGCATTTTTAGGTACCACAGACAATGCACTAGAAAGAAAAAAAAAATTTATTTCGTTAGGAAAGAGGTTATTCGTGTGTGGCACCTCCACCTAATATGACGCTCAAATTTAATGGCCTACCGATATATAAACATGAAGATTGAACACAGATGGCGAACACGATTTGCTAACAGAACAATTATAGTATAGACGGTGATCATACTTTAAATTGAAAATTATTAGTTAGTGCTGACAAAAGATATTGCTGTACTTTAAAGGCCTGTCTTATAGGGAGTTCTTCGTATGACAGAGACTAAGGTTTCCAATAACGAAACAGCTGTTAAGCCAAATTTGATGATAAAATGTTCAAAATATAATTTTTACTGTTTGTCGTATTATCCTCAATATGGTTCCGGAAGTTTTCGATTAATTTATATGGTAAATCTTTGCAACAAGGATTTTTTTGTTTGGCGCGCTGAGGCCGAACTGGCACGAGCAGCAGGCGGAAAACTGAACTTACCTATCTATGAAGCTGAACTTATTATGGTGTAATCTATATTCATCTGTCCGGTTAAGCATGAACAATGAAAAAAAAAAAAATTTATCATTTACCAGTTGCTCCGAAGGATATGCATGAGAATTTGTGCCCGTGGCGTTCAGCAGGCAGGGATCAATCGCAATCCCTATATGTATGTAACTGCAGAAACACATGGTTGGTAACTCTAAGCAGAAGAATATATGTTCCATGCATTAAAATTCAAGTAAGCGTCACATTTCCTTCTATCTCTTTTGTATTTTGAATTATTTTATTAGTTTTTTTGCAATCAAATGGTCGGTGCTTTGTCAGCGTCGAGAACTAACGTGCTTTGAATACCAAATTTGCCCTTAATGTACAAATGGAATAAGGCATTGTAAGACTCATTTCGTATGTGTTGGTAGATCGTTCCTTTTATAGACGAGATCTGCCGAATCTATAAAACCGCCTTTCTTCCGACGGATCTAAGTGAAACAAGAGATATATAGATGTTAGGGATCTATGCAAGTAGCCACTGATCGAAATTGACGAGGATGGTATTTCGTTTAATTCAATGTTCAAAATAGTAATTTTTAGCAATTTTTTTTTTATTTTAAGCAAAGCTAACATTTCGCAGCCAACTAAAATCTCTCGCATAGATATTTCAACTATAGCTTGTCGCATCGTAGAGGTTAAAAATACGTTACCGGATCTTCGATTAAATGCTCAGAGATAATTCAAACTTCGGTGCTCTTGGTTGCGTCTTTGGCAAACCTGACAAAACTTCCTAGGGTAAGTGCACAATGTTAAAACTATTTTGTCAGTGTGAACCAGACTCCTCCGTGAAAAACGTGTGGTGAAGCTGCCAAATTATATGAAAACGACATAAGTAAAAGTAAAATGAATTTTGATTTACCGTTGGACAACTCACAAGTAGAACAAATAGTACTAAAATAGAAAAATATTTAATTAACTGCTTTGTAATAAGGGGAAGCGAAACAAACGTAAACAATAATATAACAGGTCACGCTTTCCAGGCTGTACGTAATCACGGACGTAATCATGTTCGGAGAAATCATCTTAAGGTTTTTCCTGCCACACTGTCTACTCAGCTGCAAGTAACGAGAATCTCAAAGAAAAAACAACGATATCCAATTACGATACAACAACACGCGTCACGCTCCATTCCCATCTTCACTAGCGCCACGGTCTGCATATGATCGTGATAGAGACATGGTACACTAAGGCAAAGCGTCTTTCGTCCTGCGGAAGGGAGCCCTTCAGAGCGGGAAGGCTGATTGTCTGCAGGTCGACACAGTCTGACGGTTTCTTCTGAGGGCATAGATTACTTTCGTCAACCATTCACACACAAGTCCCCTAATATGAGATTTTTCAGGAAAGTAGCTAACATGTTGTCGATGTTTCTCGTAGTAACTGACCATCAGAACGCAGAGTGCGCTTTAAATAGCATTGAGGCATCTGCTATGGAAAGTGATAAAATAATGATAGACAATGACGTAGAAAAATTAGACGAGCTAGCATTATAACTTTTCTACATAACAGTCATCATTTCTCTTGCAATTGATGGAGCGACCATCATACTACTGCTCACTGCCACTTACAATGCTAGCCTCAAAATTCTATATAGCATGACTATTACTACTTGCTAACAGACACATCGGCGTCCTCGAGTAGAAAAAAAAGACGCCGAGGATGTTAGAAAGGAAGGCAAGCTTCTTGATAGGCTCGGCTTACGGAGATCCGACATAGAGACACCGTTCCATCTTCTTTTCTCGTCGTCTCTTGAGGCCTGGTCCGCTACGACGAACGAGACAGCATCGCAATGAAGCCGAAGTCAGATCCTGAGCCGGCCAGGTTGGTGAGACGACAGCCAAAGAACGCAGTAGATTGTAGCAGCAGTATCAGCAACATCAGCAGGACGTGAGCAACGGCACGCCCGTGGTGTGTTGTCGAAAACGAAGACCAGGTGAATCGAACAGTAGCGGAAACAGCGGACATACAAAGAAAATATATAAAAACCTCTCCTGAGGCTTCACGCTCGCGGCCATTTCAACCCTTTTCCGACTGGCATTTGCAGGCAAAAGCTAGAAAAAAACGAAGTAGGCGAAGACGAGGAAAGCGACGAACGGGTAAACGAAAAAGGAGAACAAGAAGAGGCACGAAAACGGGAAAGGAGAGCTCCTTTGCTTACGTTGCCTGAGTCTGCTGCAGGCGTCCTTCATAGTTGATGCAGCCTTTCGCGGGAGTACTGCTTTCGCAGTCCTTCAATGGGACCGCGCTAGTTTCGAAGAGCAACGTTACAGTTCTGGTGCTCGCGTCTGGCTTCGCATCCTGCGTAGTAAAGAAAATATCTTGTCTTTTCCTCTCTGCTCGGAGAAGATTGTGCTGCTGTTTTGGCCTACTGCAACTACTGGCAACTGGCGGCAACTATTTCGCAACCAACAGAACGCTGCATACCTCTGCATAGACTAGGTCGGGTTGATTCGTTGGGCCTTCGCCCTTGGCCTGCTGCTCCGTTTCCTCCTCGGCATTTGGTGTTATTTGGGCCGGCACTGCCCTCCGACTCAGCCAAGTAGCCCTACCCGTCAGGGGGCCGTTCACACGTCAACCTCGTTCGGATATTCGTGTAGCAGGGTTCTATGGATATGGGTGGCTAAAGCAGCAGTGGTAGTTGTAGCGCTGAAGACGACGGAGGCCTGTCGAGGCGGCAGACTGTAGGCGGTGAGCGGAAAGATCCCTAGTGGGACCCCTTGTGGGTGAGTGGTTGGAGATCGGTAAACGTGCATGCCGAATCTAACGTCTGGAGTCGGCCCCGCAAGGAGTTCAATCGCGAGCGTACACAGTTCCTATGCTGCCTTAAGCGATACCATACATTCGCCAACACATCGCTATCATCAGCCGGTAGCTAGCTATTTGTTGGTTTATAAAGGGCAAGAATACCCGTACTTCTCTGGAAGTCTAGATATCTCTAAAAAGGAAGGAAGAGCAGGAATAAATGTAGGGGTATAATTTTTTACATTTAGCGCGTCCAGACCACGAGTTCTGGGTGAGACGGTAAAGGCGCTTTGACATATGAAAAATGTGTGATACTATTTAGTGTACTGACGTAAACGATTAATAAATTCAGCCAACTGCTCTAAACCAGATAAGCTAGTACGAAAGGTACCGTTTACCGTTTTCACCGAATGCAGCTTTGAATTAGAAAGGTATATCTATTATCCAACAACGAACGTAAACATAACTCATGTCGTTGCTTGGGAGTTCGCATTCTTTATCTCTGTCTCCGATAAAGCGTGCTGCAGGGGTGCGAGAGTTGAAGTGCTACTTCGAAGCCTTCAATGTGTCACTCTCACACCGTGTCGTCCGCCTATTGCCATGTCGTCGGCAGCCTTTATTGGTCGGAAGTGGCAAGACCATACCATCATTTGTTCTTGCGACGCTCCCTCTTATAGGGGGAACTAGCCTTATGTAGAAGGAGTTTTCCCTGAAAGATCCTGCACGGATAGTCCCCCATGAGGGCACTTCATGGGCTGTTCACGAGAATGAGAGAAAAAGGGAAAGTCTGTAGTCGTAAGGCAGGGGCAAGACAAAGACGCTCCAATGAAAAGTATTGGACGGACGTTGGGTAGTAGACGAGACCCTGTAGCAATTGTGGGCAGTCTGGTATGGAATGTATATAATACATACACGTTCCCGCATGGAAGTAACGAAGTAGTTAGGAGGAAGTACCTCTCTCTGACATATTGAGCTTCCATTGGGTCTGTTGGTAATATAAAGTGATGGCTCCCTCTTAAAAGACTCAGTCAATTCAGGCGACAGCAGGAAATCATACAAATATCAAAATAGTATTCTTAGTAACCGTATATTATCAATAGTGTTGGAGAATATATTCCTATTGAAAATTCATTCGATAAAGCGTCCACGATATTGGGAAACCGATGTCAAATCGTAAATAACCCTTTGAAGGTCAGTTGTGGTGTATAGTCATATACATGAATGTAACCTGGCATCTTTATTTTTTTCTCTTTATGTTGGCGACTTGGACGGTATAAGTGATACATTCTCTCGGTGTTACGATAGTGGACTATGTCAGATCTTACTCTGAATAAACTCCTACCCTATTTGATTTCTGCTCTGCACCCCAACCACGATTTCGTTTTCTAATCAAATTGATAAAGTGACTGTGCCCCTACGAAAACACAACAATATAAAATATACACAGATGCCAGTAGCTCCTTAACCTAAATGTCTGTCCTTGTAAAATCCAGGAAAATGTTCAAAATTTTTATTTGATGTTGGTGAAAAATGGTACTGCCATATACATATAGGTAATGGATTCTTTTGTAATTATCTGCGCTACGTTGTATAAATTTTAATACATAAATCTTGAACGAAAAGTGTATTTCATAACTACTCTGTTCGAACATGGATGCCACACAATAATTGTTCAATATTTACATAATCATTCCACAGTAACTGCACTGTTGGCCGGCACCCGTTTTGGTCCTCAAAGGTAGATACGCTGATCGCCAAGTCGTACCAATCTGAAGCATATCTGATGCGTCTATATGGCGCGGATGGATGGCGAAATGCGCACTGAGTAGCGTTGCAGCGCCTGTAAAGTTCTGTCAACTAGATAACTTGCCATTGACCCACTAGCGACTGCTTCGAAAGCTACCTTGGGGCAGTGGGCTTTTCGACTTAGCTTTTTTCGCTCAAACCCAAAAGTCGACGTTTCTCTTGAAGACCATCCGTGGCGACTGCAAGACTCGTTGGCTTCTTATTCCACTCATTGCACCTGGAAAGTGGCAAAGTTGAAAAATGATTGCAGACAAACACAGGGTAGTAACCAAAAAGTCTTTTTACCACTTCTATACGTATATCGTGGAAAGAGACTCATTGTGGATTTTCTAGAAGCCGATTGTACCGCTGCAAAAGAACCGTACACGGAAGACCTTTCTTATACTTGTTTTTGTACAAAAATTCCTCATACTGTTCATAACAGTTTTATAATAATTGATCTACTTCCGGTAATTAATAACTAGATGCGCTACCGCAAACTTTTCTTGTATAGCTTAAATTGCATGTATGAAGAAATGCTATACCAAAGTCGAAGCAATGCAAACGAACATCTTCAAACACTGCTGAAAAACATCCGATGCCTTGGATAACTACTGAAAGCGATAAGCTAAACATTGAGCTTCTTATCGTTACTTGCCTAGTTCGTTATAGCCATCACCACTCCTCATGGGGTATACGGTCTTCTTTGTCGTTTTCTGTTTTCCGGCGTCTATCCACGTTTCAGGCAAATCGCAAGAGGCGGTGCCATTACAACATTTCAACTGAGTTAGTAGGCCAGGCAAAAGCTATATGCAACAAAAGCAGGACCTGAAGCCCAGTGGGGCTACGTCGAAGCGGCAGATTAAGCAAATGTTTGGCTAGCGCGCAGTTCCTGTTCAGAGGGACCCCGACGGGGACTGGGTCAACTCGGTCTAACGCTGCCTGCTGCATACAAACACTGCTGATATTGTTGGTGAGGGAGCCACTGTCGTCATTATTGTTGCTGTTATCTCCAAGACAAAGAATATGGCAGTATTCCTGAACTTGTTTCGTTTTTGCCGTTAGCCCGGTTTGGGACGAACAAGAAAGAGAACGTGAGATCAAGCAACCA
Organism: Varroa destructor; assembly: GCF_002443255.2. NCBI lineage: Eukaryota > Metazoa > Arthropoda > Arachnida > Mesostigmata > Varroidae > Varroa > Varroa destructor. The sequence goes on along the minus strand of NW_019211454.1, from coordinate 66,170,679 downwards.
GCCCCTCATACAAGCGCTAAGGCAACTATTCACAAGATAAACAGGAAGGTTCCAGCTAGTATCTAGCTTTTCAGGTTTTCATACGTAGTTGCCAAGCAACAGAACGGAACAAGATAGAGGAAAAACGTCCGCGAGCTTTCGTCAAAGTGATTCAACACTACGACAGCACACAGCCGACTCCGGTGTGCATTTGTTTGAATTGACAGAATCGAGAAAAGGTCAGAGAACGAAACAAAAGGACCGCAGTACAAACCTAACTGTGGAAAGCAGCGTTTGGCAGAAAAATGATACAAACAACCAAAGAAAGCGGCCCTTTGCTGCCCATTTGCAGCGCGATCGAACTCCACCTCCAGGTAGCCCTAGCCGTGACGCTGCTAAATCGTATCCACTAGCATCCCATATATATTTCAACATTCAGGTTACATTCATCCCGCGGCAATTTTGCTGTAACGTTTACATTATGGGCTGGTTATAAGTGTTATGAAACCGCAGTGAACTCGATCATCAATAATAACACATTCGAGTAGAATGAAACATGATCAACTGAAGGCTTACACAGGTTTTTATTTATCTATTGAATTGACGTAATGACAGGAGAACTGAGGTAGTTTACTGCGAAAGCAAATTCGTCTAACGTGGGAAACTACAGTTCTCCATTGTGTCGAATTTGCCCCGGGCGCGGTTTAAATCAATGGAAGAATCAGACAAGGAGTTCGCCAAGCAATCGCTCCTTGTGTAAACCTCACTTTCCAAGCGCCAACAATCGACCCTTAACAGCTTTTCGTTCTGATTGTATTCCCTCGGGGCTTTTGAAACTGTTCGTTCTTATGGCGCTGCAAGCAAAATTAATGCTGCATTCCATAGTCCTTGTCCTGCGTTTTTTCTTTCTCGCATCTCCACCCGTGCATCCTAAACCGATACGATGCTATTCACGGCCAGCTAAGACCAAGCAAAAGATATTAAACATCAAATTCGTAAGTAAAATTATTATGATGACAAATCGAGTAGCTCCACATATGTCTACCCGAGGACTAAAATTTTACTAGACTGGAGTTTTTTTTTTTGTTTCAGGCTAAGCGGCTTCACTTACAAATGAAATCCATCTTGGACTAGTATATGCTTTGCATGTACTTTTTTTACACACATCATAGAGCGAGCTCAACAGGTCACGCGCCTTGTGGCAACAACGTATTCTATACATGCGGTATATATTCACGCTTCTTTGTTTAAGCAACGTGACCACGAACCTGCGTGACCTAATTATATATAGCCTTATAATTTGCTGCACTCTAATGAATGTTATGTCGTCGCAATTATTGAGTTGGCAAAGGCAGCATCGGCCTCTGTGTAGCTTGGCCTATTGAACCGAGATTACACGAAGTCGGCTACACCTTGTAGCTTTTCCAGTTATTTCGACGAAAGACGACGTGTCTTGTTCGCACTCTCGTTAAATAGCGATTCATTGTGATAAGTCAAGCTGATGATGTTAGAGGTTCTATCGAGAATGCCGCTGCCAACGCTTTGCACGTATCTGAGGTTTTTTTTAGAAGATGCACCAGTAACGAATAGTCTCACTAAAGAGTAACTGAATTCGAGATTCCAATTCTACTTTGTATGCTCGTTTTTAGCAATTGCCGAAGTAGCTACGAAGAAACATACGAACACAACCGTCGTAAGCTTTAATGGTGTTGGCATTGTACGACAACGATAATCAGAACGAGACATTTCTTACCGCACCCTTTGGCGTACCCTGTGCCATGTTGTGTCATGCACGATTCTAAAAGCCTACCGCGGCATGGAAGTTTAGTGGAGGTTGAGAAAGAATAACTTTGAAAGCTTTCTTTGAATTCGCAAAGTCCTTACAAGCTCACAAATGTGTAATCTGTCATAGAAGACAGTTAGTAAGCGCTTTTCTTTCTACAAAAAAAAAAAAGTTGTTATTCGTGCGGAAATTGCGTCATTACGCAAGTTAGCATAAACAGTAATGAAAAGAGCTGGTCGCTATCACGAGATGATAGTTAGATATTTAAGCTAGCAGACGACAATTTATAAGCTGTTTCATATTTATATATGTAATCTATACATGCGTATTTACACATTCTCGTCTGTCGATTCTGATTTTCCGAGTCACATTTATCTCTTAGACTTATTGCGGTATCTTTGTACATGATCATAGGTAAAAGCGATCAACATAGTAAGATATCATTTGTATAATGCAAGGATAATTCTCCTCGAGAACCGTCTACATGCAACATTTGGCTAGTGACTTTAAGAAACAGTGGACTTGTGTAGGCTTCCAAAAAATAGGTGTTTTATTGTAAAAAAAGTTTTGTCACGTGCAAACGCATGCAAAATCTAGGAAAAAACTTTTACGATGATTGAGTTCCTACGTGTAAACAAAAAGGGTCGTTGGTTTAAGAACATGGCTCAAATAGCTATACATTTAACGCAATATTTGGTAAAGAAAGTTTATGGTACTTGTACAGCTCATGGGGTCCACGCAAGTTTTCATGGTGCGCTTTATGGCCAAAAGGCAGAAGCCTTTCGTCGACAGCCATTATCACTAGTCGCCATAAGTTGCGCGGGCAAATTTGAAAACATAATCTGAATACGGTCTACAACATTTCACTTATAGTATAATTACACGTAATAAGTGGATAATTTCTTTGACACGGAATGAGACACTACGTATGACTCGTACGAAATCACATGTGCTGTAAGCATTGTTTTAGTTTATTTTCTTTTGTGCAAAACGATATCAGTAACAAGCTATCCGAGAACAAGCATCAATTGTGATCTATACATCCTAGTCAGCTCACATATCGTAGGTGTTGGTGATGAATATCATGGGGTTCATATCTTTACTGTGTCATATCTGTCTTTAATATGTAAGCCTTCTAGGATGTTATTTCCAGTGCAATTTCATTGTGTTTGTTACGTTCTTTTAATAATCACTCCACATGTCGTTGGTGTTCTTGACAAGCATAATTTTATACGATAAGAACGTAAAACCCGACCGCACTTTTCCCCGTCCCACAACGATCATTGTTGTCCTAGTATGTTGTGCGAAGGATAGCTCTCGTCAGAATTATTTCTCCATTGCCTCTCGGTTCCTCCCATCCTTCTTTTCAGCTTAGTAAGTACGATAGCATTTCTATATTCCAAAACTTGCAAAGAAATGCCGATGGCGTTGGCTTAATTCGGTACATACAGCAGAAATCTCAATGTAGTGGGAAATATCTCACAATAGGACTGGGTCTCTAACGCAGTTCGTACCGAATTGATTATTGGTGCATCTGCTTTACTCGTGCGTGTGTTCAGCCGAATTTAAATATCAATTCCGTTGTAGTTTCTAGAACAAGACAAGAACCACGTGCGCTCCTTCTAAAATTGAGTGACTTTGCTTAGTTTGTGACCAAATATTAGCTTCATCTCTTACTCTATACAGAAGTTGATGAACGCATTTATCCATTTATTTTAGTTAAATTCTATTTTGCAATTTAACCTACTTTCGAGTAGGAGCATACCGTTTACGTTGTTTGCTCGTTTGTGGTAGAAAAATGGCGCCGATCCGAAGTTCCAGCTGCCGACATGCAAGCAGACAGGCAGTGAATTGGGCTGAGCTGATCAGACCTAAGTCGTGCCTGTATTTTGTAATGGAAAAGTGGAAATGTTAGTACTACTGCCAAACTTCCATTGCCAGTTGGGCGAGTCTGGCGGCGAGAAGTTCTAGTATCTTCAACATTTATTGCCTTAAGGGGAGCCTTATTCAACTCAGAAAGTTCGCATGAATTATCTCTCTCCCCCTCAGCAAAAATAAAGTGTTCCATTATAAGCCCAGGCCGCAAACACCAGAGATTATTAACTGTCTTTGGTACAAAGATGCCCGAAAGATTTGACTACGAATTTACTAATCACCTTCAGCAAGTGTATGAGACATCTGTTGTTTGTTATTACTGCAGACGGTTTGAGACATAGCGTCGAAGGAGTTATTGCTATATTAATATAAGCCTCAGTGCAAAGCATACATCTGCGTCCGTAGTAACTGTCCGAGAATGGACAGAAAAAGATTTTTGTGGTCGTAGAATTGTTTCTGTTACCATGTTTTTCCTTTCCAAGAAATTCCAGGGTGTGTGTAGTTGCCATTTTGCTGGTACCAGCATTAGTTGATGATGCCTCTAGCCCTATTCGTTCATTCGGTTGCCTGAGCGAGGCGTTGCTCGAACGGATGCGAGTGATCCAATATGTGGCTAGATGCTGTTGTTACTGCTGCGTGTCTGCGGGACCTGTGTGTTCGTCTGCATGAGTCTATAGGGGTTGCACCGGGGCTTATTGGCGATATGTTACCACGCTAAGCACGTTCTATAGACAAGCTAAGCAAGATATATGGCACGGAGACGCCGAGTCAAGCGGTGGCAGGTAGCAATGCACACGGCGCCAGGTCGCTGATGTTGTGGCTGAACGGTGGGCGTCCATGCTGAAGTGAGCTTCCGGCAGACAGACGGGACGCAGTGAGCCAATTGCACTAGAGGATCCCTGCAGTTGTGGTACTGCTCGTCGTTGGTAACGCACATAAAAGAACCTTGTTTTAGGTTGACAGGCTGCTTTATCCAACGTCTTGCCGCGCCTACGAAAAACGTCCCTGTCTGTAAAGTGACTGCGGTACTGGCGTACGTAGTAAATCTCTTCGTAGTTCGTAGCCTTTCGTCTATATTCTGTGTGGCCGCCATTGATCTAAATTAAACCACAGCACCACGAATATTTTTCATTTAGAGCTGCAAATGGATACTAGGCTAGGCGTGCATGACAAGCAGTTCAATCATATTTTCTTCTTTGTATAAACCCCAAAAACAACCATCATCCTGAACTAGTGGGAAAGAATCACCGAATTCAAGATTGGAGGTATCGTAGAGGAGCTCAGTGCGAGCTGTAACAAAGTATCCTGATAAAGCCAAAATAAAACGCAGGATGCTTATGAGCTGCGTTTCTTATGAGAACGCCTAATAGTCCCATCATCCCTAATAATTCGATGGTAAGCGAATAAAGACCAGACAAGTCAGTAAAAATGTGGTGGGTGAGATAAAGCTGATCATAGTAGCAGTGTGGCAAGTGTATCTTTTACTGAAATACTAGAAATTGTCGTTTCAAAAAGACAGTTTTAACAGCTGCTCGTTCAAACATATTAAATTGGCTCGAAAAAAATGGGTTGATAAGCCAAGCCTGATTTTTAGGTCGTTCCTGTAAAATTATTTGAACGTACGAAACAAGTAGGTGTTTTGTCATTACTTCTACGAAGAAGTATAATTAACGAAGATAAAATGAAAGCGAAAAGCTCAATCAGTCAACAGACCCGTTAGGCCTTTACAAACTAATGGCATGCCTTCCTTACCTTGTACTGAGCTTCAAATGCAAAAATTAAAGGCATTTCTGCTTATGAAACGCTGTACAAAGCAAACGACTGTGGATAACTTCGTAGACGTCACGAATTAGTCGGAAGATTCATAGAAGAGGTAGATGAATCGCCTAAAACAGTCAGTTACAGACTCAGTTTTCTGTTAACTTATATCCAATAGTCCAGATATATGGCGATTCGAAACTATATATTTGTATATAGAATCTGTGTATATCATAGATTTAAAACAAATATCTACCTAAATTACTAATAGATCGTAGTCTAGTTCGAGCTGAAATTACTTTGTACACGTATTCGCTACATTCGAGAGTACGCGGCATTTCCTGCTACATTTTACTTAAACAAGTTCATCCAAGTTGTGCAATTTGAATGAAATAACTTCTGTGATAAATTATAACTACGAAAGTAGATTAGCCCGACGCACGTGCACGGTCCATCATGATTACGACAACGACATGAACGCTTCGTCAAGGATATAAGTTATATATGATATATTGTAAAGGGTATAAGTATATATGATAAGTTGAAATTGAAGTTTATTTCGTTGTTAACTACTCTACGACCGTTACCTTTTCACATATATCCTCGTACCATCTTGTAGTACTTAGTGAAAATAGCAGATGGCTTTCAATTTTCTTATATTTGCTTCTAGACAGTCGCCACTTAGAAAAATGTTTTTTGACATTTTTCTCTAAGCTGGTGGTCAAGCTCATGTTTCCGTCGCTGCGCATAGGCTCGGTGCACTCGAGCAGCAACGAGAACAGCCGGAGTTGGCACAGCTTTTCTCGCTCCACAATAAAACAGCTGCTTCGAGCACCGGGAACGAAAACCACCCGTTGCACGAGTCTTTCCCTTTCTCCCTCTCTCTTGTTCTCTGGATGCCGACTCCCCTAGCAATTTCTCGTCTGCATCAGGACGATTCTACGTTCTGTTTCACCATGCGTGCAATTCGAAGAGACGCTGCATCAGCAGATATTCACAACGGCAACTACCACCTAACTCAACCAGTGACCGACCCCTGCGCTACGTACGCAATGATCGTGTTCAGCGTGCGCTGTGTGGCAGGTGATTTCGCCTCTTGATTCTGCCAGTGCAAAGATCGCCAGATATTCCGAAAGTATTTTTCTATTATTTGTTCATTAATATCTTGGCCGTTTCATCGCGGCACTTATTATCATCGAAACGAGAATCTTTAGAAGCCTGTCGTGACGATTGTCTAATGAGCTTACAAAAGTAGGTACGTACTGCTTTCCGAGAGACACAAGCGTAACCCTTAGCGGAAATGTCACCTGCAAATAGAATAACGTTACTTTATATATTTTCATAGTTACTAATACGCTGAAACATAACGTTCACAGCGGTGTTAAATCAAAGACGGTCGAAACGAAGACGATCGTTTTAGCACCGCAGAAAACTTCTTTAGTTAAGGTGCTGAAAATGCTCGACGTAGATGGGTAAGCATTGTACCAGCTCTAAATGTATGCACGGTTAGAACCGGGCTTGTAGGCCTAGTGCAAGATTCAAAGATGATTATCAGCGTCTCGTTCTTGTACCCTGCTATTTTTCTGCTTCTGCGCCATTTTCATCTCTCCGAACGTTAAATTTGGTATTGAATGCCTAGACCTCTAGCACCAATTCGATTCCAGCCTGCATGCATCCGTTGGTGTCAGCATTCCTGTTTACCAAGTCTGCCCCATCGTAAATTTCTCACGATTTCCGATGTAGATATAACGCTCCGCTTCCATGCTAGGCTTCGACTATATCTTAACTATACAAGAGTTCTCTACAACTTAGTTATATCGTATGAATTTTAAATATTAAAATGATAGTGAAAAATGCGTTACCGTGTTTCAACATAGACGGCTTCATAAAAGCTTTCAGCCGTATGCCGAAACACATATACAAATAACATGTACGATGCAGAAGTATTTCGCTATTGAAAATTTCTTCGTCGGCCTCTCGAATTCTCCTTTCTATTAAAAATTTTTCTTCTGCTGTCACGCCTGGCGGATCATAATACATTATGTTGTTATTAGGTTCATTAATATCTGGCGTTCATCATCCATGCATTGGGCATGAACTATACATCTTGCTTTCATCTCATGCAATCAGCTGATTGGCCTTATATGAGGTGGCTTTAATTCTGGAAGAGATATTAAATTCAAGGAATTTAATATGCATATACATATGATATAGCCTTTCCTACAAAAATTATACGATATTCATGCCTATGCAACATCTTTACTTGGTGCTAACCTGTTTTTTTAAGTGAAGTATCTCTGACTCACTACAGCCGTCGGCGCTAAGTTTTAACTATAACAGACTTTAGTATTAGTCGAATCTGCGCTGTACTTCTCCGGAAGCAGCCTAATTCTGCGGTTCTGGTCGACGGATGTACAAAACAATCAGCTAGTTAAAAAACATCACCTGACAGAGCGGTGTTTTCAAGAATTTCAAGCCTTGTTCTTGTTTTGAGTTCCCATCAGTCTTATTTGTAATAGGGCATTAACACAACAGATTTGGCTAGTTTGTATGAGACAGCTGACGTAGCCTCGTAAGTTCTCTATAGGAAAGCGACGTAGAACACGCTTATTCTGGTCTGATATTGTGATCTATAAAATGAAAATCCTCTTAGAAAAGGTGCTCGGTAACAAGTTACTCAAAAATATTGAATACAATGTAATTTACCAAATAATTATCACACATCGAAAAATTAGATTAAAGTTAATTAATGAACTGCGCATAGAAGGCGCTTCGTCTATATGTATACAAGCTATTTAATCAAAAAATTGCCAGGTATAATTTTTCTCTAAGTCTGCGATTTTTTGCGTGCGATTTAGAATATTTTTGGCCTTTCTTTTCTTATCTGTTTTCGTTTGCTAAGTTAGCCATTCTCATACGTTAATTTCTTTCAACAACCGTTATATACATTTAGCAAGAAGCAAAACATTGCAATTTATGATGATAAATCTCTGATGCGTGGATAGTAAGTAACACAGTGCCTGTCTGTTGCCGTCGTCGTTAATATGGTTGTTTTTCCCATAAAATCTGACCGACAAAAATTATCTGCCTCGTATATTCGGAATAGAATAGTTTCACTATCTAGCCGTTGCCCACGGCCTTCAGGTTCCTTCTTATGAAACTTCGATGGCTGGCTTGCTCCTGAATATCAACGCTGTGCAAATCAACAGTCTGCGAAAATGCTGTTATTAAACTTCGTATAGTTTGCCTGATGGACAAGATCAGCCGGTCGTGATTTTCGAATCGGTCTGATTCGGTTATGGAATATTCAATGGGAAAACTTGGCCAGCTAAGAACGGAAATGAATTAGCATTGTAAAGAATAAGACCCTACTGGGTCAGAGGTCTTGCTAGTCTGAACTATAACAATAACGCTCATTTTCGAGGACGTATAAGACTTGACGTCCCTGCTAAACGGCAATAGAAATAAAAAGAACAATATCCCGAAATATTTGTATAGCAATGTAACTGTACCGGCTGTGCAGTCCATTTCACGTTACTGGTACGTCCATGAATTACTATGTTCTGCTCGTGGCTCCTTCGAATTAGCGTCAAAAATTATTGACGGATGGTGCTTCTGCAAACACACGATTGCCTGACAGATTCGTGTTCGGTCAGTCTTAAAAGGAAAAACACCTCGTCTGGTAATCAGTTAATTGAGCCAAAGATAGAGACGAATATGCGTTTGCCTAAGGTTCTCTGTGTTTCTCATTCTCGTCCGTGCGCTGTTGATCCAGGCAGATTCCGTCAGAAGCCGTAGACTGGCTGGAAATCGGAAGAGGCTCCGTCGCCTCCCTACATTCGTCCAACTCGAGTCCGATGCGAGTCTCGTTAGCTTTTGCTGTACCGCATCCGTTAATTAACCCAGCAAGCTACTGCTACCGTTATGCTTCTATTGACCGTTAGATGTAACCGCAGTTAATACAATTAGTCTTTTCTGGGCGCTGACTTGCTTGTCATGGCTCTGAGATTGTGCAGTACGTTACATCAAAGTAAGCCAAGCTGGCCCCCAACGGTACACTAGTACTCGTAGTTTTAGCAGTTTCGCGGCTCGCCTTTGAGCAGATCTCGGACGATAAATTAATCTTATTGTAACTAGATATGTTTATGAGAAGTCAATGAAGAGACAAGGTTCATGATTTTTGTATATGATTTAAAATAATATGTTAAATATCAGCATATTTACATATCCTAATAATAATATTATTCATTTTTTTACAGTCTTCGGTAATCAGAGAAATCAGAGATTATCATAGTTCGTGAAGATCAATCATAGGTTATAAGCAGTGGATTATTAGCGAACACGTGATTTACTTTATATCCAATATAAACATTCATTAAAGATATTATGACTCGTAAGTGTAGATCTGATTTAGTTAAAAGCATATGAGGAAGCTTTTTGTTCCTCTCGGGTTACGAGCACATCAATTCACACATTGACATTTGCTCGTCAACAGTCTTCCTTCTGCTTTAATGCTAGTACGTTTTAAAAGTCATAAAGCTATATCTAGCACGCTCGTTTAGATCGCTAAAACAGTCCCGGCTAGCATCACCATCTTATAGCATCAATAGGTTGCCTCATGCGCTGTGTGCTTACCATGTTTTCCGCTCATTTCCTGGCCTTTCTTCTTCATGACTGCTAGTCATGAAGAAGAAACGGGACGCAGTTATGCCTGTCAAGCCATGCTTTCTTGATGCTTACTGTTAGCTACATCATGAGGACGAAGGAAGTCCACTATTGCTTTTCTTGCCTTCCACCCTCTGTTATTGTTTGATACAATACCTTGTGACGATAATTATCGCCACTGTGCTTTTCTCAGGACGCGGACGGCACACTAGTGTTGTCCCATACGCCTGTAAGGACTAACTTTGCCCTAAACTTAAATTAAAATATAACTCATCTACGTGGGTTTACCTAGTGGAGCATAGAATAACATTAGGGACACTTGAGAAAAACCTGCGTCACATACCGATAGCTTAACGTTAGCTCTCTTTTGAGCTCTCTTTCCTGCGGCTTTTTTTTTGGTGAGTAACAGTTCATCCATTCAGAAGAAACAGATGGTGCATTGTGGTCGAAGTTGCTGATTAAACGCCGACCCGATTCACCTCCGGAACGAGCCAACGGCCGTGGTGGGCACGTGTCTGGCCGCCTCTATTTGGTGAGTATGGGGGTTGTCCTTTGCTCCTTTGACTGAACCAACTAAAGAGAAAGGAGGCGGCAAGAAGATGGGACATGAATAAGGGTTCAACTGAAAAGAACATTAAAGAATGTTGAGCTGAATTTCGAGAAGTGTATCTCGTTCGTTTGCAACGTAAACCCAGGAGGACCAGCAGCTGGAGGCAGCACAGTTCTGATACGGTAGCGGAAGACGCATGCAAAACAGAGACGGGTTACGGAGGCTGAATTGACTGTTACTACACATAAATCAAGAAACCGTTCTGAAGCCTAAATTCTGTTGCCGCGATAGAGCAACGTCGCGTGACTTGATTCGCGTCCATATTCGAAAAGAGTAAACCCCCTTCACTTCTGTCTTCCTTTCTATGGGACGACATTTCTTTTAAATCTTCTTCAATGATGGATCCCTTTCTGAAGCAAGAATTACCACCGTACAGAGCGCTGCCAGACCCACTGCATGCGCCGTGAACAACCTTCTAAAAGGTTTCGCTAAACTCATCTCAGCGGTTATCGATACCGTTTTTGCTAGACACATTTATAGTAGCTAGTTAACCCTGCTGAATTATTCTTTCAACTATATAAAAAGGCGCTGCTAATAGTCAAAACGACTGAATCCGCAGCTAGTTGTCCTTGATCACCTGCTCTACCTTGTGTTTGTTTTCTATTAGTGTAATCCGCTCGGAACACGCTAGTTGGGCTTTTTTTGGTATCTACAAAACATTGTTATTTATTTACTTAGGTAGTCTTCCCTTAAATCGAAAACCTTATTGACCATCGAGATGTATAAAATGAACGAAGGATACTATCCGTTAAGTGCGATTCTACTAGTTATATGGTTTTGAAATAAGCTAGTACATATCTGAGCGGAACCGTTGTGCTTGTGGTGTGTAGGGTTGCATTATCGATTGGTTATTCCAGATATTCCATTAAGCGGTGATTTTTGCAAAGGATAGTTTTTTCAGTTTTGATATACTATTGAGCTCGAACTTCGCTGTCAATCTTAAACATAGGTTCGTCAAAAACGAAAAAAAATACTTAAGGAGATTAACGGTTTTTATTTTTCTTATTAGTAGGGAAATGCCCTGAAGAGTACTCCTCCCTAAAAAAACATTCAACTTATCTTCAATTACATTGACATGATATTTTAGTAATATGATATAGTTTGCTAAAACCTTACAGTATCGATTCCTCTTTTGTAGCCAGAATATGATCAGCCGTCCGAGGTACGACTCGTAGTCTAGCTCTCGGTTAATATGTACCTGTATTATCGCTGTGAAAGGCCATACGACTGATCATGTCATTATTCCATTTAACCCTTTTGTCGACCTGTCCCTTTTCCCCTTCTGCTTCAGTATTTCTTATCATTGGATACGTTTGGCTGTCATTCGTTATTTCTTGTTTGATCCCAACGGCGTTGTGGTTCGTTACGGGCTGGCATTGTGCAACCCAGTTGAAAATCAAAGGGAGGGATGAAAGTCAAGTTAGCAATTGGAAATTCAAAAATTGGAATGATGGAACTAGCAGCCGGACGGCCAGATCAAGCGGCCAGGATCGGCTGGCGCGTGTTTATGAAGCAAACACGTCAAATCGTACATCAAATCTCTGTCACAGGTGAACGAGTGTGTAAGCGAGAAAACAAATGGAGAGAAATAGAATGGCGGCATAATGTGTGCGCGATGCGGTCTCGTATGCAACCTCACCAGTCTGCCATCGTAGCGTAGAAGTAGTCACAGGTCGGATGAAGTGTTTTAATGAGCCTGCAACGTCCGACGTCCACCAGGGTCTTTTGCACATGTGGAGTGAGCGAGGTAGGGAGGATACGACGGCCGCCTTCGTACACCATTTTCCCCATTTCCCAGTCGATGCGTTTCTGCATCGACCGACCACCTCCTTTTAGCGTCTACAGCGGAAAGGGCTGTGCACAGACAATACGTACATATCATCTTGTCCTTAGAGGCCGATTCGCTACTTTATACTCGTTTGAGATAAAACGGTCTCAGGTGGGCAATATACGTACGCATTTGGTTGAACTAGTAAACTGCTGCTCCTGTCCATTGCCTTTCTACTTTTTTTGTTTCTCAAGACCCTATAGAGCACCGCCTGCGCTGCTTCGGCTGAATTCTCTCGTTGCTTTTTCGGCTTTCCTTCTATGTTCGGATCAGCGTCACGGTTTAACCTTCGTGCCATCTTAGTTGACCGATACATACATTCATTCATGTGAGGTTATATAGATAGTCGGGCAGCGTTTCGTTTGCCGATCGACGCCTCAATATTAAGAAACGAATAAAAAGAAAAAACGAAAGATGGCGACTGCGATACTGTAGCAGACGGTTCTAGAATGCGTATATTATATGTGAACGAAACACTCGTAGTGGCTTCCATTGTCAGTAGTATTGCAATCATCAGTACCATTTTAGCTGCAGCATACTTAGATGTTCTGTGATTAATGGCTTAATTTGTTCCGCACATATATTTATTTAAATGTTCACATGTATTCGCGGTTTGTTAGAGAGATGGCCGTTTGGAGGGAAATTAAGCTATACGTTTTATGGCATAATGCAAGATCGTTATTAATGATAGACGACTACAAAAATCGGATGACCTGAGCAGCAAAAGTGCTAACGTGCGCACAAATGCACAGTACGCTAATACAAAGTTCCTAGATAGATAAGGAAATAAACACACAACTATAGTCGTCTGCGTCACGTTTGTTGTACTTATAACAAAACCATTGGTGACATATTTTGGAGCTATGGTCATCTGAAGGTTAGTATTAACTTTCTGGAGCTCTAAATCTTCAAGTCTTTTTTTAGATTAAGGAGTACATCAGACAGAAGAAGCAACGTATAGGCTTGGCCTTCAGGTAGCAATAACTGAAAAAAGAAATATCTACCTATATGAAGTGGATGTGTGTATATGCCATACTGCATGCAACACGCCCTCGTGAGTTTTATACTTCTAAAAAGTATGGTGCTATCGTGCAATTTTAGCGTGATGGGGTGATCCATCGTCCGTAAAAACTCACAACATCCTGTTCGTCACCTTTCCTTTACTTGAAGCCTTTTTGAATTTTAGTCGTTTAAATGACGAGGCTTTCGCTGCCAGAGATCTCTGCCGCCTTCAGTTGCCCCGTAGAGGTCGCCTTTGGAAATTCTGCCAGGGAGCCGGCGCTTCAAAGAGTAATGATTCTTTGTCTCCCTTATTCGCGTCCACTTCAATTAGGATCTAATGGAACGGCCCGTCCGTTTTCCACCTTTCTCTGTATAACCCGTTCCTGCGTTCCCATTGACTATGGGTACATCCCTTGAATGTATACACGCGGAAACGTGAAATTGCATGTGTGGTAAAAGTGGAAGGAGGAGCAACGAATAAAAGCTGCGCGTACCTCGAAGACCTCTATGTAAGCGTGCATGAGGAACATGTTGAAAGAATGGGGCAATGACGGAAAAATAAGAAAAAACGAGATCGACTGCTCAAGTGAAAACTAAACTAAATATAGACAGGGGGAAGGTGTGATCATGGCTATATAAGTACTTGTCGAGAACTAAAGGTAATTATCATCCATTTATCTCAAGCTATGAGAATCGCTTAGGGAAATAATGGGAACGCTGAAAAGCTAAAGGGAGGGATGGGGGTAAATGAGAACAGGCTGCGGAATCAGGTCGGAATGCCGCTTCAGCATGGCTTAAAGGACAAATTGGTACCCTGCTGTAGCATCGAAAACGATAGTGTCAATAGCTATTAGTGACAGATTACGCAAATTAAGTCGACGTTATCATAGTTAACAGTGTTTTTGTACGTAGATAATTGTGTTGGCATCACTGAAAAAGAACAAGCAGCGACAAACGTGATGCTTACGTTACTAAAAATTTTGCAAATCTGGAAGCGGTACTGTGTGGATTGGCGTACTTTTATATATATTTAGTTGTATTGACTAGCAAAGTGCGACACACTGGGACATCGCAACCGCCAAGACTGCCATGAAATCGATACGTATTTTTATATCGATGCCCACGTCATTGATTCGGACCAATTGGATCACCATCACCCGCTCACTAGACAGAAAAACCTTTGCTTTCTTATTTCGGTTCAGCAAAAAGAGTAATCGGCGCGTTTGCCTTATTTCGATATTGTATCAATTGCCTAGCTAGATAATCCTTCGTAGGACTATCTAGCCTTTTTAAGCCAGTGGTATTGACTGCGATCGAAAGCAGTGAGACTGAAGACCGAAAAAGGGATCAGAGAATATAATTAATTAAGTTAATTGACGAACAGCGTGACCATGTATGGTGCCCCCAGATGAAACTGCTGTATCACTGATAATACACGTACTTTTGACTCACATTCAGGTCGTCAGGATGCGATCAGTTGCCATGTGCCATTCAGTACCCTTTTGTACGTATGTTCAGTACGAATAGAGGGTATCATACCTTAAACGCTTCGTATGGGTAGACACGTATTAGGTAGCAAGCAATTGTACATAACGTATGCATGAGAGCGATTAATATTGCTCGTTTGTGTTCTATTTGAGCTTTGTATGAATGCTATTCCTCTTGTTGACTAGCGGGATGCGACTCAGCGAAAAATATCTAGAAAAAAACATTCATGTTATTAGTTGTATTTATCATTGCTATGTTGATTACTTTATAAAAAGGACCACTATGGCCCCCTGTTGAATTTAGGAAGCCAAGTACGGTAGTTGTCGATAGTGGTTCAGGACAGATTCTGGCACATGTTGCATGCCTACTTCCATCTTGGACATTACAATTATGAAAACTATGATATAAAATGATGAAAAAGTAATTTTGTTTCTTTCAAAGGGGGACGTCTTATTTTGGACGGTTAAATCGTTAATATTAGCGAGTGCACTGACAGGCTTTGACGCTGCTTGACTCAAGTGTTAGCTTTTTTTACCCATTAGGTAGCCAAGCGTTGAACGAGTCACGTAACAGTCGACTGGGACTCTGGCCGACGCCGCACTGTGTGTGTCTGATAGAGCATCCGATGCGTCATTCTCAGATCCTTCAACTGTTAAGACGAATTTCAGGCCGCGGCTTTCTGATTCATTTATAGTTATGTCGAATATATTATAGTTACTGCAGGTTCAACTAATATTTAGAACCATGTGTAGCTTAATTTTTTTACGGAATATCTTAGTTGACGTAATTCTTGTTTCTTATTAGAATCGAGCAAATACAATGGTCTCAACTGGGTCTTGGTCGATTACGAGTATAGTTTGAAAAAACCATTTCATAAAGAACTAATGTGCATTCTGATAAATTTTAAGAATTTCTTAAATGATGTTTCTACATGAGATCGACATAACTAATGGCGCCCACCCAAGTATAGTGTCAAATCTATGGGCCTACAGCCTCGCATTATATGCTTATCTGTTACTAAATACTTGATTATCTTTCCCCGGCATAACCACATCCTTTACAATGTAAATCATATGAATGTAGTTAGTTGAAACTTATGCACTGCACTGAAATCTAGTAAAAAACGTGGGGAGACCGCTGCAAAGAAGGGAGGGCATTACACCATCGTCCTTCAGATTCCATCACCTACTGGAGGGTATTCGGACTGAGGGGCAACAGCTTAGGGCTTTGGCTGCTATCTGGTAGCGAAAAGAAGAGAAAAAGGATTGAGACATGAGATGTTGACACAGTCAAGACCTGAACTTTTCTGAGAAGCACCAACAGCAAAAGGATTTGGCGTCGGTGAAGTTTTCTTGCCGCTCGTCACTCTTTCGTAATCTTTCCTGACTGACACTCCTCATCGAACACTAGCTGGAACTGTGGAGGCAGCGGCAGCGAACGAACGGGCCAGGGAGGGCGGTGACCTGGAACAAGATTACTACAAAAACCTTGCCAAGATATCCTAAACCCTACATACCCTTTATCGAACCCCCGATGACTACTGGCTGGTCCCTTGTCCTAGCGTCTTCACAGTAGTCGTTCTTACTATATATGCATATTCGGAGGGGAGTCATCTGATTTTTGCTTTATCTGCGCTTCATTTAAACGACTTTTACATATAATATTCAGTTTAAAAAAGACAGGAAGTCCCCCATCAAAGTAGGGTTAGGGACGCTTCGAATGAACGAGTAGATCCAAGTCGTTCTCCCAGACCATGAACCTAGTGAAATAACTTAAGGACCTAAAAGACCTATCGGAATACAACATATCCGGCACCGGATACAGCAAGGCATTGACCGCTTCTGAATATTTCTCATCGTTTCGAATATTTATAACAAAACCTGTTAGAATACGGCATAATTTCTTTAAGGAAATCATAAAGGGCAGGGCTAAGACGGGCTTATATTTGGCTAGGTCTACAGTTCGAAACAAACTGCCCCTGTTTACGAGAAAAGGCAAATTAACAGCTGAAGCAAATTCTGTGCGAGCTATTTTGACTATGAATAAATTTTTTTAAAGGGTAGACCCTGTCGTGAAGCTATTCTTTTTTTGAAGACTTTACTCTGTTTTGCTAAAACCGATCTGGTCTTATCGGTTTGATTATTTATTAGTGACGCCACTCTTGTGATCGTTCTGTCGCTTGGGAGGGTACGACGTTATATTTTGCCTAGCTTCCGTGCTTCTGTATGGTTCAATTTCGATGCTTAAAACGGCACTCTGGAAGTTTATTACGGAAGGCAATGCCCTCATGATTACATAATGGAAAGAAAGACCTGGGTGATATTGACGCGGATGTGGCTAGGATATAGTCCTAGTATCACGATCTTTGAACTCTCGGCCTCTCACCTATAGCATATCAACATGAATGAAAGTATGCTATAAGGCCCAGATACCAATGTACTTGCACTCACCACAACTGTCACCACCATATGGCCGTATCTCATTGGTTCGCTTCGTTTTTCTCTCTGATACGGACAATAACAAGAACGGCATTGCTCTCTATAGCTCCTGATCCGCATTTCTCTCTTAGGTTAACGATGGCACGGACACTTTTATCCTTCAAGAAAACCACGAACAAGTCAAGCAGCTCCTGCTGCAGCTCGAAAACGGAATCCAACAGGAGAAAACAAGGGATTGATCTTGATGTCGTTCGCAAAAGTCTAGTAACATCGGCAGCCTGTTATCATACCTTGACCATGTTTGACGTAATGATAGTGTAAGGATTTTCGACCTGCCTATTTAATGCAAGAACCGGCCCAGCCAGCATAGAACTAAATAAATCGTTAGTGAAACCTGGTAGGGGCAACTTAATTGCATCTAACTATGACTTCGCCGCTTGAGTTCGTATGAAAGAAAGTCGAAGTTACCGCTATCGAGCACAATGTCCTCTAATAGCTTTCGCACTTTTTTGATATAAAATTGCACTGAAGGGCAAATGTACCAGACTAATTTTTCCTCAACTCTTCAGCCACTTTTTATGAACGTTCGTATGAGAACCATTACATATTGCACCTATATCTGCTAGCTAATAGACAACAAAACATTATTACATTTTATTGGTATCTATGGTTGTTGATAGGTTGTTGTTTGCATCTGTTATACTTCACCTATACATATTCCTTCGGTATTTTTCCTATACACCTAATTTAACTGTTCTATTGATTGTGATCAAAGCTCTGATAATTAATAAATTTCGCATTTAATAAATTAAAAATTAATAAATAATAAGCGGAACTACCGAAAAACTGATCATACCAGCTTGGGTGAATCTACACACATTACATTTTCTGTAATTTCTATAAATTATAACACATCAGAATATTTATATACTTATGTATTCTAATTTGGTATACCTAAATTGTGACACATAAACATGTGAGGATGATATACCGTTATCATGTAACTATCAAGTATAAATTTATTGGGCCTTTGATGAAGTTTCAACATAATTTGAATGATCATCATTGAAAGGGTTATATCGCTTCGGTTTAACCGATCATCTTTTCATTTATTTCTAATCCGGTGTCACAGCGCGCCATTTCGCATGGTCAAATAGATTAGAGATTACCAATCCTTCATTCACATGGGATATTAAACAATCTGTTATGCTTTTGTGTGGTACTAAACAACATTTACTTGAAGAACAGATGAGATTCCAAGTCATCTTGACGTCAATTCTAATAGAAAGGAAAAGAGAGATTGAAGAAACTATTAGTGAAACCCTGTTTGTCTCGTGGACTCGATGCAGAAATGCATCAATCGCAAAACACAACAATGAAGCCAGTGGGAAGAAAGGGAAGACCTTTTGATGGAGCTATAGCACCCCTGACTAGCGAAGGGATCCCTTCTACCGCGCGTGAACGCTGGAAAAGAAGGCAAGGTTCCCTTTGCAAAAGTCCACTATTTGTGACACCAGTGGGTGGTAGGACCTGCAGACTCTCAGATGACGGTGTAAGCAAAGACAGGATTCAGAAGTGTAAAAAGCGACTGGACAATGAGAACGAGTCTCCGTCCGGCACTGTAAGGAAAGGGTTAATCGCTGAAAGGAAGCTTCGCTGTCAGCCATTGAAAGAGATTTGGCAGATGACAACGAAGACAGTGAGAAGAGACCGACGAACCAGTGGGCTTCCGACTAGTCATTGATACTACTTGCAATTAGCGTAGCACTGGCAAGCCTCGGAAAGGGTCTTTTTAATGTGCCTCTTAGGCCGGAGCAGAAACACCCAACATCGCGCTGATGAAACAAACATTCGCCCCCGTAAAAGCATCAACGTTATTGACGTCCAGAGTCATCGTCCAGATGTTGGCCTGCTGCTCTTATTTTTTCGTTCTCTATATTGTGCCTAACCGATGCTGCATTCGGTAGCTTGTAGAGAGATTAAAGGAAGAATGCTGTAGCTAAGATCACGTGATTCGTGACAAGTGGAGCTCAGACAACACCTATGTGTGACGCAGTGATTACTGCGAATATTGATGTATACAAACATCGAATGGCACTTTCATTTACATGAAGGATAACGTACGCATTACAGTTTAATCTGTTTATACGAACTCTGTGTGCACGAAAACCAAAAACAGGCTCTCTGTGGAGCTAGATCTACCGGTTCAAACGTTCCTAATTTTTGTGAAGGTAAGACACATTAAGGAAACGAATATGTATATGGAAACTGGATTCAAAATCCCACGCGGTCAACGTTACATCACCTCTTCTGAGTTATTGTCTACATGTTATACGCTACGCGCAAAGTCTGCTCATTCAACATCCTGTCTATCTTTAAATGACACCTTTCAGCTTGTCCGCATCTATTTAGCGAGTCGGAATGAACTACGTACCGTCAACAGAAAAAGTCTGGTGGATTTTATACCAATTTATAAGGCCTGCGAGTCTATAAATTGATTGAGCGTCATTATAGAGCAATTACCTTTAGAGTAAAGGTGTCGCTTGATGCAGAAAGACAACCTTCAATATGAGGGTGAAGGCACGGGTGGAATATATCGAAGATTCGCGAAAACATCGAGTAAGAAAGGCTG
This sequence comes from Varroa destructor, assembly GCF_002443255.2. Taxonomy (NCBI): domain Eukaryota; kingdom Metazoa; phylum Arthropoda; class Arachnida; order Mesostigmata; family Varroidae; genus Varroa; species Varroa destructor. The sequence continues at coordinate 66,150,621 of NW_019211454.1, read as the reverse complement.
CAGTAATAGGCCAGATTGTTATCTGTGCGACTGTTTTATATTGCCAATTATTAGAAGTGAATATTACCGAAAACGTTTCAGGAACTTACCGCGAAAAAGCGGTTTACTATGACCATGGAAACTTTCGAGCAAAATAGCGCATCTATAATACATTTGTGTTGGCTCAATATAAGAGCTAATAAGGTGTGTGTCACGAACTTGTAACTGAAATAATGAATACAAAGACAAGAATCAAGATAATGGTTTCCCGTACCCTCAGTGTAGGGTTGATAAAAGCCGTGGTGTATAATTTGCGCAACTGTTACTCCAGCGTAAGCGCTCCGTCTGAAGCGCATCGTCCCTTATAAACGAGACATGGGTCCGTCTGTTTAGCTCGAGAAAAAAATTGAGCTAGGCAGTACCGACAACGAGGAGCGAAAGCCATTTCGGTGGCAGTACAGAAATAGATTCAGGCGTAAGTTGATGCCCATACAGCAACGGATGCCAGGAGCATTTTTTATTATGCGATACTGCGTGGGAAGGAAACGAATAATACTGTTAGATATCTCGGATTTTTCAACAGCTTCATAGAGGCTCGGCAATCGACAACCCTCTACATGATTGCTGAACCGCAACGCACTAGCTCACCGTCACGCTTCAGTCCAGGCCTGGATCGAAAAAAATCGAATCGAACGGTGGTTTGAGCCTCAATATCCTCCAGATTCAAATCCATATCATTTCGACTGCTTTCGTGTCGTGAAAGGGGCGATAGGTGGTGCATTGTATCTCATAGTCAATTTTTTCAAAAGAAGCTACCGATAACGTGGACACCTATTGAGAAGGTCTTTGACGTGCAAACGATGAAAGAGAATAAATCTAGTATATAGTAAAATATCATGTTTTGTCTGATACGAGATAAATGTTCCTCGACTAGACAGTTATGGGCAGACTAACTACTATGCTAATTTACGTTGTCCTCTATCGCTAACAGCATAGCGAGCTTCCTTCTACAAAACTCAGATGGCATAAGAACCTTCTTAGTTGATTGCACTGTAGGCTATCACGCATAAGTTTACCTCCGCAACAACATCTCCTATTAGAGTTAGGTTCGTAATAATGGACATGATAGAAATGTTGTGGCCGATGCAAACAATGGTTAAAACCACTAAACAAGCTATACACAAACTATTCAGTATCTATACGGTTCTTTACGTATCTAATTCGTTAATGGTTTGTCCCTAGAGGCTCGTGCACAATTCAGACTCGGTGTTCCAGTGACAAAACTATTCAACTAGAAACAAATCAGTAACACTGGAGTTTCTCTACTCTCATGACGTAACCCCTATCAACCCCTAACCGTATTACTGAACGGGCAAGTTCTTTCCTTTCGTATTCCCGTCTAGCTCCGTTACTCATCGACGGAGAATTGGCATTGTCTATCAAAGAGGAAAAGAGAAGAGACCAGCTTTTCCGTTCGTCTCCTCCTTAAACGAAGCCTTCTTTTGGGCTACTATTACGCCCGCTCTCTGTTCGACCCCTCCCTTTCGGTGTTTTACTGCTACGATTTTATCGTCATCGGGGTAATAACCTTCATTAGTTGTTTGCCTGCCTTACAGGCAGGCTGCCATGCCTCCTTTTCGCACGTTGCGTGGAAATGCCGGACGCGTGTCGGGCACCCTAGAACGGAACATTGCGTGTTGAGATTCGCTGCACTGCTGTGGATTGCCGCCCTAGCAATGCATCAAAAGCTCAGAGAAGGTCTGTTTCCTAACCTAACCGATTGTATACAAGAGGAATTTGCTTGTAACATTCAAACCTACTCGAGGAAACGAAACGAAAGAGATGATCACACTTTGTACATTGTTATATGGTGGGTGTAACTGACATATCTATGGTGTTTGCTTCTAGTTGTTAGTTTTGTCTGGATATAGGTGATTCGAAATTGTAAAACATGCCCATTTTCAAAAGTAAATTCTCTGAACTGATCGCGACCCTAAAATAAAGCGACTTTTTGACCCAATCGCGTCGACTGTGGCTTCGGTCCGCTAACAGATGTTCTGACATGAACAACATTTTCTTTCTGATAATTAGTGCTTAGTTTATAAAAAAAACCCTACACAAACTCCTAAGTACAAGCTAATTTGTCTCAACTAAAAAAAAAGCGTCCAGGATTTGTGTGAGTAGGGCTCAACATGCATCGGTATGTGTATGCACACGCTTATTGGATCTTTAGTTACATTAAAAAGTCGGAGTGGGCCGATATGTTAAACATCTCCCACTCTCACACGAACACGCGGTTCCATCCGCTGCATCCAGACTTCAGGCGGAAATAGCCAAGTTGCCATTGGCCATCAAGGCGCACAAAAACGGTACTCGATTTCAATCTGAAGTTAGAAAAAAAACCGTCTTGCCAAGATCAGATGCTTCAGTATGGTTATTCATCTACTTTTCAGCTAGTCAGCCCATGACTTTACAATAGGTATTATAAATTGTCAATTGTAGTGCGCTCATTACCGATTTTTTTGAACGCTTCGGAGAGCACATGAGTAGAGGGGTTTCCACACATGAATAGGCAGCGGTCACCTACAGTTTGCCCCAATAGTAAATAGGCGGAATACAAATAGAATGCTAACCATATTGTTTCTGAATTTCGACAGGCACGATTTTTGCCAACGGTCAACTGTGTAGAGATCTTCTTATCTGGAAAAGTTACTCCATCTTGCCATTAGCAATAAACTCAGTTTGTCTTGTAGATAGCGGCGCAAATACATAGTCGAGTCTCACTTCGGGTACAAATCTTGTATGTCATTTTTCTTCGCTTAATTACTAGCCCCTGGGCAAAATTTAACGATACAATGATTGCCGATTCTGCGTGCAAAACCCACATGCGTCTCAACTTTTTCTCTCATATTCGACGTTACTCCAAGGGGAGTTTAAGTGGCTTTGATGACAAGCGTATGTGTTCATTATGTGAATCTATTACTAAGTCATTCTTTAATTAGCTAGCAGATTTATAGAAATCAAAACATTCGCATTGTCGTATGTCTTCAGTAAATGACACCTAACGAGACATGAATCGTTCGGAAGCTTTACTTTGAAAATGCTTTGAAGACTTGACATGTCTAACAAGGCTTTCACTAATCCCAATGAGCTTCAACTAGTTTAAAACGGGTATCGCAACAGAGACAACACACTGAAGCATTTGCTGAAGGTAACGAAAGGTATTTATTGCTAAATCTATGCTATAGCGTGTAACTAGTTTAAGCGATGCCCTGATACTCATGCTTTTCTGAGCAACAATCGGGAAACGGTCAATGGTATGGCGTCAGCTAGATTATATGGTATCCATTTTGTAATTGGTTTGTGTAAAGATGCTGAAAATAGGTCCGAGTAGACTTTTTGATAGCAAGTACTATAGAGATTACCGTAGTAACTTTTCGTTGAATTTGTACCATTTTGTAAAATCAAAGTATCCTTATATGTATACCATTTCATTTTTCGTAATGTATCCAACGAGCTGGCAACAGAAGAAGCACTGTGTAAGTGGCAAGTTTTAGGTTGCTACAGGCCCTAGGGCTCGTAGAAATTTATAATTATGGAATCCGTTTATCCAGGAAAAGGCTGGGTGGAAAGCAAATTGTCATATTTCTACCAGTACATAGGGCTAAAAAGATGAGCTTACAATTGAGAAAGATCTACGCTTGCAAATGAGCGAAGAGAAGTGTTACAGTTTGGTAATATCGTTAGTTTATAGATAAAATTGCTTAGGTTTCAACTGAAAACAAAAAAAAAAGATTTGTCTGTGATTAAAAATACATTATGCCCAATCTGGTAAGTTGGTTAGACTCTCCCCAACGATACCGTTACTCTATTCCTACTTGATAATGATAATCTCAACTAATTACGCGTAGAGAAAACTGGAAGAATTCGGTTTTTCATTGTGGTAATCACAGTCAGGCTTCAGTTTATATGGAATGCGATAATCGCTTGTTAAAAGATTTGCTTTAAGTAAAAACTGCCTTTTATGCCAGACCCAACAACGGTGAGAAAGTACAGAAGAGGCTTTTACTAGAACGGACTGTGTCTCATAGAACAAATGCCTTAGTCTACTCATAGGATAGCTACTTCGTTGAAGCTATTCTCTTCAACCCTGAGAAGAGGATAAATTCAAGATCGTTTTCAATCGGATGAAATTGACCGCCTGCTCCTTTACCGATTTTTCAAAACAATTCGAATACTTTCTGACAGTTTGTTACGTCTGCGTTGGTCATCGCATCCACGATCTTGGCATATAGCTTGATTTTCTATGCCGCTCTGCTGTATTGGCCCGCCAGAAAGAAAACTAATTACTACAACTACCAATCCTATCGCAAGGAAGGAATATGTATGAAACTAGTGTAAAGTATCCTCAATGGGTCGAACGCCAAAGAGGGCCGGAGATAAATACGCAACAGCGTGAAGGTAACCGTTAATGGTTACGGGACTACAAATAGCGTTATTCCAGAGATTGTTTCAAACCCGTAGCCGACCTAGTGGCAAAGATCGTGATCACTGGTGGCGGCCTAGTACCACTTGGATGTTATATTAGGCAGATTTCTGAAAACAGATGTTATTTCATCTTTCGAGAGCTATTTACAGATAACGAACAGTGTCGATGGTGACTGCCAGCGTCCTCGTCCATGGTTTTTCAACGACGTATATGTAACGTATACTTACAGCCGGCAAACACATTTACAACGAACATACTACACACCCGTAAATGTGAGCCTAAAACAGTTCTATTAGGAGGCAATTAGTAAAAACTAAATCTATACGGTGCTTCAATTATTTATAGTTATTGGATATGGTATTTTTTTTTTACTAAAAACTTAAACTTTTGATCCAGGTATTATGTGAGGAAATAATAATGCTTCTAAACTGTTCTATTCCCACCGAACGCAATAATGAAACCACCCATATACATATCTTCAAAAGAGTATGATCATTCTCCGCGACTCCTTACCGATTTTATGGCGAATCGTAGTACTTCATCAGGCTTCAATGATAAATTGTGTTCAGCTGGTTAATGTATGCTACGTAGTCCCGATCCCTTATTATGGATGTTAGTAAAAGGGCCATACACGAAAAATCAACAACTTTACAATATATTCTATCTATAAACTGCATCGGTGTCCCAGAACCAATAGAGGACATCTGGAAGAAATGGAAAGGCGAAAACAGATTATCTGTCAGCCTTTCGAGAAGCTATCTAGTTACTGCCTGTCCTGGACGCTGGAAGTACAAGCTCAGCGCACGCACAAGCCAAATGCTTTACGTCGAATCACTGACTGGGGAAAAAGCAGACAAAGAAAAAGAGACGTGGCTTGCTTGGCCCTCAACCAACCGTTAACGTTAGTCCAACTGTCTGGGTTATCTGCACTGTGACGCTTGTGAGGTTTTAGGCTGAAAACGGCCTCAAGATCATTAATTGGGTTCTTCACTGTAAATTCGTAGTACTTTGCATTCTAGAAGGTAAATAATTTTCATTTGATTTTTCTATGTTCCTATCATTTATATTGCCTGTGTCTTGTAGTATGCGTGCTAGTATACGGCAGCTTTTTCCCAGACAGGATATCATAATAGAGCATCGCGAGCTATAAACAGTGTCAAAAATATTCCAGAGTTTGAACCTTTTTAAAGGACCACTGCCTTTAAAGCACTAAACCTGCGCCACAGAGAAACATCTGATTTCTTTAACTATTCGGTAATAATGATTGGTTTACCTTTTTTTTTTGATGAACGACAATCAAACACATTGATTCACTGACTTAGCCAGTTCAACCGTGCTTCGGTTCTACTTGACATGATTTTTCAAAGCCAAACTTACTCTGCGTTATGAGAAGTTTCAGCTTTGTTCTTTTCTTCCGTGACAAGTTACTTTTGTCGTAGGTGTTACTCGTAGCGTGACAATACGTAGGATCTTTTCAGAAAGTCATCATAAGAAGAACGCTAATGTTTGCTTCTAGGCGAAGACAGAAAGAACATGAACTGGCAGCGGCTGAAGCTCACTTGATTTCATATATTCAAACAGAAACGATGCAAAAAACTAGCTGAGAATAGCTCTATCAAAAGATTTGTGGCTCCTGAGTTCCCGTCCTCAAGAACAACGACCTTTCTCAACATAGATTGCATTTGAAATTATTTACAACGACTCCTTCATTTTGATTATCGGCTGGGCAATGCGCGCTGTGTGTTTCAAAGCGTATTCATCTAATTAGTATTGCAACGGAAGTTACTTATGAGCCATAAGAAAAGCGTTTCCAATATTGTCTGTAATAGTATATGAAGGATATATAGTATGAGATTTGTAGTTTGCTCCATATCACAGAACTGACCTACTTCAGACTCCTACAGCCACAATGATGCTTCAAACAGTGACGCATAACCTATGTTAGTTAAATGAAAGAATCTGACCGTGCAGTCGAGTTAACGGTGGTATGCCCTTGTGATGTGAACTACTTCCAAAATTATTTACCCCCATATGTGCATAATAATATACGAACAAGTATTCAGCAAGTAAATCTTCATTTATACTCTTCGCGGTAGAAATAATAGCGCATCAACATGACCAGGTCAAGCCAGATCTTGACATAGGACCAATTCTAGTTACGGAACTTAGTTACTACGTTCTACATCAGTTGCCGTTATTCGGAACGTTTCTAAGTGCGGGGTGTGCCAAGGGTCTTACTTGCCAAACTTGGCTATCTACTGATACCGCCATGGCTGCTCTCCTTTCTCCGATGATGAGATCTACATCGGTCTTTCGGATGCTTACAAGGATCCCCTGAGAGGCATCCTGAGGCATTCTAAGGCTGATACCAACTATCAATACTTTCCACCCTCGCTTGTCTTATACCGGCCCTCTACTTTTTTGCCGCTGCTAGTTGGGCCATTACCGTTGGGCCTTGGAGACCTTTCGTGTCTTGTTCTTCTATGTCTGCGGCGGCTAACTGATCTCCTTGGGTGCGGAACCTTCTCCCTTTACTCATCGAATTCGCTTACTATTTGACCAATGCTTACAGGGTCCACCGAATAAAGGTCAGTGTTACTCGTTCAGGCCAGTTGGCGAATAGCGCTAGCCCTGCAGGAGGCTATCACTTGTTGGCAAGCAGTAAGTTGCTAAGAACGAAATTGAGTTTCGCGCTCGGTTAGCTTTTTTTCTTTCTTTTTTCCGCTTTGCACGCTTGATAAAAGGAGTGAGTATTACTGACGAATCGGGTCAAAACTGAGCAATGTTTAGTGGAGGAGCTACTAAAAGTATAGTATTTATTTAGCAAGCAGCTAGCTAAGCACTGGTTCTTTGTCAAAAGTGCCTGCGGCATTACCATCCAGAATCTATAAGCTCTTATTTCCAAGCAGGCTATCTAGAGAAGGTTAGCATTTGAACAAAGTCGGATCCTCAATGACAACAACAACGACAGCAGCGACAACGCACCAACAACAACAGTCAAAGCTTGAGCGTTAGAGGAGTGGCATAGAATGAATGCCTGATCTTTCCGGTTGGTCACTTTGGTCTATTTCAGATATACAATATAATACAAATGATATAACACAATATCAAACACACTCGTTACTAATTATTAGTAGCATCATTATTTACTTTAATTATTGGACCATTCTCTAAGCGGCACGGGCTTACTATTGGGCTTGGTACCTTTGATTTTCAATAGGTTGCTCATTGCGTAGATTACGATTACTGCGAGCAATAGGGAACTGATCGTCTATGTTTGTAATGACTAACTAAAAAAACTGGCTTATGAGCACAACAGATTCTCTATGAACGCCACATCGTGCGCTCACCTTTCGTACAAATAAATTCCGAGCCTTGCCGAGTGTATCAACGGATTTCTAAATAAGAACACCATATTTTTTACCAATATATATATGAGTGAATAGTTTCGCATGGCAATGCCGCCACTAGAACTAACAGTACGGTTTCCGTAGAAGTCATAGGCGCAGTGAGCGATAAAGAGAATGCTTCGACTAAGTATGAAACGATATTTAGGTATGTGCGATCTTAAAAAGGGCCAGCCAACAGCTACGTTGGGGGTAGTAGAGGGGTGGAAGGGTGAGGAGTATAGAGAGGAAGTGGTGTATCGATCTATTGGCCTAGGCAATAAGTGGGGCTAGCTGGACTACTGCTGCCAAAATCGGGTCGCGGACCTTTTTCCCCTCTCTCACCCTATCTGTTTCGCCTTATGTCGTCTTTTTGGTTCTGTGTCGCCGCCCTTTACTGCTGCTTTTTCTTTCTTTGCCATCTTAGCCAATCGAACCGTTCTGCAAGTTCCAGAGTTTCTCTACTGAAGATAATCAACTCTAACGCCGGCAAGGCAACCGCAAGAGAGAATGTGCCCCCCCCCACCCCACCCCCCGCAACACTTCAGTCTTCTCTGTATATGGTATCGTAAAGGCGGGGTTTTGGTGTGGGGCTCATTGGCCGCATGGCGCTTGCGTCGGACCATTCAGCCGCCACATTCATGCGTGCAGCATGAAACTAGCACGGGCTACCGCCGTTTACGAAAGGCCCCTTCCGCGCGGTGGTACTGCTCCCAACGCTGCCGTCGCTACTCTTGCCTAAGCAAGGCTACCCATGCTTAGTAGTCGAGTGGGCTCGGCTCGGCATCAACCCCTCGTGAGATGGCGAGAGGTACTCAGATTGAGGAACAATTAGGGATCAAGACTAAAGTTTTGAAGCAGCACCGAAGGGGGCTGTTACTGCCGGCACAGAGGAGGTTGCCGAATTCGTCTGGACCAACCAGTCGGCGACGCGATTAAGTGGAGTGTGAAATTTCCATTTGCATCGTCATTAGGTGCAGAAGATGCGGTAGAAAGGAGACAACGACTTGTGTTCGGATACGTCATTTAAGCAGGATAACGGGTTTGCAGATATGTCTAGGAAAGAATGGTCGAGTTGCAAAACTCGAAGCCTGCTCGATCTCGTGAGACGGCCCCTCTTTAGGTTCGGAGAACTTTTGACCATCGAACTGCTGGTGCGCCGAGTAGACAATAGACCGGCAAAACATCTGTTTCGTTTCTTCCTCTATTCGTTCTGTCAAGCAGTTTCTCAATGGGCCAAATTGTCACTAAGAAGCCAACGTTTTCCTTTTGAAATTGGTGCATAACGTGGTTTCGTCAATAGGAGGTATATGCGCATCAGTGGTATATTCGAGTCTATGCGATAATTCCCTCTATACACAGTGTGTGCTGTTAGCTCATGTTCATTTAGACGCAGACTTACTGAAGTTCAGCTGGCACGATAATCGCAGGTTTTTTGTGTGATTCTATATGATAAAGCGGTTGCAAAGCAGAAGGCATGAGTGCTACTGGAAGGCGCAATGCCTCGAGATGACAACAGCGAGGAACTTAATAAACCTGGATACATCCAAGTTGAGTGAAACCGAGTACAAGCCTCGCATAAATATAGCACTTTAACAAAATGGTAAAATTTTATTAAACCTAAGTATGAAGTATGGTTTTCATTCCTTCTAAACCGCACTTTGAAGTTCATATTAATAGGTGTTAATTTCTTCAGTTCTCTAAGCGAAACGCACGTTCGAGGTAGGATATTGTACCCCAAATGGGAAATTCATGTACACTCACAAATCGACTTTTTATATCTTGTCCATCTTTCAATGCCTCTTAGGACAAGCTAATAGTTAAAAGCATTGCTGCCGTCGGGCTCGAAACAGGCTTTCGGAAGAAATCTGGGACCAGCGTTGGCACAAAACATCCACGCAAAAATCAAACCCATTCGGGGCAGTGCCTCCGCTGGATAGAAGGCTTAATAGGTAGAATTGGTTTATTTTGTAGTAGAATGACGTGACAAAAATTATCAAATACATCAATTATCGATAAATAATAACGTATATATACAAACAAATTGTTTAGAGACGCGACTTTTATGTCATTGGCCATATTTCTTTTTATTAACTGCAAGCTAAAATTATATTAACATTCTGACCATTTGCCAGAACATTCTGACAGATTGCTAGACAGTAAATATGTATAAAGCTTGCTTGTACTCTACCAAGTTTTTTCTCATTGCCAAACCACTTACAAGGTAAATTTGAAAAATGAAATAAATCATAAAATGTTTAATAATAATATAGCGTAAACTATGTCACCCCTTGCAATCTGGCACAGTTTACCGTACCCAATACAATGCAAGTCATGTGTTCATAGCGACTGGCTACGTACGACATAACACAATGCGAGTGTCTAAAGTAGATACTACTTAAAAGTCTGTTTCTTTCCCTACAATGCTATCCGTCATGGTATCTATCAATACCGCCGGAACTCTGCGTCTGTTCATTCGATCCAAGGCGACTTCGAAGTCGGACTGGGCTGACGTTTGGTCGCCTGCTGAAGCTTCATCCTGCGAAGAACTAGGTACAAGATGGACCCAACCGTATACAGTTTTCGAGGGGAGCTTCCTTACCCCATTCCATAGAGAATATGTTAATATGGACGAGTTAATCGTTCTTGCGATTTGCCTGATAGCCGTTGAAAGTTTGTGGCAGGTTTATATCGGGCACTTGACTGCTATACCGACCACATACTGTAGCTACTAGAACAGCGTTGCGGAAATGAGCGTTCGAGTTGCGCTGGGTAAAAGAGGTAAAGATTCTCAGTTTAGACCTCAAAAGTGTTTCTTCGCTAGCTGGCTCAATACACGCGGCACGAAACGAAGGAACGACGAAGACACAACGGCAAGGAGGGAAGAAGCGGACGACAGTTTATGTAGCGGAAGCAATGTTACAGCCTTTTTGGATGCTTCACCACGCCTTTTCGTCTTTGAATCGAACTGAAAATGTATTTATTTTACTAATGAGCTATGTAGTGTGGCCGTACGAAATGCGATAATAAAGATAAACTTACCATCGCGATTATAAAAACATATTTTGAAACCGCAAGTTACAGAGTCCTCAATCTCCGGAGACGCCAAGTTTAGTTCACCATTTCACCTGTGAAATGAAATTTACAGCCGCTTGTTTTCTTGATTTGCAGAGGACAACCTGCTGGGATTGTTACGGAGCGTGGACAAAAATATTTATATACATGGATAGACCTGAGCTGATAACGTCTCATTCTGAGACATTGGTTCGCATTGGAACGAAGCACCCTATGTTTCACCATTTTTCTCCATATATTTGCACCACCCCACTATTTATCCGTGCGTGTGTTCATCCACTATTCTTCATATCAGACGAAAGTCAGTTATTTCTAATATAGGAGAACAGCGCAGATTCATTAGAATAGGGATAGAAGATCCGCTGGCACTATAAGAACGTGGACCAGATATTGCACTGTATGTATTATGTCTAATATGGTACATCCTATATGTTCTGTATGTACTCGAACTTGACGAATTGATCTCCTAAGTTATTAACTTCCTTAATTACTGAAACACGGATCTGAGGAATATTCCACTTGGAAAAAACGGACTCCTTGATTTTTTTCCACGGTCTTTCTCCATGAAGCGGTTTAATGGAAATTCTGGAACACATTGATATTTCAACAGTACTTTCCGGGCTAATTCTTTAAACGCTTCAACATGTTCAAGGAATTAAGGTCAACCTAACCTTGAAATAGCAAAATAACAACAAGGGTGTAAATCACATAGTGACTGGTTTGATAAAGAGGGGCATAAACGTGGACTGCTTCGCTGGATAGTTGTATCCGAACTCACTGGCTGCCGCGGGAAGTTGCTGCATGACCCTATAGAAAGTTACTCGTTACCTAGCAGAATCAAAAGAGGTGCTTCTCAATTTCTTAGGCAACCACTATATTCACAAGGCTTTGCATTTTAATATCTCAGTGTAAACAATATTCCAGCAATGAGCGAATTGTACAGTTCACGCTAAGTTAATGAACCACAGTGAACCGTTCAATGAGATCCATTTAATCAATTGTATACTATATGTATGCATCAATTTGGTTTGTCAATAACTGTAGGTTCCGGGTGAGGAGCAATATATACAAGTGTATATTATTAACATTTATGTTCAGATAATTGCCAGGCTTAATTATGACGGGAATACAGAGAGTGCCACAGCAGGACAAGCAGGAAGGCGCAACTAGGTCATAAAAACACTGGATTGAGTTTGGCCTCAGAACTTGTGTTCTGGCCGAGCACACGAACTTTCAGGTTAGATTCGAAGGAATAACAGCTAGATAACTTCCGGTATCCGCGTATGATACGAATCACGTACGAGAAAAGAATGAATAAGTGAATCCTATGCACATAGATAAAAACCGGCGGACGCTGCCGATGTCATAATTATTGACCTGATGAGATACATTATTGCTTTACTAATTTGTGTTGTTTGTTATGTATAGATGCTGAAATTCGTCAAAGTAGTTACGTGAGCACTTCCCAGAAAGCGATGACAAAGAGTGGCCAGTGTGCGTATATCCCTAACGAATAGAGAAATACGTATTTGTATCATTAGTTGAACTACTCTCTGCTGATAAATGCAGTATCATCTGTTAGAGCAATTTATTTTTCAACACTTCCCTTCCTTTATGGAAGCCGTAATATTAAGCGTATCCATACGACCGAAGGTCTCGATTGACGACGATTCGGCCTTCGGAAACAGAGAAAAACCCGCGTCGTAGAAATCGCTAATAAGAATAATGGTAATTGTCGCCAGGTTTTGTACCCTTTGCCGCGTTCACATCGATTCGTGCTCCATTCCATTACCTAAATAGGAAACACTATCCGTTTTCATCGTCCCGTTTATGTGGAACTCTTGCTGTTAACATTTCGGCACAATGATCACGTCAATGATTAGTTCGTACAACAGCGGCGGCGACAGCGATCGAATCAGAGGAACGCCCACATTGAGGAGCTTTCATCAAGGTCGTTGAGACGCTTTTATGCTTTCCGGCCCCCTTTTGTCGTAGTAATACTAATCGAAGATAGATACTGTTTGTTCGTTTTGTCGGTACATCATTTTGCTCCTTCCATTAGCGTCTTCGCCGCTGTAGAGTTGGGGCCGACTGGATCTTCGTTAGTCTACTCAGTTATCCCAAAGACGGCTTGAGCGGGTGAGCCAGCGGGATGATGGGTATAAAAAAGAAAACGAGTTTTCTTCTGTTCGTAGCAGTTGAGCCACCCAATACGTGGATTCGTTGAATCTACTATCAGAGTCATATGAACGCTTATTTCGCATAGGTATCGTTAATTACTTATATGGAACAAAATTAGCATCATGTGATTATTATTTGAGCGACTAGCGCAAAGGTAGGCGTTAGTACCGCAAAAATTATAACTGTTTTGCCTTTTTTGAAAGCATTTTCCAAAATAAATACGCCATTTCAATATGTAGATGGATGGTAAACCATGCACGACGATACGGTCGAGTGTACTGATCTATGTGTCTTATTGTTGTATATGTTCTCTATGTGTGTCCTTTTGAAAAATCTATCGGCCTCGAGTGGTGATGCGCCGCATGTTTGTCGATTAATACATATCTAATCTATACGAGTCCGTAGTCCTTAAATCGGAAGGTCCCACAATACAGCTGATCCTAATCTTAGGGATAAGGCAAGCAACCTATTAATATTTGATTACGTGAAAAAACAGATCTACTCGAACAAACAATATATTATTGAATTGCTAATATTGTTTATCAGTAGCGATAACAGCCTTTATGACTAAGTTGTATCAGTGTCGTAAATACTTATAGCTCGATTCTAGCCATATGGTTGAAATGGAATTTCAAACGCTACTCTAGAAGCGCAGCGTGACCTAGTTTCACAAGACAAAATATGCAAGCTATACAACTAGAACCTATTTTCTTTTTGAATAGTGTCTGAAGGTTGTCAAATCGTTCTTTGTGCTTGGTTTGAAAGGTGTTCTATGTTTATTGCAAAAAAAAAAGCCGATGGCCTCCGAGTATCTCGAGGCCGTCAAATTACCATAGATTTTACTAGATGATTAATGAAAATATCAGAGATAAGGATCCTAAATGTAAAACGAGAATCAATAATCAAACGTATACAATAGTTGAGAAGAAGCGCGTCCTGTCCTTGTAACGACATAAACTAATAGTACAATTTAAACATAATAACGCTATAATATTATAGGCGTAACATACAATAATGAACTGCCTTAAGCTGTTCTGTCTGTGCTACGCTAAATACATAGGCATTTTTGTAAATTCATATTATCGTTGTTGCAAGCAAGGATTCAACACGTTAACACACTCTGAACTCGTTTATCTAGTCCGACCAATCTACCTATTCGCGCTGCCAACTGTGTATAAGTATGTGTTCAGCGGAGTGCGCTTTTGCTTGATACAAGTGAATCACCTGAATCAACTTAGGCAATCAGAAGCCGGCACCTTCTCACCTTTTCGCCAGACCTACCTTGTTGCGTCCATCAACGAGCAATTCCTGTGGCTGTTCGTCTCAGAACGCGACCGTGTAATGGCTATGGCGGAAGGGGGCACAGCTGGTTCGGCCGGCGGGGGCCAGCGGCCACAGTCTGTTGCTAGCTGCCCCCACTATAATGTCGAGTCCCGTTCGCTTCGACTCCCGCATTCGCACGCGGTCTCACACGAAGAGCAAAAGCCGGGACAAAAGAAAAAGTCAGAACGATTGTAGGAAAAAACGTTAAGATACTACGTGAAGCAGAAAAAGAAAAGCTCATTTGTGTGCATTTCCATTACAAGTGTATCTAACAAGCTCCCGTGTTCTGTGCCGCCGCTGCTGCTGGTGCTGTAGCAGCGCGACAGCGGTGGCGGCCGAGGCTACCGCCGCCCGGGGGTGGTTCCCGCGCTACTGAGTCCTCTGCTATTACCACTACTCAGTGTTACTACGGCTTCGTGTCCTGCTTTCAGATTCCACGAACATCTTAGCGGTACCGAACGCCCGGTCTTTGCCGGACAATCTTGCCCAGCCTCTTTCGAGCGGCGTTAACAAAAAACCTTTTTGAGTGGACGGCGTGGCGGCGGCGACATCTTCCTGCAGTCCTTTAAAGATAACGAGGGAAAAAACCGAACTAGAGCTGTTTACGCTGATGCTGCTACCAGCGTCGCTTTTGCTGAGAGTAATAGAAGTAAGGTCAGACTTTTAACTGCTGCTGCAGCCGGTGGTACCAGTGTTACCAAGCAGGGAATGAATGGGGCCAGGTTCGTTGATCTGAAAGGTAATTTCCACTATTGCGACTCTGCCGACGTAGCCAACGGTGCTCACTGGGAGAACTGCGCGGCTTCAGAGGGAAGGAACTCGGTCCCCGGCATTGAGAGGCGGGCCGGATGCTGTCTTTTCCGTATTGCACTGCGTTGACCAGGATCGAACGGGTGAGGGCTAGGCGCGAGTGGGTAGAACTTGTCTCCACAGTGTTGCACTCACAGCATCAGCTAGTCAGCACTGTTGGGTAGGCTGGGCCCATTTGTTTCGCTTCGAATGGGCTTGAGACCTGCTGTTAGCCTCTCGTTTATATATATATATATTATACATGTGCGCCAGTTGATGGCCAATGGCTGCACTGTTGCTGATACCACTACACAGCCTTAACCGGTGCTAGAAAAGCCGACAGCCACTATCCGATCCGTAGCCTCCGCTGTTGCTCTAGTCAACGCGGTGCACAAGCTAAGAATAAACAGCAGACGCAGAGAGGGAGAAAGCAAGGGGTTCAGGGGTGCACATTAGGACAAGCGCAGCACTACGAGGAGAGACGCGTCACCTCCAGCACCAGCATGATTAAACAAGATGCGGCTAAAGGAGGCAAAAAGCAAGGCCAAGGGACAAGAAAAACGATCGTGATTGTTAGAGTTGTTGCTGCAGTAACAACGTAGTCACAGTTAGTGCCGTTATTACTAGAGTCGCCGCTGTCGCTGTTACTATCTACTAGCTATTACAATGCATTATTCTGCGTGAATAAGAGAACAGGCTACAGCGGCGACGAGTAAGAGGCAAGGGCAATGTCGAATGTGGCTTAATAGTCTTTCGCAGGGAAACATTTGCCCGCTGTACTCTCCGACATGTTAAGCGTGACCTAGATGGACAACCAGAAAAAAAACGTCATAACAATGTCAGCTGGCGGAATCACTAGCTCCTGTGTATACTCTAAAGCGACACCACTCATGCACAAGAGTAAATATCTCTCCTTTTGTTGTATTTGGTTTTCGGTAGCGGACATGCTCGCCATAGACATGTCAGCCTATGCAGGATTTGTTTTACCTATATATATATTATATACTATATTTTTGATAGGTAATCGGTGAATTCAAATTTGGCTGAAAAACGTAAGAGAATATTTTTTTAGCTATATATAGAAAGCTGCGTAACTTCTTATATACGATTCACATCTGCTACAAAGCTCCCAAAAGGATTCTGTAGCCGAATAACGCGCTTACGATTCCCATTGCTGGCCGTGTGTGTCAGCCGATTGAAGCCATGTAATTACTGTAAACTTAAACTTTTTCTCTAGTAGCCCGTGTACTATGTAAACAGATATCATATACAATTTGTCCTGGAAGAAAATCCTATTTCGACCTGGTCTCGTATCATGCGGTGGTCGATGCAGCTCCAATGTACTGAACGTTGACATTACGCGAGGCATGTCGCAGTAATGGCCGAGTAACGACGATTACCTCAGCGTTCAATGTTCATTGTTGCGTTCCCCAAGAACCACACGAATAGAGCTACCTTGAAAATGAATGGTGACAACCGGTGAAGCCTGCTTCCGGCTTCGTGTTGTGTTTCGAATGAAATAGCCTTACGTTCGAGCGCGTGCATGACTTTTTGGCCCCTGGATATTACCGCTGTGTTCGCTGCAGTAGCAGTCGATTAAAAGGGGCTTTCCTCATTTTCCAAAAGGTTCGAAGGAAATCTTAGCGGCTTTCTGACGGAGAGGCGTTGCTACAAAGACGTCTGCGGCGGGCCCAATTCAAATCAGATGCAAACGAAATAGGATGAAAGCCATGTCGAAGTGTTGTATGCGGTGAGTTCATTCGAAAATAGAAAATGATTGAAAAAGTTTTCTTGTCGCACACATCGAGGGACCATTTAATTGCAAATGAATTTGTACTAGTAGCATTATTGCAATAGAATGCGAAATCGTTTACGTAACGTGGCGTTTGTTACGGCCTACTTGCCTGAGTAATAGCATTCTGTAGTCTGGGTCTATAAATAATCGAATTAAGGTCCTATGTGTTGCCTATCGAGTTGGATTTTTGTTGGCAATTATAGCCACGCGAACTGTTACCGCCGCTTGAACCTGTCCTGTTCATGTGTTACCGTATTATCAATCGTTGATTGCTATTAGTGTATCAGTTACGTGAGGCGGCACCTTCTTTGACCTGTTATTTTTTATTAATCAAATGTTCCTTAATTGTGATGCTTAAATGATTTAAGCGGTAATGTCGCTTGAAAGAGTATTTATCATAATACCAACCAATTTTACCCCACTCAGTGTTTATACTACGCTACACTGGCGCCCGGCTCTTTACCGTGCTGAATCATGCGCTTCTAGTACGTCTGTTTCTAGATAAACGTTCTTCACTGTTCACATACGTCTGTTTTCGATAAATCAACGAGTCAATTAGCGCACGAGGGTTCAGTATACGCTAATTGATTGCTCGAAGAAACGGTTCAGCTAAACTGTGATACCTAACTCAGTTTTTATCTAAAGTGCATGCTGAAAGTATTATGACGCGAACAGATAATCTATGAGTCGTTATCTATGGTGGCTACCCTTCGGTTTCGTGCCAAGATCGTCGAACGCTATAAACATGCGTCTGTATATAAGAAGGCCTATGCTGTAAGCCTACGATTGATTATACTTCTTTGTTTGTTGATACGAAATCTAAATGCTCGATAGCTTTTCGCAGCGCGTCATAAACCGAGCACGAAGTTAAAATAACAATTTAAATTAAGTATTCAGATTAAAACGTTGCGTTAACGTATTTTAGAATGTGCCCAACGTATAGACTCATCGATTTTATTGCAGGACACGCTTTATTACCTTAGTGATATGACTTCAAATAGCCGGATACGCTAGATCGTGACCCCCGAGCAAAGCTAGATGCGACAAGATCGCTAACATAACCTGGTGAAAAATTGACTTTCGTCACAGATATAGACTTGCTACAATTACATGTGCTATAGGCAAGATGTGCCAAGCATGGAGAGCAAGATATGCTGACTAACCAGACTGATAGAACGCATACGCGTGTTATTATAATGAGGCACATTTTGTAAACGCAAGAGACGCAGCGAGGGGGTAGGGATGGGCCTGAATCGGGCTATATTTTCCAACCACGGGCGAGAGATAACAGAAGCGCTGCCCAGGGCAGTGCCAACCAATCGCGAATTGTCGCAATGGTGCTATCGCTAAGGAGCAGTCGTCGCAACGATGAAACGCGCACGACGAAGGTCGAAGAAAAGCCTCCTGCTGTTACAGTTACCCAAAATAGCAATGAAACAACCAGCAAACGGCGAAGATAAGACTAGCGAGGATGGCAAAGAGCTGCCGGAAACGAAAAGATTCATTTCGTAACTCCAACCCCTTTTCGTACACCCAGGCGCATCCAAAAAGATAGTCAGAAAAACGACGATAAGAAAAAAAAACAAAAATTACTTTTTTTGTCACCTCCGCCATCCCTATTCTTCCCTACAAAAAATTCGTTCGCTTCCTGTACTCACTGCGACAAGACCGCAACGAACGGCTGCAAGGGTAGAATCTGTTTGTGAATAGCTAACTGTAATCGAAAAGGAACGCCTGTATGTCTTACAGCACCAAGGATGAAAGTGTGAGCATAGGTCATGGGTTACAACACAATTTACTAACCTCAGCCACTAAATAAAAAGAAATTTACCTTTGAGGTATAACTAGTCCAGCTTCTAAAGCTATAAAGCTGCGGTATGAACTAAATCTATTAGATAATGAACTGAAGTACTGTTCTAGGCACACTACACAGATTTTTCAATCATTCTGCACGATTCTTCAAAAAGAAAATAAAAATGCCGACTTAATGTATAAGGCGTCATTCTTGAAAAGGACGCGTCTTGGCTGCTTTTGGTGTTCACTTTTTTCAAACTTCGACTAATTTCCTTGTAACTTTACAGCTAATCCTGTTCTGTAATTGTTGCTTGCCAGCTGTTGCGGTCCG
This sequence comes from Varroa destructor, assembly GCF_002443255.2. Taxonomy (NCBI): domain Eukaryota; kingdom Metazoa; phylum Arthropoda; class Arachnida; order Mesostigmata; family Varroidae; genus Varroa; species Varroa destructor. The sequence continues at coordinate 66,131,479 of NW_019211454.1, read as the reverse complement.
CTTGTGGCTCGTCTAGGAGATGCTTAAATAAAGATCACAACTTAGGAAGGTCTTATGGAAAGACAACTCACGAGGTCAAGGTTACTTTTCATCGCTTTTTTGGAAGCCCATCTATACTTAACGGTACCTTTTTTCTGAGATAATAATAGGCCGCAATAGAGAAAGTAATATATTGCTGATTGATCGTATCGTTACTAACAACGGTCTGTCTTCCCTGCATAAATTGGTTGTGTGGTAGTACTCGTTGAATAGTAACGGATGGATCGTAAACTTTTTAAATTGTGCAAGTTGCAAATCCTTAACTAGGCTATAGTTTTATAGAAAAATAGAAATCTATACAACAATAAATAACCGTAAATTAAACCATATGATCCTTCTGCGTAACCTACCCAGATGTATGAATGTCAAGGTTTTTGTTGTCGCCTCTGCAGGACACGAAGAATAGCCTGTGTAGCGATAGCCTTAAGTAACGTTGCCAGCTAGATAATTCAGTTCTTAAAACACTCGGACCGCTTGGGGTGGAAGAGGCATATTAAAGTTTCCCCGACTACAACCGAGGGCTGGTGTCAGGCCGTGTTACACAGCCCGTTCAGACATAAAGTCACAAATCTTGGGCTGTAAAATAGCTATTTTAAAGTAAGATCTAATATCATCCGGTCAGTTCATGTGAGTGGCTATACAGTCTAGCGGTAGCCCTTCTAATTGAACATGATAAACTTGTGTGATAGTTCAAACGAAACTGAGACGCAACGATGTTTTTTTAGCACGTGTTCGCTCATTGTGTGCTCATCAAGACCGCCATCTGCAACATAAGAACATTTTTCATAGGTACGTTCTTAAACATTTGAGTTTCACTTCGGGATCAAAGAGCTCCTCTGTGATTACCTAAAAAACCCAACAACAGCTATTGTTTAGCATTAACCTATAATCACTAACTTTGCGATTTCATATTACCTGAATAGAAGCAATATTTGAAGTAACTTGAGGGATTGTGCTGTCTTTTGATACTAAGTGAAATGCTCCAACACTCTACGGTTATAAGATTATATAGTATATATATATATATATATAAAGATATAACGTAAATTTAGTTGTTTGCATCATTGATTAGTCTATTGTAGGGGAGTGTGGACACAGTGAGAGCTATACCTTGCATGCTTGTGAAACAAAAGCTAAGTTATATAAACTTTAAGAAGAAATATATTAGCCAATTCAAATGATTTAGATGCGGCACTCGCGTTTTACCTTGAAGTAAAAGTTGTTCCCACACTTTAAACTTGCATTTAGGATCATATTTATATTTATGAATGCCATACTGTTGCTGTTATTCGAGTGCATCTTGATAACATCCTCTGTTATTATCTACTCCCTTAGGCGTAACGGATCACTCAACGTCATCAGCTCGTTACACCGTCTGTCTCATCCTAAATTACCGATCATGTACGTAATAGCTACTGTATATATGCAGGACACTCTGGGAGTGGCCTTTTTGACAGTCATGTAACACATACGAGCTAGACAACGTGTTTCAAGCTAACCTGACGTATTTCGACACCTTCAATGAGCTTTCCCGGTACTTCCGTATGCATTCATCAGCTTTTACCCTGCTTCCAGCTGCGCAACAAATGTCTTGTTGAATTCAAGCCATCCCATTAAATTTAGCATCCCATGTCATAATAATACCTATACTTTTTAACTATACCATGTAAAGCAGATGTCTAAAAGGCCTATCAAGTAGAACAGATTGGTTAAGGTTTGAATTTGTATCTATCAAGCACGAGAAAAAACGTATAGATGTTAAAGGAAATCTTCATGTTTTTGAAAACGAATCAATTATATTTTCGTTCCTACACCCTCCCCCCCCCCAAAGGTAGACGACTAAACGGATTTGGTGGTGGAAGTTTTTGGTACGTCTTACGGATCCTCGTCTCCCAACAGGGCTTATCAAGGCCCACTTGAGGTTAAAAGGTACAGCTTCTGTGCATCATCTAGATGGGGCAGCCTTCCTTGGCCCTTCAGCGTATGAAAGTCGATAGTTAACGGTAAGACACTACATGATCGTTGCCACATGAGCAAAGGTAACTGCAGAGTTAATTATGCTATCTATAGAGCCTTCTAAGGAAAGAATACGCCGATATCCAGCAGGTGCGAGACGAATCAACTGAAACCTTGTACGTGGCACTAGGAAACAAGCTTAGCCTCGAACGTGGCCGGCCACACTCTACTCTGTAATGATCATATTTGTATGGTGCTAACTAAATGATGAAACTATGAGGAAGCACTACCCTAATTACGATAGAATTGAGAAATTTTGTATGAAAGCAAATTTCTAGTGAACGACACTGTCTATCGAGGTGTTTACTATGGTAATAGTAAGACTGCTGTTAGCAGAAATTATTTCGGTAACAGTCTACTTTCATAAATGACGACATAACCATCGTGACAGGTATGTTTGTTTTGTTAAGGTATTTATTATAGGTTGGATCACCGTGGCGCCCATAGGACTAGATCAAATTAATCAAAACGTATTATCGAACTAATTGATTATGTACTTAAGGATAT